>NW_004524594.1:22995815-23005157 GCF_000260255.1 Octodon degus | reverse complement strand
AAGAAGGGACAAGAGCCACCACTCATTGTTTCCTTGACTCTTGGGTGTCTTCATTGTGTGCTAAAAGCCTGTTTTCACTAAAATAGCAATTTTTAATTCTGAAAGGTAATCATATGTTCCCAGTAGATGTTAGCAACTTCCAACCTGATCTCTAGGGATAATTCGCAGTTCTGAACTATGCTTCACAAAAACATTTCCAGCAGTCTGTGCAGGATTTATTTCTATTCCATCATTGGTAATTGTACTTGTTGCTGCAGGAACTTTAAATTCTTCTGCAGCAAACTTTAAGACTGCTGGGAAAGGTGTACTTTCAGGAACACTCAGTACTTTGTACAGCAGCTGTGGGTCCAACATCAGCGTGATCTTGAAGGACACCTTCGACACGGTGGCCTACTAGACAGGCCGGACCCGGTGCGCCCCAACCTGACTGGCTGCGGTGCGGGCCAGGAGGAAGCCTTGATTTCTTTTATTAGTATTTTGTTAGATTTATTTCTGTTGCTTTTTTTTTGGTCCTACTGTTAAACAGTGCCGTTTTTAATTTCAGTTTCTCATTGTTTATTACTTTATTTATTTACTTATTTATTTTGTGTGTGTGTGGCCAGCTCAGCCCACCAGGGGGCGGGGCTGGCTGGCATGTGGTGCTGGGGGATTGAACCGCGGTCCCTGTGCTTTGCTAAGCTTGTTCTAAGTAGGTGCTTTAGACCACTGAGCCATCTCACCAGCCCTCTATTACATTATATAGAAATGCAGTTGACTTGTCACCTGTGTATCGTGCAGCCTTATTAATTTCACATAGCAGGTCTACTAGCTTTCCTACTGGCTATGTGTGTAGACCGTTACTTCTGTGAAGGGGACACACCCACACGCACATCTGCATGCCCACAGCTTGCTGACACCCAGGCGGTGTGGGATGGGCAGGTATGAACACAGCGCCCAGCCTGCTGAGGAGCACCTCGCACACGCCATGGTGGTAGCTGTGGTCTGTGTGGAAGCCCTCCTCAGCCAGAGGCAGTGCCTGGCCATGCCTGGCTTGCTGAATTTAGTCTCCAGGGCAGATTTAGAAAGACACACTTTGAGTGGAGGAGGCTGGCCAGGTTTTAGCATCCTGCTGTGCCTGAGTTTGTCCAGATTGCTTAGAGGGCTTTCAGTTTGGGGGCTGCATAGACTGTGTAGCAACTGGCCCAAGAAGGTTACGCCATGGCCTCAGCCACACTGAGGACAGACAGGAGCTGGACCAGCATCCACAGGGCCACCTGAGCACCTGGCCCAATGCTGCCACTTAGTTCCTGGTCCTCAGTTGTCCTTGGAAGCACACAGCAGCCACAGTAGAGTGTGACTTCCCCACAGGTCTCAGCCCTCACCAGTGCCTGGCATTTGGTAGGTGCTTGGTAATCAGTAAATCTTTGTTTCCTGACAAGGGACTCCACCCCTAGACATCTGTCTAAGTCCCTCAGGGCCTAGGCCCTGTCCTGGCGCCCAGCTGTGCCCTCAGATGTCTGGCCTCACCTCCTTATGTCAACACATGTCCTGTCCCCAGTCTTCTGGGAAGCGTTGCTGTTGAAGAATGTGCTCCGGAGCTGTCTGGGCAGTGACCTCACCTGTTTCTCAGCACTGGGCGCTCACTGGCAGTCGCAGGCACTTGCTGCAGCTCAGGTGCTTTGTGCACCCTCTGTGGGCACTGACGCCTCCCGTGTGCCTCCACCCGTGGAGGCAGGCTGTGTGCGTACCTCTGATGCCGTGGCTGGAGCACACTTCCCACCTCCCACCTCAGACCTCTGCTCAGGCGTCATCCAAGCAGGGCACTACCTTTGCTCCTGAATCACCCTCCACCACTCCCTTTCCCTTCTTTGGGGGAACTGGTATCCATTCCCAAATTGACTCTGAGGCAAGGACTTTAGGTCTGTGCATCTGACGCTGCTTAGCTCTGAGCACAGGAAGATGGGGCTGCTCACCGAGCACGTTGGTACTTTCCCTGTCACAGGCCGAGCTGATGAGTGGCCTCATTGAGTACTGCATTGAACTAAACCAAGCTGTGGAACCCACTGCCCCCCAGGAGAGTTTACCCAGCCCCCACTCAGCCCCTGAATCCTTGCCACCTCCCACTCAGCGCCCCAAGCTTCGGAGGCAGAGTAGCGTGGTGTGCAGCCGGATCCAGCACCTCTCTACCATCGACTACGTGGAAGACGGTGAGCCGTGTGTGTGTGTGTGTGTGTGTGTGTGCATGTGTGCACTATGTGCACACAAGTGCCAGAGGATAGGGCTGGGAATGATTCCAGAGGCACAGTGGGGAGCCTGCTCTTGCGGGAACCTGGCGGAAAGTGGAGCCCTTTCTATCCCTTCCACTGGTTCAACAACAGTGTGTTCATTGTAGTATCATCTGGAACATGAAAAACGGGAACTACCCATTTCCTTTTATTGAAACCGGGCATATAAATCTAAAATTATTCCAAAATAGAATTTCTTCAGTTGAGTAACAAAGATACAGCTGTGTGTGGGTGTGTGTGTGTGTGTGTGAAGAAAGGGGTCTCACTATGTAGCCCAGGTTGGCCTTGAACTCACAGTGATCCTCCTGTCTGTCTCCCCAAGTACTGGGATTACAGGCATGCACCACCACACCCAGGGTGTGCTAGGCAAGTGCTATACCGGGTACACCTCAGCCCCAAGACCTTCCTTTTTTTTTCCAAGACAGGACTACACGTATTTTTTTTTTTTATTTGTATGTATGTATGTATTTTAGTACAAGGTCTACAGTGTCTCCCTACACAGATTGGCCTTGTGATTCTCCTGTTTTCAGCCTCCCAAGCACTAGAATTACAGGCTCACACCACCATGCCCAGTCTCAATTGATTCTCTGCACACCCCAGGGATGGGCACTGTTCCTACATCTGCCTAAGCAAAAGCTCTAATCTGCTGAGCTATCTGCTGGACCTACAATTTTTTTTTTTTTTTTTTTTTTTTCCGGAACCGGGGATTGAACTCAGGCCCTTGCTCTTGACAGAGAAGCGCTTATTCCACTGAGCCATCTCCCTGGCCCCCTACACATATTTATAAAAAATTAAAAAAGAAAAAATTGGAAAGGGGCCAGGGAG
This sequence comes from Octodon degus, assembly GCF_000260255.1. NCBI lineage: Eukaryota > Metazoa > Chordata > Mammalia > Rodentia > Octodontidae > Octodon > Octodon degus. The sequence goes on along the minus strand of NW_004524594.1, from coordinate 23,002,068 downwards.
ATAACTCAGTAGAGTAAGCGCGTGCCTGGCAAGCACAAGGTCCTGAGTTCAATCCCTGGTACCACAAAAAAAAATTGGAAGGAGCCGGGGAGATGGCTCAGTAGAATAAGCACCCTGGCAAGCACAAGGGCCTGAGTTCAATCCCCGGTTCTGCAAAAAAAAAAAAAAAAATTGGATTGTGGGGAGCCAGGGAGATAGCTCAGCAACATAACAAACACAAAAGTCCTGAGTTCGATCCCCAATACCACAAAAACAAAAACAGACTGGGTTGTAGGTTCAGGAAAGGCACAAAGACAAAGTGCTGCTTTTGTCACATCAGATTACAAGTGCCCATCAGTGTGGGCTGTTACTAACTGGGTTTTGGGTTTTGTTTTTTTTTTAATTTTATTTTGAGGGGCCTGCCCCTAGCTCAGTTCTTTAAGTGGCAGCTTCGGCAAAGCTTTCAGCCTCAGGTTGCTGTAGTTCGATCCCCACAACACTCCAGCCAACCAAACCACGCCTGAGGGCATTTAGAGAAAAAAAAAAAAAAAATCCTTAATTTTATTTTGAGAAACAAATCAGTTTCAAAACTGATTAATTACACAGTTTCAATAATTAATACATTGTACATTGTTACCTTCTTAGTGGTTATCCATAGTACAAGATGCAGACAGAATATCCTGTCCAAACACAGTTAGTACAAATCTTTCTTCTCATTGAATTAAGCGAAAGTAGCTGTATATCTATCCTAACTATTCTGTATATACAGATACAAAATGGTCCTTCCTTTGTATCCCCTTTTGTTTGTTTAGTCCTGTCAGAAATGGGTATTCCATTGGCATCTAAATACCAAACGTGCGTTAATTCAGCAAAACAATCCAACACAGTCCAGCAGTCCACAATAGTAGTGGGTTATCCACAGAAGTTGTTGACATGAGACTTTCACAGCTCAGCATATTAATATGGCTTTACTTTATATACCTTGTTTTTATACTTTCCTGCTGGATGGTTAAGACCAAGATAAAGCAAGACCTATATAACAAGAGATGTAACTCTTGTATATGATAAGGTCAGTCAAGTACCCTCAGGATTTATCCTGTAACCCTGTACCGCAGTTTGCAGATCTTTTGTCAGTGTCAGCCATGTGGATGAGTCACAGCCATTGCTTGACCACTTTGCTTTCTGTGAAAACCTGAGAGAATGTTTTCTCTCCGGGTGACTCTCCTTAGGCACACTCTATCTACATCATCGATCACATTGTTCTGTGGCCCCATAATCTCCTTGATGTGACTAGCTGTTGACCGTGACCACCTGGCTTTTTTTATTCAGCAGTAGCAGGGATTGGATCTATAGTCTTTTTGCACTATGCTACACTATCCAGCCCCACCCCCTTTTTTATGTATTTGGTACAGGGTTTCCCTAAGCAGCTCAGACTCATAGTGATCTTCCTGTTTTTAGCCTCCACAGCGTTGGGATTACTGGCATGTGCCACTGCACCTGGTCTCAGTGGCCAGCTCATCGTGCCTAGGGGCAGGGCCAGCATGGCATGTGGTGCCAGGGATGGAACCCAGTTCCTGCGCTTGCCTAAGCAGGTACTTGGTCCACTGAGCTATCTTGCCAGCCTTCACAGCCCTTTTAACTTGGGAGAATTCTCTGTACCTGGTTTAGGTGCTCTTTACTTACTTGTGTTGCAGGTATTTGGTGTGTTGGGTCTGTCACACAACCAACTTTAGTGACAGTCACTCAGACCATCAGCCCAGCACCACATAGCTGCCTGGAGTTTGTAAGCCCAGCAGAGCTGTCCCACTGCAGTAAGAGCCCAGCCACCCCCACGCCCACTGAGAGGTGCCTCTTCTTAGGTCTCCTCTCCTTTCCACACAGGCAAGGGGATCAAGCGGGTGAAGCCCAAGCGCTCTACGTCCTTCTTCAGCCGGCAGCTATCAGCGGGCCAGCGGGGCTACACAGTGGTGCAGCCCGCCGACAGCCTGGAGCAGGGCTGAGGATGGCCACGCCGGGCAGGAAAAGAGCAGTGGTGACCCAGCCTCTGGACCTGCCACAGCACTGTGCCCCATGGGCACCAGGCATGGAATCTATGGCCTATGCAGCAGGCGAGCAGCCTTGCTTCCTAAGGCTCTGAGTAATTTACACCAGGAAGAAAGAACTGCTGCTGCCTGGAGCGATACCTGGGCCGTGTGGAACACAGGGCCCCTCTTGCTTTCTGGCTTCCACCCACAGATGCAGCTGCCTGCCCCTCACATGGGGCACAGTGTCCTGTACCCTGCAGGGACTGCCAAATGGCAGGTGGCCAAGCTCAGGGTTTGAGACCTACAGGCTCGGTGTCTTTTTCCTTAGGCTTCCACATCTCACATTCCTTCTGCCAGCATTCCACCCACCCTGACAGGATGGGCTAGCACTTGCGTGTGATCGCTCCCTGAACTGAACCCTCTGGAACAGGGGAGACCTCCACACCCCCATACCATCCCTGAACTGGCCCCTTGCTCATGTCTCCCTGGCAGGCACAAGACGCTGGACAGAAGAAAGGTGTCTTGATGCAGCTTTTAGTGATGTCACTACTGGGAGGTGGCTGGCCTATGGACCAGCCAGCCCACCAGACTAACTCTGTACCGGGAAAAGCTCCCCAAAAGCCCCTTGTCGCATTTCCAGTCCAACAGTTGCCTGTGTGGGTCCAGCAGATCTGCCTTCTGTGTCCAGGTCTTCCAGATTTCTACTTGGTCTTCTCTCGTCTGCTTTTGTTTGGTGAAGCTAGCAGATACTTGTCAACCTCAGAGCTGTGGATTCTCCTTCATCAGACGTGTGGGGTCCCCCTGGGACCAGTCTGAACAACACAAGATGTGGCTTCTCTCCAAAGACTTTGGAAAGGAGGCTTGGATGTAGTTGCTTGGCTTTGTTATTCCCTACTCCGGGTAGGGCAGTGAGGGTGGAACCCAGGGTCACAAATACGTTGGATCTATGAGCTGTATCCCAAGGCCCCAGCCTCGCCCTCCTGGCAACAGTGGCTTTATGTCTTTTTTTAAAAGGAGCTGGTTCTCAGGATGGGGCCTTTCCTGGCCCTGCGCTTCTCTGCGCTTCTTGGTAGTGACTAGAAATGTGAACATGTATTACTCCAAATCCAACGGCCGTTTGTCTGTCCGTGGTAACTTGTAAGAGCTCCAGATATTTGGAGGTGGCCTGCCTTCTAGCATCAGTGACTTCGTTATCATAAATAAGGAAAGAGGAGAGCTGGGAGGTGTCTCCAGCCTTTTGGAATGTCTGGGCTGCATCTTAGTATCAGCTGCCATCTCCTGTCTCCTCTGCTAGCTTGGTGTGACCTCACAGCTGCCCGCCTGCTGACCTGTCCCAGCACTCTGGTCTCCCGGGCCTACTCCCTATTAGCTCCGCACAGTCTTCTCTGATTGCCCCACAGGCAGCCAGGGTCTGGTGGGGGATTGCAGGTTGCTGTGTTTCCCACTTCTGTTTTCTAAGCATCTGTTGTGCCTTACTCTTCTCTGCTGCCCTTTGGGACAAAGCATTCTACTGAAACAGCTTTGAATGTCCTCATTTTGTATCATGCAGTTTATTAATAAAAGCAGTTTTCAACAAGCCTCAGGGTGGTTTATGGTAGGAAATGCTAAGGGGTGTGTGCCTTATAGCTGAGGACTAGGTTGCAGGCATCCACCAGGCCTGTAGCCGAGCCAGGGCCCCCATAAAGTTCTCTCATCCTTATGCTTGCCAGGAGCTCCAGGAAAAGGTGGTCAAGGAGGGCCAGGGGCAGCGTTGTAAATCTCCTGTCCTCTAGGTCCCCCACAGATGTTGCCAACACCCAGTTTGGAGGGCAGGGACAGCACAGGGCTCTGCAGGAGGCTGTAGTAGTAGCAGTGACATAGGCTTTGGCCCTTCTGTAAGCACCAGAAGTTGTGTGCAGGTTCACACGATATGTTTCTGGGGGTAGAGGCAGCTAGACCCGTGGCCTTGAGTTCAGTTCCCATCTCCTTGTGACACAGTGGTGGCTGGTGACCTGGCTGGGACAGCACAGTGGCATGACCACAGACACCTAAGGCAGATATGAGTCTCATTTCTTAACCTTTCAGATGGGAGTAATAATACTAACAATGTTTGGTCAATTAAATGCATATATCTTATACTCTGAGTAGCTAAAAATAATATCAAATGTATTAATCATTGTTACTCTGCTGGGGGGTTTTGTTTTGTTTCATTTTTTAATTTTATGTATTTGGTACAGGGTCTCACTATGCAGCTTAGACTCAGTGATCCTCCTGTTTCAGCCTCCCCAGCGCTGGAATTACGGGTGTGCGCCACCACACTGAGTCTTGGTGACTGGCTCAGTGCACCCAGGGAAGGGCTGGCATGGCATGTGGTATCAGGGATCAAACCCAAGTCCGTGCACTTATCAGGCAAGTGCTTAGACTGCTGAGCTATCTCCATGGCCTTCTGTTTCTTGAATTTTTTTTCCTTTAGTATTTGTTGTTGTTTGGGGTGGGGGGGTGTTGGTTCCAGGGATCCTACTGGGGACTTTGTACTTGCCAGGCAGGTGCTTATGCCACTGAACTATATCCCCAGCTTTGAATATCTATTTTTTTATTTATTTTTTTTTTTAATCTTTATTTGCACTCACTGTGCAGCTTACACTCAGTGATCCTCCTATTTCAGCCTCCCCAGTGTAGGGATTACAGGCATGTGCCACCATGCCTGGTTTTGGTGGCTGATTGCATTGCATGTGGAGCCAACATGACATGTGATAACAGGGATAGAACCTGGGTCCTTGGGCTTGCCAGGCAGGTGCTTAAGACCACCAAGTTATCTCCCTGGCCCTAAAATAAAATTTATTTTATTTATTTTTATTTTTTTTAAATTTTATTTATTTATTTGTGTGTGTGTGTGTGTGTGGCCAGCTCAGCCCACCAGGGGGCGGGGCTGGCTGGCATGTGGTGCTGGGGGATTGAACCACAGTCCCTCTGCTTTGCTAAGCTTGTTCTAAGTGGGTGCTTTAGACCACTGAGCCATCTCACCAGCCCCTTAAAATAAAATTTAAAATAGTAATACTGCCACCTTCTGGCCTTACTTACTTATTTATTTTGAGACAGGGGCTTACTGTGTACTTGTCTTACCTTGAAATCTTGTAACCCAGGCCAGCCTCAGACCTTCAGCAGTCTTCCTGCTTCAACCTCCCAAGTGCTGAGGTTACAGGCATGCCCACCATGCCCCAGCTGTTAGGTACCTTGGTTCAGAGCAGGCAGGGCACTCAGCAAGTGTTCTGTGTTGGGCAAGCTGGCAGGGAAGACAGGGCCACAGGAAAAGCCTGGGCTGCTTGATGGCCCAGATCCTGTCACTCCCCCCTCCCCAGGCCCACTGTACCTGGCCAGCAGTGTTGTGGGCTGTTGCTACTGTGACAAATCCACAACCAAAGAGTAAGAGCATGCATGATGCTTTGGGTGGGCTAAGATTAAGACATGGGGCCGGCTGACTGACTCTGCCTGAGGCCCTTGGACAAGCCAGGAACTTTTCTAGGTTCTGAAGCCATGATATGGAGCCTTCCCAGTAGCTCAGGTTTTGGGTTTTTTTTTTTGTTGTTTTTGTTTTTGTGGAACTGGGGATTGAACTCAGGTCCCTGAGCTTGCCAGGCAAGCGCTTATTCCACTGAGCCATCTCCCCGGCTCAGATATTTTAAGTGCCTGCTGAAACAAAGCAGTCAGGCTCAGGATGCTGTGGTTCAATCCCCTCATCCTCAAGCCAAACCAAACCTGCCCTGAAGGCATCCTGAGCGGCCAAAAAAAATCCTTCTGAAGCCATGGTAGTTCTTAGTTCCTGGTCCCTTCCTCATCCTCAAAGTTAGTGATGGCAAGTGGAGTCCTCTCATCACACACTCTGACCTTCCACCTTTATATCTCTTTCTCAAGCTCTTCTGTCTCCTCTGCCACTTGTGGGGAACCTGTGATGAAAAGCCATTTGAGCCTGGCATGGTGGCCCACACCTGTAATCCCAGCCCTGGGGAAGCTGAGGCAGGAAGATTGTTGTGAGTTGGAGACCATCCTGGGCTACAAAATAAGCTCAAGGCCAGTGTGAACTGATAGTGAGACCCTGTCTTAAAAAGACCAAAAAAGGGGCTGGTGAGATGGCTCAGTGGTCTAAAACACCTACTTAGAACAAGCTTAGCAAAGCACAGGGACCGTGGTTCAATCCCTCAGCACCACATGCCAGCCAGCCCTGCCCCCTGGTGGGCTGAGCTGGCCACACACACACACACACACACACACAC
>NW_004524594.1:22993769-22994802 GCF_000260255.1 Octodon degus | reverse complement strand
AAAAAAAAAAAAAAAAACTCATAACTTGAGTTGCCCCGGGGTGTGAGAAGCTCATTGTTAGATCTCAACACCATTAACTTAATCATCGTATATACATAGTCAAACAGTTTATTTTACAAGGTCCAATGAGCAGGACCAGAAGAAATATGATCACGGGCACAATCAGAGCAGTTATCAGATTATTTATCTAGGGGGATATTGAAAATAACCCCCATTATTATCTTGATGGATATCTTGAGCTAATTTTTTTTAGTATGTTTATTTGATTCTGTATCTGATGGCTGTTATCTGATAAGTTAAAACAGCACGTGTTTTTTTTTTATTTTTTATATCCTTGATGGTGAAACAATAGTAAGTAATCTATAGCAGCCCGATTGTCTAATATAGCTTGTCTATGTTTTTTTTGTTCTGTATTGAGTAGGGCGATAGCCGTTGAAGTGGCATTAAGAGCTTTGGCCACATTATAACCTAATTGTTTTACATGTTTTTTTGCTATTTTACCAAAGTATAGGTTTTTAACAACACTGAGTATCATAGCATAGGCTTCTGCATCAGACAGGAAAGTGACTTTATCATTACAGTCAGGAGGGAGAGGGATGTTAGAAACTTTTTTCCTCTTGTGGGATGATGATGTTCTTGAATGGGGTAGCATCAAATCATCTTGAGATGGAAGAATTACAGTCAGCCTGCTTAAACAACAGGAGACTCCATCCAGATAAGCTGGGATATAGTTAAAAGTATGTCCATTGTATGTGAAAAACCATCTAGTGGGTAATAAGATATTACTAGTTATATGTGGATATTTTATAAGACTAGAACAATTTAGAAACCCTGACAATTGATGACAACTTTTTTTAGTACAGTTTACAAATTGCACATAAGTTTCATTGAAAGTAACTACAGTCTTTGGGGTAACAAAATGTAGGGCACCAGGTGGTACATCACGTGAGACAGGTCCCCAATTAGTCAAGTCATATGGGGCAGGATTAGAAATGTGTTTTAAAAAGGTTAAATTTTTAATATTTTCTGCAGG
>NW_004524594.1:22975321-22983290 GCF_000260255.1 Octodon degus | reverse complement strand
CTTGCTGCCTTGACAAGAAACAGTTATTTATTGTTGAACAACCTTGAGCCAAAAGGGAGAACACATTTTTTTAGAGCAGATAACAGGAAGCACAAGGGTTTTTTATAATTTTTTACAATTAAGGCACAAAACTCTATTAACCCTTTATAGTGCAAGGTCCTGAGTTCAATCCCTGGTATCACAAAAAAAAAAAAAAAAAAAAAAAAAAAAAAACAGTCTTGAATCTTAGGGCCAGGGAGATAGCTCAGTAAAATAAGCATTTGCCTGGCAAGCTCAAGGGCTTGAGTTCAATCCCCGGTTCCACAAAGCAAACAAACAACAACAAAAAAAAAAACCCCACAGTTGATAGCAGATTGTGGTGGTGTACACCTGTGGTCCCAGCACTATGGGAGGCTAAGTCCAAGCCCAGCCTGACCAACTTAGTGACTTAGACCCTGTCTCAAAATAAAAATAAGGGGCTGGATGGTAGCTCAGTGCCAAGGTCCTGGGTTCAGTCTCCAGTAGCTTTCATTCTCCGTTGACATGTTACCTGACAGATCCATGGGCTCCAGGGTTAGGGCCCTGGCTTCATCTTTGGGAGGTGGCACTTGTGCTGAGCTGAGGCTTCAAGCAGGTGGTCAGCAGCATCTAACCAGATGGAGAAGGTGGCAACATAAAGCACTATGTTTCCGCCCCACGAGTCCTGGATGGGCCACTGCCCGTGGATGTCCTGACTCCCATCACTTCTGAAACACATCGGCCACCTCCAGCCCCCAGGCCTTTGCTCAAGCAGGCTCCCCTCCCTTCAGAAAGTCTGAGAGTTTGCCTCCTCTCACCTTGGTTTCCCACACACTTGCTGCAGCCTCTTTCACCCTATACCTGGACCACTTATCAGGCTGGGCTTTGGTCCCCAGCACAAGGAACAGGCTTCTTGTGGGGCCAAAGTCCTATTCATGGTTTGATCTCTCCCCAAGTGAACAAGTGACTTCACCTTTCTGGGTCTCAGTGTCCTCCAAAGTGTGATTGATTGAGGCCGGGGAGATGGCTCAGTGGAATAAGCGCTTCCCTGGCAAGCACAAGGGCCTGAGTTCAATCCCCAGTTCCGGGGGGAAAAAAAAAAAAGTGGGGTTGATGACCATACTACTACAAGTTGTTACAGGCATGTACCACCATGCTTGTCTCGTCTTAAAAGGAATCAGTCCTGGTAGATTAAGGGCTACCCTGCTCTACTATAACTTCATTGTCACTAATTTTACCTCCCATGACCCTTATTCTCAAATGAGGTCTCATTCTGAGGTATTGAAGGTTAGGACTTCAACATACCCTTTTGCAGAACACAAATGCAGTACATCCTAAGGCTTACTGTCTCAGCCACCTTGGCCTTTGGTGCACCAAAGCCTATTAAAGATACTAGCCGTGGGCTAGAAGATAGTCAGTGGTCTAAGTGCTGGCCTGGCAAGTGCAGGGACCTGGGTTTGATCCCTGGCACCGCATGCCATGTTGGCCCACCCCATATGTACTGAGTGGGTCACCGAAACCAAGCATGGTAGCACACGCCTGTAATCCCAGAGCTGGGGAGGCTAAAACAGGAGGATCACTATGAGTCCGAGCTGTGTAGTGAGACCCCATACCAAATACATAAATTTAAAAAATTAAAAAGATACCATGGGGCCGGGGAGATGGCTCAGTAGAATAAGCGCTTCCCTGGCAAGCGCAAAGGCCTGAGTTCAATCCCCGGTTCTGCAAAAAAAAATAAAGAGATACCAGCGAAGGCCCAGGCATAGTGGTACATGACTATAATTTCAGCAGGAAGACTGAGGCAGGAGGATCGTGAGTTTAAGATCAGCCTGGGCTATACATAGTTCAAGGCCAGCCTGGACTACATAGACCCTTTCTCAATTTAAGTCAGCCACCCCAAGTTGCCAAGTGTAGGGAATCTTACCTGCCAGCCTGACACGCACAATATGGTCAGCCAGCACCTGGATCCAGAGGTCCCAAGGCCAGAGAAGCCCCACCCACCAGGGCTGCTCAGGAGGTCAGTGTAGGAGGCAAAGTCTTTGAAGTTCCCACTAACTTCACAAATCCTATAACAGTGGAGACTGGGACAGTCAGGATGTGTAGTCCCATTGTCTCTCCTGAGGTTGGGCATTTCAGGATCATTCTCCACCCTTGACAGCAGCACCTGAAAAGCCCTTAAGGCCTTCCTCTGTGGGTGAGCTAGCTGTAGAGGGTCCTATCAAATTGCAGCCCAGCAAGCGCCTGCCATGCACACTGGGCAGCCTCCTACTGGTACTTCTCAGCCATGTGGTGGAACAGGAGGACAGAGATTCTGCTGGACTCATGACAGTTACACCAAGGTAGCCCAAAAAGCTATCACACTTAGTCTGAAAAGACAAAGGCTCAAGAAGCACAGATGAAACTGCAGAGGTAGAGGGTGGAGGTGAACCTGCCAGGGGCCCAGGGTACCACAGGGTTGTAGGATTGATCAGGGATCTGGATACAAAGAACCAGCAGAGCCAGCCACTTTGACACCGACAGATGAGCTGGTCACACCCATCACGGGATAAAAAACAAAACATGGAGTGGGGTCAGTGATCAGAGTCTACTTCCTGAAGGAGGTTACCTGTTAGGTCCAACAGGGAGGAGCAAATGGAGCAAAGTGACAGGCATGGGGCCAGCCTGGCTATGACTAAGCCTCATGGGCACTAACAGTCCTGACCAAAAGGAGGTGCAGACCTTGGGACAGATTTTTTTGTTTTTTGTTTCTTTTTTTAAAGTACAGGGCCTATGGGCTGGTGAGATGGCTCAGTGGTCTAAAGCACCTACTTAGAACAAGCTTAACAAAGCACAAGGACCTCGGTTCAATCCCCCAGCACCACATGCCAGCCAGCCCCACCCCCTGGTGGGCTGAGCTGGCCCCCCCCACACAAATAAATAAATAAATAAATTTAAAAAAAATAAATAAATAAAGTACAGGGTCTCAAAAAAAAAAAAGTACGGGGTCTCACTGCCTCCCAAGTGCTGGGATTACAGGCATGCACCACCACGCCCAGTCTCAATCACCATCTCAGCGCCCCAGGGGGAGGGCTGGCACCAGGATCCGAAACCCTGTCCCTGCCCTCTGCCTAAGCAGGCGCTTTAATCCACTGAACCATCTGGCCCACCCTTGGGACAAGTTCTTTTTTTTTGTTTTTTCGGTGGAACCGGGGATTGAACTCAGGCCCTTGCACTTGCCAGGCAAGTGCATATTCTACTGGGCCATCTCCCCGGCCCCAAGGGACAAATTCTTGCTGCTCGTCCTTCTTCCTGGCTGAGAGACCTTCACAGCCACCTAGCACTTCCTCCCTGCAGAGCTCCCCCCACATTTCAGAGAAAATAGGCCAGTTACCCAGCTTCACCCAGAACAGGGCCAGCCTGGATCTCAGGATTCTAATTTAAGTAGCAAGTTCAGGGCCAGTGATGGACTCATCAGGGCGTGCTGGAGTCCATTGTGGCCATTTGCAGCCTGCAGCTGCTGATCCAGATGCAACCAGCAGGGGGCAGCTAAGTCCATCCTTTTCATCCGGAGAGGGCACAGCTCCCTGCCACGCCCAAAAGGCCTGCAGTATAGCCCTGCCCCAAGACAGAACCTGGGAAATTTGGGTTTTTGGTTTTCTGTTTTTTGGTACCAGGAATCCAACTCAGGACCCTGCACTTGCCAGGCAGGCACTTGTGCCACCGAGCTAACTCCCAAGTGAGATTTGGGATCTAGCGCTGCACACCTATCCCCATTCAGAGCAAGCACCCCAACTCCAGCCACTGGGTCCATGATGGGGTACTTCCAGACCTCCAAGAGCACCCTCCATGTCCTAGAAACAGATTCTGCTGTGAAACTTTTTAGTATTTTCTGTGAAGTGACAATGTAAGGGCCGGGGAGATGGCTCCATGGAATAAGCGCTTCCCTGGCAAGTGCAAGGGCCTGAGTTCAATCCCTGGTTCCAAAGGGGAAAAAAAAAAAAGGTACGGCGGGCTCCAGCTGGTGCCCACAAGAGCTGAAATCCCAGAACCCTACCCAACCAGTCTCGTCCTCCGCAGCAGCTTTCCTGGGCCCCCCTTAGCTGCTCAATCCCAGGCCCTTGAGCATGTCGGGCAAGCGCTCCACCACTGAACTACTCCAGGCTTCTATTTTACACCTCCTACATAATGTGACCCAAATGAAATTTGCACCAGGGAATTGATAATCGTCCCAGCTCTTTCCTGGGGTTTCCGTGTCTCCTGCCATTTGCCCTTGGCATTGTTCTAGTGGGAGTGGCAGTGATCGCTGACACCTGAGCCAATGAGCACAGGCTCCCGCACAACTGAAGGTCAGTGGACTCCAGGTCATGTCCTCTGCCACCCACAGCAGCTGGCCCCATGCTCAGGGATGGAGCTCCAGCAGGCCAAAAGGGGCTGGAGCAGAAAAGGCTCCCGCGTTGGTTTGAGGACAGTCTCCCTGCTCCTCTGAGGACACTGCAGGGAGAAGCAACCAGGGCTGAGGCCATTCCTGTTGGCAGCGACCTGTGTGGAAGTGGGAGGCTCTGGCAGCGGAACAGCTGCTGGGTCTCTGGGGAAGGATTTCTATGGATGCTGTGCAAACCTAGAGTTGGCAGATGGCAGAATGTCAGCAGGTGGCCGAGCCCTGTGTCCGTCTGTCCCATCTCGCCCCCTGCCTCCACTCCCCCAAGTGGGCTCGGGGAAGAGGCCAGCAAGTGGAGTTTAGGAAAGCTGAGACTTGTTCAACAGGCGACTGGGTGGAGAAGGACCAAATGTCGCTGGAGGCACCAAGTAGTAGAGGCAGATGAAGGCCATGGGCCAGGGCCGCCCGTCCCACAGTCTTCTATATCCTGGGGCCGGTGCAGCCAGGATGAGCTGCTCACATGGGGAGGACAGGTGAATCAGGTGAGTGCTGTGACAATTAGGATCAAAGGCTTCTAGAAGGGCCAGGGAGATGGCGCAGTGGAATAAGCGCTTCCCTGGCAAGCGCAAGGGACTGAGTTCAATCCTCTGTTCCACAAAAGCAAAAGGATCAGAGGCTTCAGGATAAGAGCAGTGAGCCAGTGAAGGTGGGGATGGGGGCAGGTGGAGCCTAAGCTCAGGACTAGGGTGTTTAGGAGGATTGGGTGCTGAGGGCCAGGGACAAGGGGCAGAAAGCAAGGATATCAAAAAATGTGGGGAAAACAATGTGAGGGAAGCTGGATGTGGGGGGTGCACACCTGTAATCCCAGCACTCGAGAGGCTGCAGCAAGAACACTGTGAATTTGAGGTCACAATGGGCTACAGTGAGCTCAAGACCAGCCTGAACTAACTACTTAGTAAGACTGTCTTAAATTGAAAAAGAGACTGAGGGAGAGGGGAGCAGAATTTCAAGGAACACAGAGTCCTGGGAGATCTTTCAGGGACTGATACCATCAAACTTGTGAACCTGAGGCTGGCCCTGCGGCGGAGCAAGCCCTGGGGAATCTGCCCTGACGTGGCCAGGAAGAATCTGAGGGACCAAGTGCCCATAGATCACATACCCAAAGGGAGGCAAGGTCAGATGCCTAAGCAGCTCTTTCCTGTTTGAAAATTCCTACCCTACTCCTTCCTTTTAACCAACTTGAGCCAAGAAAATAGGCCATTCCCTCCGCTGTGTTTCTTGGACTGTGACAAGTGTCCCTAACCCTCTCCCTATGCCACTTTTTGGTCAAGGGAGGTTACCCTGGTTTCCCCTGCCCACCACAGGCCTGCCCAGTTTCCCAGAGCTTAAGCTGCATGGGGTACAGGGGAAGGAGAGCTACCTCATTTGACAAAAAGACTGGTCCTGACCTTTACACAGTAACAGTGAAATCACAAATATTTACTGATAGGTCGACCACAGGCCAGGGCTTCTGGATCCCAGAGATCCAGAACATGCTGGGGAAAGATCCCCCCTCAGAGGAGGGAGCGCTTTAGAGCTGGATTAGGGGCTTGCTGAGAGGTGACGCACAGCCCAGAGGAGCTGAAGGTGGGGTGGACCTAGGCAGCACTGGCTGGAGCATATGCCTCAGAATTATGAAATGTCAGGATGAGGAGGGGCCCCAGGGTGGAGCCCGGAAGCTGGCAGCAGCCTAGATCTTGTCCTTGGTTATGGGGGTGGGGGGAGAGGCTGCTGGGTCTGAGGGCGGAGCCAGCTTGTTTTTCTCCTCCGGCTGCAGGGAGGCAAGCTGAAGGGGTGGGGACAGGGTGGCACTGGGCCAGCTCACTGTGACTTGCAGTTTCTAAACTCTGGCAGTGCTGAGGCATAGGGTTTAGAGGGAGTGGGCCCAGGCCTAAGGTCTGTAGTGCCGTGAAGAGCACAAGGTGACCCAGGAGCCATAGCTCCTGAATGGACCCGTGGAGGAGGAAGGCTATATATAGTTCTAGCACATTCTCAAGCAGCAGCAGACTGTCATGGGCTACCCTTGGGGTAAACTGAAACACCACCTCTACCACCCCCCCCTCCTGCTTCTCTCCCTTTTCCGGAGGTTCTTGTGGGAAATCCTGGGGTCTTCCCATGGGCTGGTGTGTTGTGTGTTTGAAAACAACAGCAGAGAGGGCTTTTAGAACAAGATTGGGGGGGGGGGGGCTGGGGAGATGGCTCAGTAGAATAACCGCTTGCCTGGCAAGCTTAAGGGCCTGAGTTTAATCCCCGGTTCCGAGAAAAAAAAAAAAAAAAAAAGAACAAGATGATGGGTCTGGTCACCGTGGAGGCCAGGGATCTTCACTGTTCACAGCCCAGAAAAAGCTTGGAGAGGGTGTCTGAGCCTGGAATCTGGATCCTAAGTGCCCACTCCCTATCCATTTCTCTTCAACCCAGAGCCCCTCTGACAGCTGCTTGTGAAGGAGCAAGTTGTGGCCACTGCCAGGGAAGCCCACTGTGCTCAGCCCCACCCAGGGACCCAAGGTTCTGTTTACTGCAGTTTTCTGGAACAGCTTGTTTTGATCTACAGAAATTTGCTGACACACTCACCTCCCTGCCCTTGGCCTCCACCAGGCAGGAAGTATTTTTCACCTTATTTGTAGAAAAAGAGAGCAGAACTCAGGCCCCGCCCAGCATGTACTTCCCTAAAGCAGGACAGAGTGTGTGTGGTCTTTTCTTTTTTTTTTTCAATGCTGACTATATTTCAAGTTGTCACAGAGAGATATTGGGAAAATGTTTTTAAGGCATACTCAAGCCTTGGATAAACCTCATACTGCCACTGGGCAAAGCTTGTTTGGTTGATTTTTATTTATTTATTTATTTATTTATTTATTTATTTTGCAGTACTGGGGATTTTTTTTTTTTTTTTTTCCACAGTACTGGGGATTGAACTCAGGACCCTATGTTTGCTTGCCAGGTAAACATTTATTCTACTGAACTATCTCCCTGGCCCTCTAAAAGTTTTTTTTTGTTTGTTTTTTTTAATTTTCGTATGTATCCTCAAATATACTCCCTTCCCAAAGAAAACTAGCTGCATGAGACGCGGAGACTAGCAGAACTTTCGAGCACAGACCCCTTGAACACAGACCCCTTGAAAGGCTACCATTTTGTCCTTGAAGACTGGGGGTGGGGCCGGGGGTGACCAGAGCAGCTCCAAACCTGAGTGTACAAAGGAGGTTTATTTCTGTTTAGAGAATAATCCAATCCTATGTGTGTTGCTAATTAGCCCTCCTCCTCTTTTATTTTTAAAAATCTATTTGGTACAGGGTCTTACTATGCAGCTCAGACTTGTAGTGATCCTCAGCCTGTGGTGCCAGGGATTGAACCCCAATCCCTGTGCTTGCCTAAGCAGGCTCCTAGTCTGCTAACCTATGTTGCTGGCCCAACTACTTTTTTTTTTTTTTTTTTTTGGCAGTACCAGGGATCGAACTCAGGCGCTTATTCTACTGAGCAATCTCCCCGCCCCCCTCACTCTTTTCCTTTCTTTCTTTCTTTCTTTTTTTTTTTTGAAACTGGGGATTGAACTCAGGCCCTTGCGCTTGCCAGGGAAGCACT
>NW_004524594.1:22973284-22974326 GCF_000260255.1 Octodon degus | reverse complement strand
GCTTGCTGGAGCTTTAATCCACTGAGCTATTTGGCTGCCCAAGGGGCTAACTCCTAAGGAGTGGTACTGTGAAATACCTGGAAGCTTTACTCACTTGGTTTCATAAACACCTCCCAGCATTTTAGAACATTCATGAAAATTCCCTTTTTCCTCACTGTTCTTTCAGGCCAAATTACGCATCAGTGGAAATGTTGCCCAAACAAAACTGATGGAGCAGATCTTGGGGAAAGGTGAGCTGTGTGGCGGAAGAGCTTGGCTGAGACCCACAAGTTGAACAAGTTTGGGCTTGCCACATACTTGACTTGTGTCATCAGTCACATGAGAGTCACCAGATAGGAGAACCCTGGGGAGGGGGAAGGGTGCAGCCTGGGCTCCACCCTGCCTGCAGATGCCATCTTGCAGAGGCAAGTGGAAAATATTTTCCCAGTTTCC
Organism: Octodon degus; assembly: GCF_000260255.1. Lineage (NCBI taxonomy): Eukaryota > Metazoa > Chordata > Mammalia > Rodentia > Octodontidae > Octodon > Octodon degus. Next base: position 22,973,894 of record NW_004524594.1, on the reverse strand, counting down.
TTCTTGTCAAGGGAGCCTGTTGTCACAGGGTGGCTCTGTTTGGGTTGTGGGTGGTTAGCCTGGGAGGAGACTTCCTGGCAGAGCTGCCCTCAGAGGCCCTCTCACTCTGGCTACTTGGACTGTCCTTCCACCTACCTTGTGGCCGCTGCCAACATCATGACCCTAATAAGGCTCTCAGGCTGTGGATTCCCCAGAACCTTGGCCATGCAGTGACTGTCCTTTTCAAAATCCCCAACCCTCACACCTTGCCTGACCTTGTTAGAGGAGGTAACTTCACCATGTTTGCTTGGGGGCTAATTTAGCAATCCACACCCCGAGGCACATCATAGGCCACAAACAGCCAGGGGCAAAAGTGAGTTTTTTCAAAATCACTTTTCTCTTCTCCCCATCCTTGATCCAAAATGTAAGAGGAGTTGAAAACCTTCACCACTCTGGTCCTGCAGTCCTATAGTCATGTATTTTATTTTCCAGTGTTGCGTTTATTTTGCAACTGTATTATCCCAATCCATACACTTTTTTTTTTTTAATTTTTATTTTATTTTATTTTATTTTTTGGTGGAACTGGGGATTGAACTCAGGCCCTTGCGCTTGCCAAGGAAGCCCTTATTCC
>NW_004524594.1:22945390-22973184 GCF_000260255.1 Octodon degus | reverse complement strand
TAGTGTGTGTGTGGCCAGCTCAGCCCACCAGGGGGCGGGGCTGGCTGGCATGTGGTGCTGGGGGATTGAACCGCGGTCCCTGTGCTTTGCTTAGCTTAGCTTGTTCTAAGAAGGTGCTTTAGACCACTGAGCCATCTCACCAGCCCAATCCATACACTCTTGCGTCCTGTCTCTCCTTAAGTATTCTACCCTAGCAGCAGGGCACTCCTCTCAGGTCTTTGGTAACAGTGACAAAAACAAGGCAGTAAGCCTCCAACTGACATCTGGTTGTTTCCTCTCATTCATCCATTTTGCACCTAGTCATTTGTTAATTAAGTCTGGCGGGCATCTGAGGGCACAGCCTGGGGTGCTCGACATACATTCCGATTCTACCAAGAGGGTCGCAGCAACCCTGCCCCCACCCCAAGCTCCCGGGCATTGACGTCACCGGCTGAGCACGAGGCGTCGCCCCCTGAGTAGTCACGCGCTTCGCCCCACCCGCTCCGGGAGTGATCCGCCTCCGCAGAGATCCTTCCGCTGCTGCGTGGAATTTTCCAAACGCTCTGCCGGCCCTTCTTTCGGGCCTCCGCGGGCGGCGGACTGGGGGAGGGGGCGCGACAGCCTCTGGTGACACTGTCCCCACACACCCTGCTGTACCCTCAGCTCCAGCTCGCTCTCCGCCCCCCACCGAGCCCCCCTTCCAGACGTCTTCCCACCGCGCACAGATACACCACAGAAAAATGAGGCTGCTCGCGGCCCCCGCCTCCCAAATATGACCTTGAGATTTGCCTTCAATCCCATAAAGCACTGGGGGAAAAGGACAGTTGGGGAGTACGAGGGAGTGGCCAACAAGGGAACTTTGAGCCGCCCTTATTTGGCTTCCTGGGCAAGGTCGGAAGGGACTTTTTTCCTAGTGGCAGTGGAGGAATCGCCCCGTTGAGCAATGCCCTGTGATGTGACCTGGGCCTATAAAAGCAAAAGTTGTGGCCCGTGTAGCAGGAGTTAGAGACAAGGAGGGCCGGTTCTCGGGTGTAGTGTTGGGGAGGAAGTGGCCAGTTTAGGGATTTAGAGATACCATGGGAGACTTTGTTGGATGGGGCAAGTGGGGTGGGGCTGCGAGAATGGGGGTGAGAGGAGTAGATATTGGAGGACTGCCATGGGAAGATTGTGCTCAAAGTGTCCGCAGCAACCCATGGCGAGGGCAGTTTTACTCCAGGCCAGGCTGCCCTGCTGCCTGTTGGGCAAGGGGACTCGGCCTCCAGGAGAAGGCTCTTAACAGGGCTAAGCTGATCCAGTGTCCTGGTTTATATGCAAAAAGGCAGAGTGAGATGGGAAGTTGAGTGTAGAGGAGAGAAAATAGAGGCAGGTGAAACTGGTTGGTTGATACCGTGGAAATAAATGATGGAGGAAGATGGGCAGTGAGTTCAGATCCAGGCACGCAGGGAGGGCCGATTTTAAACTTGTCAATACCAGCAGCTCCCCTTTTTTTCCAGACAAGGGTGTGAACCTGCCTGGGAATGAGGCCTGGTCTTGTGGATGGACTTAGCTTCGCGGGGCATATCGCTCTGGCCCAGGGTGGTAGGTAATGTGGACTCAGACTGGTGGAGCCCAGGTCTGGGTATGAGTGAGGCAAGTCCTCAATTGGAGGTGAGGGGTGGTCTGAGGAGCAGCTGCAAAGGCAAGGAGCTGTCCTCATGCGTGGCTGGTGTGGCACCTGTCTGCCGGCTGGGGCTGCTGAGGCAGGGTGCTTGTTGAGAGTAACATTGACAGACCTTTATTTTCCAGGTGACAATGGCCCCCCACTGGACTTTCCCTAGGTTTCGTGCTAATCTCTTCTGTGAGCTCACTCTACCCTTCCTCCTCCCTCTAACTCTGTGAGGTTGCCCCTTAAACGTGTCATCAGGTGGTAAGCCTGGGAAAGTGCCTGGAACTGCTGTTGGAGTTGGTATCTTTGGTAATGGTGGAGGAGGAAAGGCCCACTCCCCATTGGTGGGGTGGGTTTGGTGCTGCTTTTAGAAGGGTGGGGATTGAATGTGCACCCTTGGGTGGGCCTGCAGTGGTAGCTTTATTTAAAAGTCACATGCCTCATGGACGTGGTTTGTTACTGTAGTGTTCATCATGGCGAGCAAATGGCACCAGGAGAAATGGAGCCCCTGCCAGTGTGTGAGTCGTAGCAGTACAGGAGGGGAGACCCTGAAGGAAACAGCCTGATTAAATTGAAGCCTGCAGATTGAATTCCAGAGGCTTAGGAGGAGTTCTCCAGTGCCATATGTCCAGGCCTTGATCGGGAAGCCCTGTGTTTAGGCCTCCACTGAGTTTTCAGATGAGCTTATGGGGGGCAATCCAAAAATCCAGAGCAGATGCATCCGGCTTTTGAGGGGCCAGCAGCTATGAATGAATGCCTGTTCCAGGAGCACCATCCTATGGGCACGTTGAATGCCATCAGGCACCCTTCTTTTCCTGGGGATAGAGGTTTTCAGATGCTGCGACTTCTAAATAGAGCCTCAAGTCATTCTAGTTCTGTGCTGCGAACCTTGCTTCAAGAAGATTAAGCTGTAGAACATTAACGATGCCACAACGCAGAGTGATGCCTGGTAGATGGCGCTTGCAGATGGAGCCAGTGACCTGTCACCTCCCGCCTCCCTGCCCAAAAGCGCTGGCCAGAGGAATTCTTAGTGTGATGATGAAACTCTTGGGTGTTGGGGGAAGCTGTTAATTTTAAATGTCTTGTGTGTAGGGGATGTGTTGGCAAATTGTGGAGGGTGGGGACTTAAGTGTTGTGCTAGTCTGGGAGGGTACAAGCTGATCGTGCCAAGTGCTGGGTGTTGGAAGTGGTATATCTAGTTTGGACATCGTGATGGCATCGAAGATTGCTGAAAAGAATGAATGGTGGGCATACTGATAGTTATTTATGTGTTGGTGTTGGGACTTTATGATGCATACCAAGCTAGTGTCCACCACTAGTAGCTTCCCCTGGTCCAAATCTTGATTTCTTCTTACTGCATTTATTTAAACTTGATTTTTGACTAGATTTCAGAAAATGGGGTTCCAACTGGGAGGGTTCCTGAGGTGGGAGCTGGGATTGGTGGGGATGAAGACAAGGAGATGGGATGAGGGTGGTGGTCGAGTGGGGAGGGTGAGAGGTTGCGATGTGGCTGGAAGGAATTGGGAGTATGGGTGGACGGGGATTTAATAGGGTTTGCCAGTGAAGAAAATGCTAATTAATGATAAATTATTAATGCTGGTTAAAGTGTTGTTTGGCAGTAAAAATTACATGAAAATTTTGTAAAAGTGCTTAGAACTTGAAGATAAAGGAAAAAAGCAAAATTGTTTTGTTTTGCTGAAAACTGGAGAAAATTGAAAAGGTTTGCCTAAAATCCAGAATATTTAGTCATTTAAAAAATGACCTGAAAAAGAAAAATGATCTCAAACTTTAGGTGGTTTTTCTGAAGCTGTGAAAGTGTGGTTTGCTCCCCCCACCCCACCCCCAGGAGTAAAATGTGTTAGACTTCTAAATGCCTGCCTTGTGGGTTTTTAAAGCTTATGTGTGCCCTTGAGACTAGATGGGTTCTGCTGGGCTCATAATTCATAGCCACTGAGATTTTATGGTCACTGAAGCTTGTGACCATAGTATAAATGTGATGACTTCTGGAGCAATTCCGTATGCAAGTTTTATAAAACAGTCTTTCTGTGGTAGGTCCGTAATTGTAATAGCAAAGCTTCTGCTTGCTTGCTTGTTTTATCCTTTCCATTGGTAGTCTTTGTAACAAGAAGAGCCAAATAACTTTGTGGTCACTGAAATTGCTGTGATATTTAATAGCAAACAATCCTGTTACCTTGGGTAAGGTTACAGTGAATAATTGCATCTTTAGTTTGACTGTGGTATTTAAATGATTCAGAACTACACTGGGAGAAGCAGACGCCTTACTACACAGGCTCTGTAAAAATTTAGGAGCGTTTTAGTAATTGTTTTGAGTTGCTTCTGTTGGTAAAGTCGTATCAGTGGTTTAAGTTTCTTGCCTTTAATTTCACTTTAAAAAGTTTAAATCAGTATTTTTATCCTTGAGGTTTTTCTGTTTTGAGGCGTATTAAATGTTTAATACGTATGATGGTGTACTTTAGTTCCTAACCCGTGATTTGGGTCCCTGTCCTTAGAACTTGGAGCTGAGGAGATGGCTCAGTGGAATAAGTGCTTCCCTGGCAAACTCAAGGGCCTGAGTTCAATCCCCGGTTCCGCAAAAAAAAAAAAAAAAAAAAAAAAAACCTTCAAGTGTATTAGTCTCTTGTGTGGGGAAATACTTCTGGGTCTGAGCTTAAAAGTGTACTACTCACGTTTGCTTTGGGAAATATTTTTGAGTATGCTGTTGTGAAATGGGAGTTGTAAAAACAGGTGATTACAAGTACTTGTTTGTTACTGTGTACGGTGAGAACTCTTCTGTTGCATCGTGTATGTAATTACTAATCCTTTTTCTTCCCTTTTACAGCATAAATAAAGGTTTGAGTTATAAGCTCCTTAGAATCCTTGTATTGCTGTATGTTTCTCAACACCTGTCCGAGTTGTGCTCTTAATGAAGGCAGTTGTGTCTTCTAGGCTTAGGCCTAGATTCATGGCTCACTAGATCCAAAGAATTGAGCCAGTGGTATACCTGGCAACCTTTACTCAAATAGACCTGTTACATCCCGAATGGCCTGCGAACTGCTGGGAGCTGGGAATGTGTAAAATGTGATGCTTAACCAAATGGCTAAAGAAGATGAATGTGTAGGTGGGGAAACACTTTGTCCGTATAATATGCTGGAACATTCCTTGCTTTAATTAATGGGGGGAACAGTTCAAGAGGATGGATGTGTAATTAAAGCATGTTTCATATTTCTAGTCCTTGGTTGTAAGCATATAAATTCTCAGCTTCATTTTCCTTTTGAGGCGTGACTAAAAGTTTGGGCTTCCTTGTACAAGTACTATATTAAGACAAGTGGCAGAGTGTGGGTGGAAGGAACGCACTTGGAATCCAGTGTGCGTCATGCATGGAAATTTTTCTGGGTGGGGGACAGCAGTGATTCATCCTGGGAGCTGATCAGGACTTGCAGTTCTACAGCTCTTCTGTGTCACTGGGGACTCTACTGTGTTTCACAAGAAACTAATTTGGGCTCAGATAGGGAACACTGCCAGCCCCTGCTAAGAAAGGAGGTGCTTATTTGCCAAGGAGTTGGGGGTTTCTGTGGGACAGGGAGATGAGCCCCCCCACACACCTGAAAGGCCAGCATGTGGACAAACCGATGGCAGGGAGTGTGACCTGAAATCTTGCGGTTGGCAGAGGTGTGAGACTGGCTGCAGTCCTACTCTGAGTGGGTCTTGTCTGCTTCCTTGGTCATCCCTTGGTGATCCCTCCTTTGTATATATACTACTGAGAACCTGGCACGAAGTGCTTGGGAAAGGAAGATGGCATGCTTCCCAGCATGCGGGGTACTGGGAATTGAACTTGGGACCTTGCACTTGACAGGCAGGCACTTATGCCACTGAGCTATCCCGGGCCCCTCTTCTTAGTCTTTTCTCATAATGATTATTCTAACCCAGAGGATAACTGCTCTTAAGCATCTTTAAGTGGCATTGTTGCATAGCAAGAGCAGCAGGCTAAAAAGTTACAGGGTAAATGTTTGATATTGGAAATGGTGGTGACATGGTGCTAGGGATGAGGCTGCAGCTGCAGGCTGAGTTCACTTCTTGGTGAGGGTAAAGGACTTACAGTGTTTGTGTTTCTGGGGATTGAACTCAGCACGCTCTTATGCGGAGCTACATCCCCAACCCTTTTTATTTTTAGTAATTCTGGGGATTGAACACTCAGGGCCTTCACATTAAGTTACATCCTCAGCCGTTTTTTATTTTTTAACCTCGAAACAGGGTCTTGTTAAGTTGCCCATGCTGATGTGGCTCTAGGAAGCCTGCTTCGGTTTCCCAAGTACCTAGGATTGCAGACTTGCGCTGCCAAGCCCAGCTACAGACTGGATCCTTACCTGGTCGTCTCTGGATTAGTGTTTTGGGTAGTGTTGGCATTTGCCAGTAATCAGTTTCCATGCACATGCACAAGTCTGAACTTAAGTTTTTCTCCAGATTGTTAGAGACCACGGGATGATCCATTGGAATTCAAGTGGGCTGATAGTGATTCTGTGCAAATTAGAAGTAATGGGGCATTAGAATATCTAAAACTTTTCTAAAAACAAAAAATCTGAAAACAGATACTGAGACTCCCTTGTGTGCCCAGGTTGGAGACACTGAAAACCCAGAAATATCCTGTAAATAGGAGGTCGATAACAACTGCCCTTGGTGCCACCTGTCAGTGTCTGCCCATTAATGGACTGCAGGGACTCCTAGTGCCACATAACCTTTCTGTGTGTAAGACTGGAGAAAATCTTAACCTCTACCCCTGCATGGTACTCAGTGTGTGGTATTGAAAGGAGAAATGTCAAAACAGCTTGGCAGTTGTGTCATGATTTCACATTTAATATGTAAAAATACCCAGGTAAATAGGATATCATGTCTGCATCTTGTACAGCAATTAACCACTAGGAAGAATGTATGCAATGTGTTAATTATTGAAACTGTCCTACCAATTTGATTTGAAAGTGTCTCATTGCTATTTGTTTATCAATAAAATTATGGGAAGAAAAATACCCAGATGCAAACTTGGAGTGGCAAAGGGCAGGTAGAAAAATAACTAAAAATAAGCATGTAATTGGAAACATTCCAAGGACTGTGGCCTTAAACCTTCCTGTGGGTTACGGGTACCCCCTGCACCTCTCATCTGATAGTGACGTGGCTGCCACCTGCTTGAGCCTCCAGCCCTCTGTCCTGCACTACCTTCCCTCTATAATTCTGTAAGTTCTCATGGGTGAAAAGGGTTTATGGTAAAGCTTGCAAAAAGAAAATCAGAAAAAAAAATCCTCAGTAATTTTCCACTAACAAATGTACTGCTGTATCTGCTGGAGGTTTTCCGAAGTCTCACTTAGACACATGGGTTTATAGTTCTCTTAGAATATAATGCTTTGATATGTTTACCACACTTATCTGTGAGATACACGTACATTTCTAGAAGAAAACAACTGTGTCAAATTTCTTAAAACCTTAGGGTCATGGTACTAAACTGCCCTCCAGGAAAGGGTTTTCCAAATTAGTGTTCCCTTTAATGAGGAAAGCCTACTCTTGTTCAGAATGGGTATTTGGGCCTACTGTAGACTGTGGGTATGAGCATGCTTGCCTGTGGTGAAACTGAAGGTTTCTCTTATCTGTTAATGGTGTGTGTGACTTTCTACTCACTGCTTGTTTTTGTTTGTTTGTTTGTTTTTTGCGGAACCGGGGATTGAACTCAGGCCCTTGCACTTGCCAGGCAAGCACTTACTCTACTGAGCTAAATCCCTGGCCCCTGTTTTTCTATTGGTGGTTTTATAAAAGCAATTTACATATTAAGGAGAGTAATAATCCTTTGTTATATTTGATACATACATTTTCTAGTTTGTATATTGTCTCAATTTTCCTTATTATGGTTTAGATGTACAAGAATTATACATAACATTTTCTGAGGTCAATCAAACCACTGTGGTTTGTACATTTGGTGTTATGCTTAGATCCCTGTTGACCCCAATCTGTAAATATTTAATCCATATTTTCGTGTGCACTTGTGTAGTTTTCACATTTAACCTGGACTTCCAACTGGAGTTAATTGTAGAGTATATGTGTGTGGGGGGTGGGTCCCCAGATCTTCCTTTCTGTGAGTAGCAGAGTGGCTTATCAGTGTGAGGCTGCTGTCACAGTGAAACAGCTCACCAAAGGATACCTCAGGGGTGCGGGCAGCCTCCCCAGGGAGATCCTGGTTTGTGGTTCCTCTTTGATTCCCTGGCCCCTCTGATAACTGGCTTGGGCCTGTCATAGTAGACCTGAATTCCAATCCCAACTCTACCGCTTGCCATCTTTGTGACTGCAAGCAAAATATGGATAGTCGCATGGCCCATTTTCCTTGGCTAGAAAACTGATACATGTTTTTGTGCATGGTATTCGGTATTGAGAGTTTTATATGATTCTCCCCCACCTTGTTCTGCTGCTTCTCCTTTGTTATTGCCCAGTATTAGGCTCTGGCATCTCCTGCTTCCAGCTGCCTTGTTCTGGCCTTTTATGCAATGGGAATTAGTGTTTATATTCTAGTCTGTTCTGTTTTCAACTTTAATTTTATGTCCATTATCCATCCTTGTATCAGCGAAGTCCACAAACCTGTGTGGCGTTTTTTTCTCAGGTTTGTTAATCCCTGCGCAGAATGCCTTGAATTGGCTGCTGGAAGTCTGCATGCCCTGAAGTTGAATGTGCACCCTTTTTTTGTGGTATGCGTAGCCTGCCCTGGTTGGTCAAAAGGCCCAGGATCTGAAACAACATCATAAATGATTGCATCATTTTACTCTGTTGTGCTTATCACCAAATAGGTAGTCAATCTCTTCGGTTAATAAACAGTGTTTGGGCTTTTAAATTGGACTACTGTATGCATCTTTCTAAACTCGGTGTACTTGTATAATCTCCACAGCAGTGTTGCCTGGTCAGTAAACCTCTGTGGCTTTATAGCTCTTTTCCCACATCTTGTGAGTTTATAATTTCCTTCTGCAGTTGCCATCCTTATTTTATTTATTGATAATTTAAATTTTTTAGCAGTAAGATACCCAAAGTTTACCATCTTAGCTATCTTTTAAGTGTACTGTTCAGTAGTGTTAAGTGTATTCATGTTGTTGTGCAGCCAATCTCCAAAACATTCTCATCTTGTAAACACAAACTACCACTAAACCCTTCATTCCACCACCACCCCACCACATCTCTCTCCCCCAAGTCCCTGGCAGCCACTACTTTTTATGCTTCCTGTTTCTGAGTTTGACTATTCTAGATATCTGATGGAACTGAAAATACAGGAGAGGGTTGGGGATATACTCAGTGCCACAGCGCCTGCCTCTCAAATATGAGGTCCTGAGTTTGAGCTTTGGTTCAGAAAAAGAAAAAAAAGGTTGCAATTACAGGGTATTTGGTGATTGGATTATTTCGCCTAGTATGATGTTCTTGAGGATCATCTAGATTAGAGAATGTGTTATAGAATTTTCAAAAGAGCTGAGTGGCAGTCCACTTGTGCACAAATCACTTTTGTTGTCTGCTCCTCCTTTGAGTATCGGGGCCGCCTCCACCTATTGGCTATTACAAGTAATGCCACTTTGGACTTGGGTATGCGTGCAGATACCTTAAGACTGCTTTTGATTCTTTTGGATAATGGATATGAAGTAGTAGTTCATTGTGGTTTTTATTTGCATTTTACTGATGATTAGTATTGGAGTGTCTTTTCATATATTTATTGGCCATTTATGCATCTTTGGGAGAAATGTCTCTTCAAGTCCTTTGCACATTTAAAACATTGGGGGTTTTGTTATTGTTGCAAGTGTTTATAGGATTTTGCTTTATATTCTGAAAGTTAAACCCCTTATTAGATACATGATTCGCAAATGTTTTCTCCTTTTCTATAAAGTTACTTTTTCACTCTCCTGATTGAATCTTTTGACCCACAGAAGTGACTCATTTGATGTAGTCTAATTTACCTTAATTTGTTTTTGTTTTTGTTTTTTTTTTTTGCTTATGTTTTGGTGTCATAGCCAAGAAATCATTGTCAAATTTAATATTAAAAAGTTTATTGCTACTTCTAAAAATGCTTTTTATTTTTTAATCTATAGCTTTGGTGTTGGCTACATTTCAACTTTACCACTTGGTCTAGCAGCTACATTTTCTTCTGTGCCTACTTAATGTGTGAAATTTCTTTTTTTAAGGATCATGAATTCTCTATAGAGTTGGGAAGGTAAGATTTTTAGCAGTTATGGTTATCAGACTTACTCATCTTTTTTCCTCATATTATAGATGGCAAATGTATATATTATACAAGAATTTAAAAATTAGTCTAGTAAGTCTCAAAATAATGGATAAGACTCTTGGATTTGTTTATTAGTATTTCTTTAGTAGCTGAACTTGTATTTGTTCACACAGTTACAGCAAATACTTTATCCTTTTATAATTTATCTAAATCGGGGCGTGGAGATGGCTCAGTAGAATAAGTGCTTGCCTGGCAAGTGCAAGGGCCTGAGTTCAATCCCTGGTTCTGAAAAAAATAATAATAATAATTTATCTAAATCTGTTTTTAGAAATTATCAACTCTTGTTTTGTTTTGTTTTTTTTTTGAGGCAGAGTTTCACTATGCAATGCAGGCTGGCCTTGAGCTCATTGTGTAGCCCAGGTTGGCCTTGAACGCACAGGGATCCTCCTGTCTCAGCTTCCTGAGTATGGAGATTACAGGTGTTGTTTCTAAGAAATACAAGAAATCAGAATAACTGTCACTGTTAAGTTTTACAATCTAGTGAGTGGGAAGTATGCTCTTTAAAATAAGAATATTCATTCTTACTAGAACTTGAGTACACAGAACTGGATTAATTGTAATCTTTAGTTCATGACATGCCTCTATTTGCTGCCTTGATTATTTCTAACGTTTGTACCGTTTCAGAATATTCTATCAGTATAAAAACTGGAACAGTAGGGCTGGGGATATAGCTCAGTGGCACAGCACCTGCCTGGCAAGAGTGAGGTCCTGTTTGATTCCTTCCTGCTACCACAAACAAACAAAAACTCAAAACTCTCTATACCTGAGTTGGTAGAGAAAGCAGTAGCTTCCTTTTACCCATGTGATACCCCAACCCTGACAAGGTCATCATCATTCTCAATTGCGGCTTTATCTTTCACTTAGTTTCTTTTCATATAGCTTAAACTTTTTAATCCAAATGTGTTTTTCAAAATATACATTAAAATTTTAGTTGTTTCTAACTCTACAGAAAAACTATTATATGGAATGTTCTCTCTCTCTCTCTCTCTCTTTTTTTTTTTTTTTTTTTTAATTATGCCTAGAATATAAGTCATATAGCTTAAACTTTTTAATCCAAATGTGTTTTTCAAAATATACATTAAAATTTTAGTTGTTTCTAACTCTACAGAAAAACTATTATATGGAATGTTCTCTCTCTCTCTCTCTTTTTTTTTTTTTTTTTTTTTAAGTATGCCCTGGAGGATACAGGGTAGAGTATCTTTTTTTCTTTTTTAAGCTTATTTATTTATTTGGTATAAGGTCTCACTACATAGCGCAGCTCAGACTCGTGATCCACCTGTCTCAGCCTCCCCAGCACTGGGATTATCGGCGTGTGCCACCATACCCAGTTTCATTGGCCAGCTCTGTGTGGGGCCAGCATAGCATGTGGTCCCAGGGATCAAACCTGGGTCCTTGCGCTTGCCAGGCAGGTGCTTAGCCTGCCAGGCTATCTCCCCAGCCCCTGGAATGCCTGGTATGTAGTTTGGCTTGCTTACTGGACAGAATCCGTGTTACTATCACGTTTAATTCGTGAATTAAGATTCTCCCATTTTGGTGACTGCGTTGTTTTCTTCTGTTAATTGTCATTAAGAAGCAGTATATGATGCTTTCTTGCTATACAGAATTAAAACATGATTCATGAGGTTGGCATCACCAATCCCCTTGATCTCCAAAGACAAAGTATGTTATATTTGCAATTTATCAAAAAGAGATGGTGCATTGTTTTTCTTTTCTGCATAAGTGATGATATTATATATTGCTTAGCTGTATATCATTATTTACTTGTCTAGCAATACTGGGGTTTCTGTGTGCATATGGGACTGACCTCATTCTCTTAAACTACACTATGGAATTCCTTACCCTGGATATACTGTGAGGACAATAGTCCTGCTATTGATGGAAATTTGCACTCTTTCTAACCTCTGGTATTGCAAACAGCACTGTGATCCTCTCATACACAGTCCTTGTGCATACTACGTGGATGTTTCTCAGGGTAGGTACCAAGAGGTAGACAACAGGGTCCAGAATTCATTCCCCAGTACCACAAAAAAAAAAGTCGAACTTCTGAGTCACAGGACCTAGGTCATGTGTTTGGATTCTTCCCTTTTGCCTTCCAGAATGACATACAGATTTGTATACCAGATTATAAAAATGTTTTTCCCATACCTTCTCAACATGCCTGTGCCTGTCCTTGATCTGCCATGTGTGCATAGTGACCCATGGAGACTTTAACTGATACAATAGATTGTGTGTGTGTGTGTGTGTGTGTGTGTGTGTTTGAGACAAGGTCTCACTATGCAGCTTAGGCTGGCCTTGAACTCACTTTGTAGCTCAGACTGGTCTTGAACTCACAACGATCCTCCTGCTTCAGCATCCCAAGTTTTGGGATTACAGGCATGCACCTCCATGACTGACTTGGCACAATAGATTCTTGTCATCTGTGTGTGAATTTAACATTTGGTGATTGGGGGCCCAGGGCCCAAAACACAGAATAGTTTATAGTTTTGTCAAGGTATAAATTTTTAGTATTCATGTCATGAGGCTGCTAAGGCACCCAACCTAATGTTAGGCATCCGTGTCACAGTAGCTTCATTATCTGTTCATCCTTCCATCCAAGCAACTCTTGTGAAGGGAACAAAATTTGGCAGATTTAGGTAAGTCCATGGCTCATGTTTCTGTAGTATGGCCTGCTGTGTTGCGATGGTGAGACTGTAGAGAATATGTTTGGGGCAGAATTTAGAAATTAGTAATCAGGGTCAGGGGAGCTGGGCACTGGACAGCAGAGTACTGCTTGCCCAGTTTCTGCCCTCACTATGTCCAAGAGGAAGCGCTGCGTTCCTTAGGCCTCTCCACCTCTAGAAGCCTGTGCAGTGCCCCTTAGCTCTTCTGTGATGTGACAACTGTGTGACCCACTCTCTGCATCAAAGCAGGGTCCTGCCTCAGCCCCTGCTCCTTTGCTGACCCCAAAGGTAAATGCCCTACTGGTTTCTTCCAGTTTATTTCACTTACATGTGTAGAAAATGTTCAAAATAAGACTTGTTCATGTTAAAACTTCAAACCTTGTAGGTGACACAAAGATCTTTGGTCTCCTTTTCTTCAGAGCAGCTGTTATCACCAGTTGCTAGAGCTGCTTTCCAGAGAATTCTGTGTACATATAAAGCTTTGAAAGTATGGGCACACCACAGACCCCACCCTTCTAGCAGTTGGGATTGTAAGGTTAGCTCTGCATTTAGAGAGCTGCATCTGTGCCTACTCTTGCCCTTGGCCTTGGCCTTCTCGTCATCTGGGTAAACTGCTCACTGCGCTCATTTCAGAAGAACAGCTGGATTGTTTCCAGGACTTTAGTCTGTATAAGCCTGTAGCCTTGCATATAAGGTTATACTAAATATCTGTCTAGATGTGTTTTCATGTACATGAGCTAGTATATCTATGGGGGAAAGTGTCCTTCAGGAGGAATTCTGGAACACGGCATGTGCATTTCTAAATACAGCTAGGTAGCTGTCTAGGGAGGTGGATCCAATTGACATTTCCCCACATCAGTACCAATGCTGTGTTTCAGACTTGGTTATCTGTCACTGTAAAAGACAAAAACAGGGTGGGGAGATAGCTCAGTAGAATAAGCACTTCCCTGGCAAACGCAAGGGCTTGAGTTCAATCCCCGCTTCCGCCAAAAAAAAAAAAAAGACAGTATTTAATTGTAGTTCTATGTCTCTGTTGAATTGTATATTTACTGATTCATAAGAGCTCTTTATATGTTAAGAAAATTAACTATTTGCTACTTGTGTTACTAATATTTTCCCATTTCTCACTAGTCTTAAGTTCTATGATAACTTTTGTTCAGAGTTTTAAATATACATATGCTCACTGATACTTTGTTTAAAGGCTTCTGGAGTTTGAGAATGATTCAGAAAGCCTGGTACAGCTCAGAATTAGTTTTTGTTGAACCCCATGTTTTGTCCTAGTAAGTATGTGCTTTTATTTTTATAGGGTCTGTCTGGATTTAATTTTGGCATAATGAATGACTTATAGATACTTAACCTGTTGTCTCTACACTATTTACTGATAAATATACCCGTTGGTCATTGATCCTTTGTAGGCAGTACTTTAATACATAGAGGATGGTGGTATCACATTACTCTTATTTTTCCAGAATTTTCCTGGCTATTCTTATGTGGTTACTTTAACCTTCCTTATGATGTCTTTGTTATTTTTCTTCTGTGCAAGAATAGAATATGATGAACTACAATAAACAAACCTATTTTTTCTTTAAAAACAAATAGAATAAGGTATGTGTTTTATTTTTTATTCACATGGGATTATTATTATTATTATTATTATTTTTCTGTTGAGACAGGGTCTCGCTATATAGTTCAGGCTGGCCTTGAGCTCACTTTGTAGCCCAGGTTGGTCTTGAATTCACAGTGGTCCTGCCTCAGCCTCCCAAGTGCCAGGATTATAGGCATGCACCATCATACCTGGCCTCATGTTGGTTTCATCCACCTTTGCTTGGTCTGTCTGAGACTCAAGTGTCTGGATTTCCAAACCTGCCTGTTGGCAGACTCTGTTCCATCTACATGGCTACCCTGATCACAGAGCTCTTTTATGTATTTATTTTTGCTTAATGGTTACCTTTTGTTGGCATAGTGTGAATGTCCCATGGTATCATCTTTTACAAATGCGCCTGTGCATCCCATTCTGCTAAAAATGCCAGTAAGTTTATGTAAACCTAGAAATTTGTACCTGAGGTCACATTTGGGGAGAGTGAGACCAGGAGGGTTTGTGTCCTGAACCTCTGTGTCACTGTCTCCTCCCAGGGGAAGTTCCGTGTGCCTGGAAGGACTAATGAAATCCTGTTCTACTGACCAGCACATGTTCAGCTTGTTCTCTGCTTTCTCCTGCCCATAGCCTGCAGGGCCTCACAGTTCCCACTGAACTATACCCCAGCCCTTGCTGGAACTTTTCACAGGATAGGGAGATGATACAGACCAGCACTGCCATTTCTTCAGTGTTGCAAGGCACTGTTGTGAATATGTTGTCCTGTGTTCCACACGGTGCCTCCTTTCTGGGATTGCTGAGGTGGGACCCTCTGCAGCTGACGTTCCTGGCCAAGTGTCTCCTGTCACCTCCCTGGGGGTTGGCCCACCCTCCTCCGCCTGACTCACTGGATGCTGTCATGGAGAAGGAGCTGAGGTAACCAAGCCTTGTTTTGAAGTTTTTTCAGTGTTTCGCCCAGAAGTCAGGAAGATGCCTGTGGTGTCTTTCTTTTTTTAAGTCAAATACTATCTTGTTTTTGACTACAAGTTTTTTCTACCTTACTGTCAAAATAGGGTGGTAACTTTCTCTTTCTCTACAGTGAAATTACTGACCCAGTGAGTGTGAGCAGCTTGAGGGCCTTTGAGTCCTGGTGCCTCCACAGGTGGGGTTCAGCCATGTCCCCCAACAGATGACCAGTAAGCTGTGCCCCCACCTTGCACACACTGCCTTCCCAGGCTTTAAAAAACAGTATCTTGTAGGTTTTGTTTTGAGTTTTGTGGTGCTAGAAGTGAACCCAGGGTCTTGTGCCACATATCAGGGTTTTAATAGCACTTTGTGATTGTGAGAAGCAGAACAAGTACTTTTGCTGTATTAGCGGAGGACATTAACCTGACATGGTGCAAAATATTTTTCGGGTTTATAGTTGTTTTTTATTTTATATGACCTTGCTGAATGTTTGAAATTTTATAATGAAATCTATAAATTGTCATTATTTTGGCCTCATATATTGGTACTATTTTGTATTTCCTTTTGGTTCCTTTGTGTGTGTGTGTGTGTGTGTGTGTGTGTGTGTGTGTGTGTTACTGGGGATTGAACTCAGGACCTTGGATACATATGGCAAGTGAGCTACAGCTATGCCCTTCTATTGGTTCCTTTTGACATTAAACCCTTTAATCTATCTAGAAGTAACTTTGATGTACAACATGAGGTAGAATCTAATTTCCTTGTTTCAAGATGTCAAATTTATTTCCCCGGCACCATTTATTGATTTTACCTTGTTTGTTGATTTTAAATGTTATTTAATTATTATCTAAATCATATAACTAAGTTTGTTTCTGGACTTGCTCGTCTGCCCCACCAGAGCTGTATCAAGCTCTAGAGCCAACCCAGTGTTTTAATTTTCTTTTTCTTTATTTTTTTGGCAGAACTGGGGATTGAACTCAGACCCTTGTGCTTGCCAGGCAAGTTCTTATTCTACTGAGCCATCTCCCTGGCCCAGTGTTTTAATTTTCTTAGCTTGATACTCATATATGGGTAATACAGGTGTCATTCTTTGAAGTTACTGGATTTTCTGTGCTACTGCATTACACCACTAAACTATTATTATACAGAGACTTCCCATGTAGGATTGGCTCCCCTTTCACTCAGGATGGAATGGCTTCTTTTGTATTCCTCAGGCTTTTTGGGCTTCTCTTTATATGGGTTATGCATGTTTATAAAGTTTGTTCCTCGAAACAATGTATTGTGGCTGGATATGTTTTGCTGTTAACATTTCTGATTATGGTAGTATGTGATGAGATTTGTTTTGTGTATATACTTTGTGCTTCACCATTAAGGTCAGTTGGGATGCAACCCAGCACCTTGGTTTTTTTTTGTTTGTTTGTTTTTTGTTTTTTAATTTTAGGAAAGGGTCTACAGGGTGTTCAGGGTATCACTACTAGATCGGACTCCTAGTGGCCCGCCTGTTTACAGCCTCCCAGGAGCTGGGATTACGGGTGTGCGCCACCACGCTCAGTCTCAGTTTCTGCCCAGTCTCAGTTTCCCTCTCAGTGCACCTGCGTGTGGGCACTTTAATCCACTGAGCTATTTGGCTGGCCATTAACCCAGCACATTGTGATCACAAGAGGCAGGCCTTCGAGTCAGGCCTTCACTCTCATCCTGGGCCCACCTCTTATCTACCACAGAAGGGAGGTGGGGGTTGAGGAAACAGTCCAAGCATTGTGTTGGGTTACTCATTAGACATAGATTAGGCATTGTTCTTCTCTTGCATTTTCCAAACAAAGAAGGGTTGTTTCTCATGATTGTATCACTACTGTCTGGCTGGCCCGCCACTGGCTGTCTTACTGAGCTGTGCGCATTGGGTCTGCTTCCTGCTTGACCCTATTGGGATCCATCAGCACAGGCAGCAGGAAGGTCTCGCTGGGTCCTGGGAGCGGCGGGGAAGCCGTCGTCGGAGGGCCTGCTTCATGTTGCCTAAAGGGTTGGTTGTCCCCTTGGTAATCAAGAGGAGTGGAGGTGATAAACTAAAAAGCATTTTTAAATTTTAATATTGATGTACTTAATAGTTCTGGGTTTTATATGTAGTTATATCTTTTTTAAAAATTTTATTTATTATTTGTTTATTTATTTATTTTGTGTGTGTGTGGCCAGCTCAGCCCACCAGGGGGCGGGGCTGGCTGGCATGTGGTGCTGGGAGATTGAACCGCGGTCCCTGTGCTTTGCTTAGCTTAGCTTGTTCTAAGTAGGTGCTTTCAACCACTGAGCCATCTCACCAGCCCTGTAGTTGTATCTTTAAAAACAAATTTTTAGTTATTTTTCCTTCTAAAAATTAAAATATGGGACCGGGAAGATGGCTCAGTGGAATAAATGCTTCTCTGGCAAGTGCAAGGGCCTGAGTTCAATCCCCAATTCCGAAGGAAAAAAAAAAAAAATTAAAATATAATTTAGCATGAAATCCATGCCTTTAAAGTGTACACTGTTGTGGGGTTTGGTATGTGCACTGTGTTGTGCAACCGTAGTCTTTTACATTATCCCATGGAAGGTCTGTACTCAAAAAACAAGAACTTTGTATCCCTCTCCTTCAGCAGTTCCTGAAAACTGTGGTCATGCTTTCTGTCTCTAGGAATTTGCCTGTTCTAGGTCCCTAATATAAGTATGATCATATACTATTTATGGCCAGTTTATTTCACTTAGCATAATCTTTTCAAGAATCATTTGTGTTGTAGCATGTACCAGTACTCTATCTGTTTTTGTAGCCACGCACACGTTTGGTTTATCCCTTCATCAGGTATTTGGACTGTTTCTGCTTCCTGGCTATGAAGAGCAGTGCTGCTGTCAAGATGTGTATACAGGTTTATGTGAACATACTTCCAGTTCTCTTTGAAAATAGAATTACTAAGTCATGAAGTAAACCTACATTTGTTTGTTTGTTGTTGTTGTTGTTGTTGTTGTGTAACTGTCAATCTGCTTACCTGTGCCCCCTACACTATTTTACAGTCCTACCAGGAACGTATGACATTCCAGTTTCTCCACATTCTTGCCAACAATAGTTCTTTTTCTTTTTTTAAAACAATAGTTCTTTACTGGGGGAGCCAGGGAGATGGCTCAGTGGAATAAGTGCTTCCCTGGCAAGCACAAGGGCCTGAGTTCAATCCCCGGTTCAACCGGGGAGAAAAAAAAAAAATCAGCCAATCTTTTTCTTTTTCTTCCCCCCCCCGGAACCAGGGATTGAACTCAGGCCCTTGAGCTTGCCAGGGAAGCACTTATGCTACTGAGCCATCTCCTCAGCCCCTAATCTTTAAAAATAAAAATAAAAATAAATTTATAAAATAAAAAAATGGTTCTTTGCTGACTTTTTTTATTATAGCCATCCTAATGGTATGAAGTGGTATTTTTATATAATTTTGATTTGCTTTTTTTTTCCAGTGGTAAAGTTTATTTGAAAAAAATAAAGTCGAGAGAGAGAGAAACTGGTACTGCAGACCAAGCTTGGGCCAAGTAAAAGGGGAAAAAGCAAGGTAAAAGTACACACCGGAGGAAGCAGGGTGGGCTGTGATAGGGAAAGCTACCATAGCCTGATTTGTGTTGTTGTTTTTTTGGTGGAACAGGTGATTCAACTCAGGCCCTTGAACTTGCCAGGAAAGTGCTTATTCTACTGAGCCATCTCCCTGGCCCCCGTTTTTACCTTCTTGATATATCTGTTAATAAATAAGTAAATAAAAACTAAATAAAAGTTAAACAAATATATATATATATATATATATATATATATATAGAGAGAGAGAGAGAGAGAGAGAGAGAGAGAGAGAGAGAGAGAAAGTTTTAGAGGTAAAGAAAAGGGACCAAAAAAAAGAAAGAGAAAAGGGACCAATTTTTAAATGGAAATGGTTGGGAAGTGCTGTTCTGATGGTCCTTTGTTTATAATGTCAGCTGGGCCACGTGCTGTTTGTCCTGGACAGTGGGAAAAGTTGTCTTTATTAGATTGCACAGAAGGTTTGGGGATTTTTGTTGCTGTTTTTAAAATCATAACCAGGTATGGTGGCACATACTCATAATTCCAGCACTCAGGAGGCTGAGGCAGGAGCATTACTGCAAATTCAAGGACAGCCTGGACTACACAGTGAGTTCGAGGCCAGTCTGAAGTATATAGTAAGACTGTGTCAAAAAAAAAAAAAAGAAAGAAAGAAAAACCATAATATATATTGAGCCAGGAGCTCATGCCGCTGAGCTATCTCTCTGGCTGTATTTATCCAAATGACGTTTGTGCATTAGGCTTTTCTTCTTTTGTCAGCTGATGATTTTAATTTTATAATGAGCAACTAATGATTCCTTTAATATGAGTTGAGTGGAATGTTAAGTCCTCCTGTGAACCCAAGTCATTGTAAGCCTGGTGTTTTGGGTTTTGTTTTTTTTGGTTTTTTGTTTTTGTTTTTGTTTTTTTTTTTTTTTTTTTTTGCGGTACCAGGATTGAATGCAGGACCCTGTGCTTGCCAGGCAAGCGCTTATTGTGCTGAGCTATCTCGCCGGCCCCAGCCTGGTGTTTTGTTGATACAGAATTGAATAATCAACTCTGCTTGGAAGATGTCATGCAGGTTTGGGCTGACTCTAGAGCAACAGCTGTGAGCACAGTTCGAGCAAGACGCTGGGTTTTGTGCCCTTCTTTGGCACTTAGACAAGTCCCCAGCCCTCTCTGCAGTCCACGTGCTGCGGGCACAGCAGTGTCTTATGATGGCCCTGAAGCACTTCTGTAGAAGTTCAGGGATTATCTGAAAATGGTTTCAGCTTCTTCTAGTGTTTCTGGGTAGCTCAGTATTTCTGCATCATCATGAGACCATTTTTCAAAGTTTTGTTTTCCAGAAAAATACCCCTTTTCCTTTATATTAGGGTGAACCCACAGGTTTTAAAGGCAAAGGAAAGGCAACAGTCCTTAAATGTAAAATGGATGTGAAATGAAGAACAGGGAGGATGAAGCCTTTGACTCTGGCCGGAGCGTTCCAGGGGCACAGGGCCTGCGCAGAACCACTCTGGAGCGGGGAGTCAGCCCTCCTGCCTGGTGGCTGCCTGGGAAATCCAGGATGTGACCCTCCAGCACGCGGAGGCTTTTCTTTATGTTGAGAGAACATTGTATTGATCTTATCTGTCTACCTTGGTTTTTGGTGTTGGTTTAATTTGATCTTTAAAATGTTTGTTAATTGTTATTCAACTGTTGTTATATTTCTGGCTTAGTGAATGGTTATCCACAAGAAAATAGCCTATATAATTTGGCCTTTTTACATGTATGGGTTACTTCTTCCTTGCTTTAGGTATGATTTTTTTATTCCATTTTTTTGAGACAGGATTTAGATAGTTTAGGCTGGCTTCAAGCTTGCTGTATAGCTCAGGCTGACTTCACATTCTGACCCTCTTGCCTCAGCCTCCCACGTGCTAAGATTACATGTGTGCCCAGCTTAGATATGATTGTTTTTATAAATATCCCATGGCAGCTGAGAAATTCTCTGTCACATTGCACCCTGGATCCATCCCTCCTGGTTTTTTTTTTTCAATGAAGTCCAACTCCACTCTCTCCTCTTGTAGTGTTCCCTGCCCCTTGTGGGTGGACTCCCATTTCCCTGAGATTACATATGCCAGTTTTCTCCATGTCACTTGGAAAATGCTGTGGCACTGCTCCCGCAAAATTCCGAACAACGCGGACTGCCCTGCCCTGAGGTGTGCTCTCTGCTTGAAATCCACAGGCGAGTACAGTACATCTCTTTTCTGCTCTCTGCCATCGTACTCGTGTTTATTTTATGTGATTGTGAGAAGGAGGTTTTTTTTATGTTTGTTTTTTGTTTTTGGCTACTTCAGAAAGGGCCTTTTTCTTTTCTTTTTCTTTCTTTTTTTTTTTTTTTACAGTACCAGGGATTGAACTCAGGACCCTGTGCTTGCCAGGCAAGCGCTTATTCTACTGAGCCATCTCCCCGGGCTCTATTTTATATGATTGTGACTGGTAATTATTTTGCATTTTTCTACTTCCTGTTGTTAGGGGCCCAGTTACTCGTCATGACATGAGTCAACTTCTGACTGAGGACGCTGAGGGTGTGGGGCTGTCACTACTGGGCCACAGGGCTAGAACCAGCACTTTGCAGTGACAAGTGGTTCAGTCACAGACAGATCCCCTCCAGTCTGCTTTCTTCCTGGATTCCCTGGTGGCCCTAGCAAAGAGGTAATTGCTTGGTTCTCCTGCTCACTGCCCTGTGTCCTGTGGGGATTCTAAGGGATCCCCAGGAAGACTGTTGTGTTCCTCCCGGCCTTACCAACATTACTGTTGCACTTTTGCTCACTGACTGTGCAGGGCTCCTGGAAGCCATTTTCCTCCTGGCCCTTGTAGCTGCTGGTATATTTCCCTCTGAGACTGCCCCGTTCCCCAAGGTACACACCTGAGGGGCCTGTTGCTAATGCATTGGATTCTTTGCTCATCTTGCAGAATGTCTAACTTCTCCCTTTCTGAGGCCTAGAAGGGCCAGAGCTTTGTTGCTCCATCATCAGGTTGGGACTTAAATGGCCAGGCACGTTTCC
Organism: Octodon degus; assembly: GCF_000260255.1. NCBI lineage: Eukaryota > Metazoa > Chordata > Mammalia > Rodentia > Octodontidae > Octodon > Octodon degus. Next base: position 22,951,483 of record NW_004524594.1, on the reverse strand, counting down.
TCCTCTCTGCTACTGTGATAAGTAAGTGTGTTTGGGGCTAAAAGTCGAAGGGAGGCTGTGAAGGGAGACGGATGCCAGCAGGAGGGGGGACTGCCACGGAGGTGGGAGGGGTGGAGGTCATGAGCCCAGTGGGTCACCCACTCTTTAGGTGCTGAGCCCAGCCCAACAAGCTCTGAGCCCACCTGGCAGTCCTTAGAACTTTGCATATATGTGTGTGTGTGTGTGTGTGCACGTGCACATGCATGTGTGAAATGGAGCTGACTCTGCTCAGATTCCCGGGGATGAGCAGAGAGATCCCCCTCTCGACCTGGCCTGCCCCTCTGTGTGCCTCCGGGCAGGTTCCGGCTCTGCAGAGCCTTGGCTTCTCTTCTGGACCTTGCTGGGGACATGGCTTCTGAGCGTCACAGGAGGCCTCCTTGCTTGGACATGAGGACTGCAGGGCTCATGCGGGTGCGCTGTGGACCCACGGTAGCCCTCGGGAAGACAGATCTCCGGCCAGGACAGTGGGTCCAGGACTGGCCACTTGCACCTCTTAGCTCTGGGAAGCTGGTGGCCTGGCCCCTCCATCCCCAGGAGTTGGACTCCAGGTCAGTCCAGAAAAGCTGGTGGGACACAGTGCTTCCAGCTTCATTTCTAAATGCTGCAGTTCCCAGGAAGGACTCCACGGCTGACAGTGGCCAGACACTCAGAGGACGGCAGGCAGGTGGGCATGTCTGTGTGACTTTAGGTGCTTTGGAGGACCAGCAGCATCCGAGTTAGGCCAGAGCATGGGAGCTCCTGCGAGTGCTTAGATTTCCTGTTGTGGTGCAGAGACGTGCTTTAACTAGGACTGATCTGCACAGAGCAAACTGCCATGGAGAAGGTACAAGTAAAATCTGTTGCCCATGCCTCGGCCGCCACGGTGGTGGGCTCTCGACTTCCTCAGGATCTTGCTAGAAGTATCTCTGCACACACACACACACACACACACACACACACACACACACACACTCTTAATGTGGGCCATTGCTGACAGTGTCCCAAAACAGGCAGGACTGTGACCAACGTTTCAGTTTACTGATCTGACTTCCTACACTGCAGCCCCAGTCTGCATCCAGTTCAGTGAAGGGTGGGCCATGGGGCTGGGGACGCACGTCCCCTGGCTCTGACCTTGGCAGGGAGGGAGGAAGGAGTGGCAGGGTAGGCAGGGGCAAGCCTGGGAGGGGCAGAGGCGCGGAGCCGCCGCAGGTGTTTCTTTTACTGACTGCGGCTCATGGCCGCAGTCAGGTTTTGCTTTTCACCTTTCAGTCTGTGAAAAATAAGCAGGAAAAAGCAAAAGGCACTGGTGGTGGCACGTCCACACTGCTGGGCCGGGGTTCAAGTCCCCGTGGTGCCCTGCTTCCTTCCTGCTTGGCTCCAGGTCTTTCCTCCCCTGCCCCAGGGATATGGTGCTCCCAGGAGAGAGGTACTGGGTGGGTGCTCTGGCATTTTCTGATATCTTTCTCCAAAAGAGGGAAAAAATTACAAGCAAAAATAAAAGCACAAGGGGGCCGGGGAGATGGCTCAGTAGAATAAGCGCATCCCTGGCAAGCACAAGGGCCTGAGTTCAATTCCTGGTTCCACAAAAGGAAAAAAAAAAACATAAAGAAAGGGAACCCTCTCCCCATACTCAGCTACCCAGACCCTCAGAACTGTCTTTTTTTTTTTTTTTTTTTTTTTGTACTGGGAATTGAACTCAGGACCTCACACTTGCCAGGCAAGTGGTGTGCCACTGAGCTATAATTACTGACCCACATCCCTCAGCCCTTCCTTTTGGGTTTTTCAGAAGTATCATTAATATAGGATTAATGATGAAATGATGAAACTAGTTTATCAAAGGAAACTAGTTGATAAACCCACTAGTTTATCAACTCAGCTTTCATTCCCTGTCCTCTCTCCCCTCCTCAAAAGTTGGGGTGAGTGGAAATGAAGACCCAAGCCTGTAATGGCATGGTTGTTTCCCTGGCAACCAGCCCCCCCAAAGCTATCTAGCTGCCCACCACCACCATCTCACACCCCAAAATCCCCTCATATCATTAAGAAACCATAGTAAGAACTACAAGTGGCATACAAAAGAAGGTGTAAGAAAAACTTAGTAAAGTAAGAAAAAGATAAAAATTTTTTACAACCCACACATCATTTACTTATTTCTTTACTTACACATGCTGGGGATTGAATGCAGGGCCTTCATACTGAGCTATGTCTCCAGCCCTCTTTAATTTTTAATTTGGAGACAGGGTCTTGCCAAGTCATTAAGTTGCCCAGACTGGGCTCAAATTTGTGATATGCCTCACTCAGTTCCCAGGGAGGCGGCATGCAAATACAATAATAAAATAAAATATAAAATAAAATAAATAAGTGATGCTTCTGTGGGTTGAGGATCTGGGAGTGGCCCAGTCGGGCTGCTTCAGCTCAGGATCGCTTGGCAGGTTGCAAACACACTGCCATCTGGAACAACAGTCCTCTGTCAGCCCTGAGCCTTCAGCTCTTATTCAGGAATAGGTGGCTGACCCGGGGCTGTAGCTCCTCACCAGGGCTCAAGGGTCCCCGGACAGTGGCTCACTCACATGGCCTTTGGCAAAAGGCCCAGCCGCTCCCCACAGGACTTCTTTCCAACATGGATGCTGACTTTCTTTGGACCAAGTAAGTGATGGGAGACAGAGAAAATATACACACTGGGCCTGAGAGATGGCTCAGTGGAATAAGCACTTGCCTGGCAAGCGCAAGGGCCTGAGTTCAATCCCTGGTTCCACAAAAAAAAAAAAAAGTACACACTGACGAATAGACTCAGCATGTTTATTTTATCTTATTTTTGTTTTTACAGGGTCTCAATATGCAGTTCAGTAGTCTCTTAGTGATCCTCCTGCCTCACACTCCCCAGTTCTGGGATTACAGGCATGCACCACCAGGCCCAGTTTCAGGGCCTACACGATACACCCGGAGCTCTAGGGACTGCATGGCATGTGGTACTGGGGATCGAACTCAGGATCTTACAGTTGTCATGTAGGCACTTATGCCATGGAGCTGTTTTCCCAGCTCTTTATTTTTTAAAAAAATTTTTCAAGAGGGGTCAGAGAGGGGCCGGGTTGATGGCTCAGTAGAATAAGCGCTTCCCTGGCAAGCACAAGGATCTTAGTTTAATCCCCGGTTCAAAAAAAAAAAAAAAAAAAAAAAAGAGGGGTCAGAGAGATGGCTCAGTAGAATCAGTAGAATAAGCACTTCCCTGGCAAGTGTAAGGGCCTGAGTTCAATCCCCGGTTCCACCAAAAAAAAAAATTTTTTTCAGCATCTTTATAATCTGATTTTAGGGGCTGGTGAGATGGTTCAGTAGTCTAAAGCACCTACTTAGAACAAGCTTAGCAAAGCACGGGGACTGCGGTTCAATCCCCCAGCACCACATGCCAGCCAGCCACGCCCCCTGGTGGGCTGAGCTGGCCACACACATACACAAATAAATAAAATTTAAAAAAAAAGAAAGAATCTGATCTTAGAAGTGGTATGCTATCACTGTCATGTTCTACTATTCACTTTAGAACCCATATCTTATTTTTTGTATTTTTTTTTCTTTTTATGGCAAGGTCTCACTTTATAGTTCAAGCTGACCTCAAACTCATTATGTCACCCAGGCTGGCCTCAAACTTGTAGGACTCCTCCTGCCTTAGCCTCCTGAGTGCTGGGATTATAGGTATGCGTTACCATGTCTTGCATATTTTCTGTATTCTGAAATTCCCAAATTTGGGATGTTAGGGGCCAGGGAGATGGCTCAGTGGAATAGGCGCTTCCCTGGCAAGCACGAGGGCCTGAATTCAATCCCCGGTTCTGCCAAAACAAAACAAAACAAACCAAAAAAAACAAAACAAAAACAAAAACCCACCATAATAATGGTCTTGGCCCCAGTTCCACTCTCTCTTTCTGACTTTTTTTTTTTCTTCTTCTTTCTGACTTCTGACTGTGACCCCACAGCTTCTGCCTGTCCTACCCCACCCATGGGCCCCCCTTCTCTTGGAAACTGCAAGTGTTTGGGGGGTTTGGAGTGGGGTTTTTTTGTTTGTTTTATGGTTTTGGTTTTGGTTTTGTTTCTTGCAATCAAACCCTCAGAGTTCTAAGTGTCAGGCAAATGCTCTACCATCCTTCTAACCTTCAGCCCTTTTACTTTAATTTATTCGTTTTGTTCATTTGGTTGTTGGTTTTTTTTGTTTTGTTTTGTTTTGTTTTGAGACAGGATTTCATTATATGGTCCACAGAAATCCTCCTGCCTCAGCCTCCAGAGTGCTGGGATTACAGGCATGTGCTACCACACCTGGCAATTTGATTTATTTTTTGAGATAGGATCTTGCTATGTAGTTCAGGCTGGCCTTGAACTCATTCTATAACCTGGACTGGCCTCAAGCTTGTCATCCCCAACGCTGCCTCAGCCTCCAAAAGTGCAAGGATTACAGGCATGTACCACTATACCTGACTAAATGTTTTATTTTTGTTTTTTTTATTTTTTTTTTATTTTCCGGAACCAGGGATTGAACTCAGTAAATGTTTTATTTTGAAACAGGATCCCAACAAGTTGCCCAGGTTGGCCTGAGAACCTGTGACCCCTTTGCCTCAGCCTCCCTGAGTAGCCTGGACTACAGGCATGCCCACCACAGCAGGCCAACACTTCTCCATGGGGCACATTTCCTATCTGCTCTCCTCACCTGTACCTCAGATTTTCTACTCATACCTTGCATTTTAGAAATGTCAGACAGGCTGACTGACACAGTGTGAGAGAGGCCTAGACGGAGTATAAATGTGGAGGTGAGGAGCCTTTGGGCCACCTCAGAGCTGCCCCCCACCCCACACAGCTCCCTCGCCAGAATCAACACAGGAGAAACACCTGTAGAAGCCCCTCCTCATACAAGGACAAAGTCAGGACAAGAGCAATTTAATTCTGAAACTCATGACTAAGATAGAAACTCGTGACTAAGACTTGCTGAAACCAAGTCTTTAGAACCAAAAGGCAAATCCCTTAGCTCTCTTACTCGACAAGCAGCTAAATGACTGGACTACTTCAGTCATCCAAATGCCTGAAGATTCAGGGGTGAAGAGAGGACAGTAGGCCCCAGTTCCACTCTCTCTTTCTGACTTCTGACTGTGACCCCACAGCTTCTGCCTGTCCTACCCTGCCTGTGGCCATCTGGCAGCTGTGAGAAAACCTTGTCAGGCATAGTGACTCACACCTGAAACCCCCAGCTATTTGGAAGGCTGAGGCAAAAGGAGCAAGAGTTCAACATCAGCCTGGACAATTTAGGAGACACTGCCTCAAAAGAAATGGCTGGAGAGCCCCTTGGGGTGGTAGGCGACTGAGCACCTTAGCAACCCTCTGTCTCAAAATAAAAAATAGAGGCCTGGGGATGTAGCTCAGTGGTAGTGGTTCTCAAGCTCTTGGCTTCAATCCCTAGTATCACATAAAAATAAATAAAATCTCAGTTTGCCCTAAATTTAGCAGCTGGAAACAAGCATTCCACTCTGCAGGGACACTGAGGCCCAGCAAGGATGCTGGGCCTGGACACCTCTCAAATGGCAGTTGCTGGTCTTAAGTGGACTATTTGGATGGGCTACTGGTGACCTCCCCAGAGTGGCAGCTCAAGGTGGTGAAGAACAGATCTGACAGGAAAACCAAATAGGTATGGCAGTGCACATCTGTAATCCCAGCCCTTCCCAGATCTCAGTTGGCTGAGACAAGAGGACCACTCCCCATCCCAGGCCAGCCTGAACTACATAGCATAAGGAAAGAGAGAAAGATAGAGAAGAAACGGAAGGGAAGGAGAGGGGAAAGGGAACAAGGGAATGAGGGGAAGGAGGAGGAGGGGAGAAAAGGGAAGGAAGGGCGGCCAGGGAGTAGAATAAGCAGTTGCCTGGCAAGCACAAGGGCCTGAGTTCAATCCCCAGTTCCACAAAAATAAATAAATAAATAAAAGAGGGTTGGGTTTATTGCCTCTTCTGTTGCTTTAGCACAGGTCTGGTTTGGCTTGAGTGTCTGGGTATCGAACCACAGCACCCTGAGGCTGACTGCTTTGTTTAAATTTTTTATTTATTTATTTAT
>NW_004524594.1:22942084-22943820 GCF_000260255.1 Octodon degus | reverse complement strand
GCACAGGGACTGCGGTTCAATCCCCCAGCACCACATGCCAGCCAGCCCCGCCCCCTGGTGGGCTGAGCTGGCCACACACACACACACACACGCATAAATAAATAAATAAAATTTAGAAAAAGAAAGAAAGAATTAACACAAGATAAAAATAAAGGTAAATTTGAGACCTATTCATTCTTCCCAGGGAGACTCGTGACAGATATAGATATCCTTACCTGAAACTAGAGACTTCTAGGGGCAGAGGAAATGGCTTGTTAATCAGCAACTCTAGGGATCAGCTTCAAGGAGGAGTACCGGCATTCCTGAGGGAGGAGCATGAACTAGGTGACCTAGAAAAAGCATTCCTGAGATCTACATGTAGGCTTCTGTCTAACTCTTTCCCCACATCCTCAAACTCTGTCAAAAACCAGAGTTTAACCCCGTATGAGTCGTATCTTGGAAATCTGCCTGCTGTCCCTTTTTTTTTTTTTTTAATGTGTTTGGGGATCGAACCACAGCAACCTGAGGCTGACTGCTTTGTTGAAGCAGCCACTTGAATAACTGAGCTAAGGGGCAGACCCCCTTAATGTGTTTGGTACATCATCTCATTACACAGCTCGGACTCACAGTCATTGTCTGGAGTCAAACCCAGTCCCTGGGCTTGGCTAAGCAGGCACTTAGTCTGCTGAGCTATCTCACTGGCACCTGATGTCCCTCTTGACAGTATACTCTCATCTACATTTTCTTTTCTTATTCTGATCTTGGTAATTTATTTTCTGTACTTTGGACTAACCCAAGGCCTTTGCACTGACCTACATCTCCAATTCATATATCCCACCCTCCCCTTTTTTTTTCTTTCTTTCTTTTGTTTCTTTTTTTGGGGAGGAACTGGGGATTGAACTCATGCCCTTGTGCTTGCCAGGGAAGCACTTATTCCACTGAGCTATCTCCCTGGCAAAATGTTCTGTATCCTTTTTTTTTAGTTTTTTTTTGGCAGAACCAAGGATTGAACTCAGATCCTTGCGCTTGCCAGGGAAGCATTTATTCTACTGAGCCCTCTGCCTGGCCCCGATGTATCCTCTTTTATCCTTTTTTGAGATAGGGTCTCACAAAGTCTCTAAATTAGTTTGAACTTGGTATTCTCCTGCCTCAGCCTCACAATGCTGGGATTACAGCCCTGTGCTACCATGTCTAGCTGTTTACAGATTTATTTTTATTTATCTATTCTGTCACAGGGTCACCCTATGTAGTCCAGGCTGACCTTGAAGTCACAGCAATTCTCCTGCTTCCTCAATGCTAGGATTAAAGGTACGTACTCCAGACCTGGCTAGGAAACTAGCATTTGGATAACTTTAAAAGACTTCCAAAAAATAAATAAATAAATAAAAGACTTCCAAGGTTCCAGGCATGGTGGCAGATTCTTGTAATCCTAGCATTTGAGTGGCTGAGACAGGAAGATTGCCATCAACCTGAAGCCAGTCTGGGCTATGGGGCTGGGAAGATAGCTCAGTAGAGTAAGTGCTTGCCTGGCAAGCACAAGGGCTTGAGTTCAATCCCCAGTGCGGGGGCGGGGGCGGGGGCAGTCTGGGCTATGTAGTAAATTCAAGCCCATCTTGAACTACATAGCAAGACCTTCTCTTAAAAACAAAACAGGATTTCTAATGGTGTTTGTAAGTAGGATCACAAGTCTGCACCTTGTACAGCAATTAAGCACTGAGAAGAATGTATGCAGTGTATTATTTGTTGAAACTGTACTT
>NW_004524594.1:22938584-22940656 GCF_000260255.1 Octodon degus | reverse complement strand
TGGGTGTGGATTAAAGCGCTCAGGGCCCTGGGGTTCAATTCCTGCCATGCCGGCCCCACCCCTGGGGCATGCTGAGACAGCAATTGAAACTGGGTGTGGTGGTGCATGCCTATAATCCCAGCTCTTGGGAAGCTGTAAACAGGCGGAGCACTACGAGTGCATCTAGTAGTGAGACCCTGAAAAACCTTCCCTAAAAAAAAAAAATAAAAAATAAAAAAAAATTTAAATAAAAATAAGTAGGTATTGGGGCTGGGTAGATAGTTCAGTAGAATAAATGTTTGCATGGCAAGTGCAAGGGTCTGAGTTCAATCCTTGGTTCCACCAAAAAAATAAAAATAAGTATCAATCACCTTGAGAAGGCCAGGAAGAGTCACTAAGCCAACCCCCTCCAGGAAAGGGTCCTGTTCTGTACTCCTGTCGGCTTGCTATGTAACTCATTTCCCCATTTGACCCGATTTAATCAATTTTACCTAAACAATTTTTCTTCTAATCTAATTGGATGTCTATAATTTTGTTCCACCTCCTGTGTGAGTTCCTGTTTCCCACCTTGACCCCCCCTCATCTCGTGGTTTTGCTATATAAAAGTCCCTAGAGAAGGCAGATTTCTTGGCACCCCACTTGGTTTCCTTATGTCCTTCTCCCAGGCAGAAGCTTTATCTCCCCCAATAAATATATTCTGCACTTAATCTCCATTATTCCCCAAATTTATTCTTCCGCTTTAGAGAACATGAACTCATCCCAGGTTTGTTTATTTTATTATTATTTTTTTTTATCCCAGGTTTTTTCAGGTTGGGAGGTTCATTCCCCTGTATTGCTATGAGCAAGCCCAGTTGCACCTGGGGACAGGGAAAAACCCAAGGGGGGGGTCTTTCAGTTGCATGATCCAAATGTCCCTTTGCCCAGTTCACTCATCGTGGGAAGGCTGGGACTTCTTTGTTTTGTTTTTGTGGCGGAACTGGGGATTGAACTCAGGCCCTTGTGCTTGCCAGGGAAGTGCTTATTCCACTGAGCCATCTCCCCAGCTCCCTTTTTTTGTTTGTATGTTTTGTTTTTTTAGTTGGCTGGCACTTCTGAGCTGCATGAATTTAAGAAAGAAAATGAAGGCTTTAGGCACATTTTTCTATGTACTTTGTTTGTGCTGGGTATGTAACTCAGGACTTCATGCATGGTAGGCAAATCTCTGCCACCACACTCATTTCCTAACCTCTCCGTCTCTGTCTCTCTTGTCTGTCTCTGTGTCTCTGTCTCTGTGTCTCTGTCTCTGTGTCTCTGTCTCTCTGTCTCTCTCTCTCTCTGTCTCTCTCTCTCCTTCCCCACTCCAAATGGAACTCAGGACCTCAGGTTATATCCGGTTCCTTCTTTGCTTTTTTCTTTTTTTCTTTGCCTTGAGACAGGGTCTCGCTGCATAATTCAGGCTGGCCATGACCTCGCTATGTAGCCCAGGCTGACCTCAAACTCTTTGAAGGGGAAGAATAAAAAACCAGATGTGGCTAGATTGTGAGGGGCAGGAAATGTGACCTCTAGACCTGCTTCTTCTGTTTCCTCGTGGAGGAATCCTGAAGCAGGCCTGAGCGTCCTGACACGTCTCCTACCGTGACCTGGCTCTGCGCTGCGGGTGTGGCTCTCACCCCGCCCAGGGCTCAGGGATCCCCTGCCTCGCCCCCGCTGCACTACCTCACCAGCTCCTTAGAGGGCAGTAGCACTCTCTGAAGGAGCCGGCAGGGCCAGAGCTGGGCTGGACCTGAGGCCCCTGGTGTTCTGGATTCTTGTTTTGTTTCTCTTATTTTCATATTGAATCTTTTTTTTTTTTTTTTTTTTTTTTGCAGAACCAGGGATTGAACTCAGGCCCTTGAGTTTGCCAGGGAAGTGCTTATTTCACTGAGCCATCGCCGCAGCCCCTGTAGTTTCCTATTATACTTTGGTGACTTGAAGCTTGCTCCTTAGTACCCTACTTTGTTCCTGGATGTCTGTCACTGCTGGTCTGTGACTTTTACATTCAAAGGTGGATTTGGCTGGAAACATCTGATTCATATTACTTTCTTATCTGTCTTAAAACTGTTACTCTTTTATCT
>NW_004524594.1:22937044-22938484 GCF_000260255.1 Octodon degus | reverse complement strand
TTTTTTAAGGGGGTTCTCCAGAGGTCGAACTCAGGACCATGCACTTGCCAGGCAGACACTTGTGCCCCTGAGCTATATCCCTGACCGTTTTATTTCCGTTTTTGTTTTGTTTTCGGCCAGGCTGGCCTTGAACTCTCCTATCCTGCCTCTGCCTCTGGAGAGCTGGGATTACAGCTATGTTCCACACTCAGTTTATCCCAGCTCATGGGCATCCATTTGCCAATTTTGGAGATGGGTGAAGGCAGAGGATGCCTCCAGCTCTCACAGGTGGCTGGCGGTACCTGCAGAGCTCTGAACTCATGGCCTGGCAGGAGTGGCAGTGCCAGGACAGGAGAACCACAGTACCAGTGCCTGAGATCGCTGCAGGGCCATGCTGCCAGATCCAGCTGGCTGGGAAGATTGCAGGGTACAGAGCTCCCCTGATGGACATCTGAGGTCCCCAGCCTGAACCTTGCCATAGGCTGGCCAGAGCCTGCCTGTCTGTGAGGCTCAGGCCATGATCTCATCCTCTGCTATTTAAAAAGATGATCCCACCTCCAGGCCAGGTGCCCTGCTGTCCTGTCCCGCCCCTTCATCAGTTCATCCTTCCGGGCCTCATTAAAGTGCCCGCATGGTCACAAGGCACCGTGGCTGGCTCATGACTGCCCCCCTGACTCAGGCGTCCACCTCACTGCGGCTGGCTTTCCACACTCCCTGACTCATCGCATTGCAGCTGTTTATAGCTGTGCTTACCTCCCTGCCTGGAAGCAACTCAACCCCAAGCAGCTTTCAAAATGTATCAGGGTTACAAGTTTAGAAATATAAGACTATTTATTTTTGTCTTTTTGAGACAGGGTCTTGCTGCGCGGTTCAGGCTGGTCTTGAGCTCACTTTTTTTCCCCCTGTATTTAGGACAGGGTCTACAAGGTCTCACTACATAGATGGGACTCACAGTGGTTCTCCTGTTTTCAGCCTCCCAAATCCTGGGATTACAGGTGTGCGCCACCATGCTCGCTGTCTCAGCATGCCCCACAGGCAGGGCCAGCACAGCATTCCAGGGATCAGACCCTGGAGGCTGCACTCTGCCTAAGCAGACACTTCAGCCTGCTGAGCTATCAGATCAGCCCCTTGAGCTCACTTCGTAACCCAAGCTGCCCTCAAACTTGCAACAATCCTCCTGCCTCAGCCTCCCTGGGATTACAGACAAATGCTAGGATTACAAATGTGAGCCACCAGGCCCAGATATTTTATTTTAATTTATTTAACTATTTTTATCTTTTAGGTAGAACTGGGGATTGAACTCAGGCCCTCCCACTTGCCAGGGAAGCGCTTATTCCACTGAGCTATCTCCCCGGCCCCTCCAACCCCTTTTTGAATTTTTTTTTTTAAAAAGCAGTCTATAAAACAGTTACCTCGGGGCCAGGGAGATGGCTCAGTAGGATAAGCGCTTGACTGGCAAAC
>NW_004524594.1:22931983-22934069 GCF_000260255.1 Octodon degus | reverse complement strand
CAAGTCCCAGGATGGAACCAGGAAGCCTGAGGTGGAAAGCCTGAGTTCTGGCCACGCCTACCTTGCACATGGCTCAGGCAAATAGGTCCACTCCGCCCTGGCAGCAGGGACCAGTCTGATACCACGGTGAATCCATCTCCAAATGGGTTGCAGGATGTGACTGTCAAAGTTCAAAACACAACACAATTCTCCAAAACAGAGTGAGTTCTTTCTTTCTTTCTTTCTTTCTTTCTTTCTTTCTTTCTTTCTTTCTTTCTTTCTTTCTTTCTTCTTTCTTTCTTTTTTTGACTGGCTCAGGCTGCCTTACAGGCAGGTCTGGTGGGGCATGTGGAGGTGGGGATTAAACTGCGGTCGGTCCCCTGCACCTGACTGGGTTTGCCCAAGCAGGTGCTTTAAACAACTGAGCTAACGTGCAAGACCCAATTCTCCTACACAGAATTTGTATTTGTTTGTTTGTTTGTTGGTTGGTTGGTTTTGTTTTTTCAAATAGGGTCTCACTCTGTAGTCTGGGCTTGCCTTGAACTCTATGTAGCCCAGACTGGCCTCTAACTCACAGTAACCTTCCTGCCTCAGCCTCCCAAGTTCTGGGAAAGAGTTTGTATTTGTCAGAAATTATTGGGGCCAGGGAGATGGCTCAGGAGAATAAGTGCTTGCCTGGCAAGCGCAAGGACCTGAGTTCAATCCTTGGTTCCGCCAAAAACAAAACAACAACAAAAGATTATTTTAGACTTTATTTATTTAATTTTTTTTTTTTTTCAAGCTGTGGCAGGTTTTATTAATGAAAAATTCTGCTTGGTTAATTTTTCACCAGTCTGCTCTGGAAGGTTTCTGATGATATCAGAATCACCTGGATCAATGATTGCCAGTGTGCACACTCTGTAGTATTTTCCACATGCTGTGCCCAGTTCCATATTCTTGCCGCTGTAGTGATGGACACCAGTTTTGGCCAACATGGCATAGGACTCTATTTCAGATTTCCTCAAGGCTGGGCAGTTGTTGGCAAGGACGACCAATTTTGCTTTGCCCTGTCGGATCATCTTCAGCATCTGCTCATACCCCAGCACGTATTTTCCACCTTTCATAACAAGTTGGAGCCAAGAGTTGATGGACTCCAGAGATTTTTTTCGTCTTCTTTGCGGCCACCATCTTCCTATCTTAGGTGTGGACAGCCCTCAACCAGGAGCAGCCGCCAAGTTGGCTGGGGAACCAGAAAGCTATTATTATTTTTTTAATCATGGCAAAGTTTCACATGTATTAAAGGTTGTTCACTGACTCGGGTTACTCACTACCTAGACTTTATTAGACTAGGCACTATCCATGATGGTATAATCTTCACTTTATTGCTCATCCTCAGGGAGGTGTGTGGGCCTGCTCTTTAGTCTTTATCTTGAGGCCTGGCCTCTGGCCACAGCCGGAACGCGTTGTCATGTACTCCCTCCCTTGAGGGCCCAGCCCTGTCCGGCTGCCTAGAATATTTCTCCCTAATTTAGCTGTCCATAAGGTTTTCTGGGACTTGGCCTGGTTTCCAGGAGGAGGTCTGGAGCCAGAGGGATGAATGGACTGAATGTCATGAGGGTGTGGCCCCAGCTTTTGGATGACATGCTAGATTTTGTTATTGTTTGTCAGTGTTTACAGGTGAGATCTCTGTGTCTCATTTGCTGAGCAAATACTCTTCTAATGGGATGCAACCCAGCCCAGTTTTGTTTTTTGTTTTTTGTTTTTTTTTTTTACTGGGTTTTTTCAGACAAGGTCTCAATCATCTTTAGACTAAAATTTTCAATATTTTCCAAAATTTTCTCCTTTTTTGGATCAAGATTTCAGATTGAATCACTCATTTACAGGAAGTATAAGCGAGGCAGACTAAATTGCAGGGACATGAATGGCAAAATCTAGAATGTAGAAAATACCAAGGATAGGGGCCGGGGAGATAGATCAGTTGAATAAGCACTTGCCTGGCAAGTGCAAGGGCCTGAGTTCAATCCCTGGTTCTGGAAAAAAAAAAAAAAAAGAAAGAAAGAGGGCTGGGAAGATAGCTTGGCAGCCTAAGCGCCCGCCTGATAAGTGCAAGGACCAGCGTTCGATCCCT
>NW_004524594.1:22923409-22931678 GCF_000260255.1 Octodon degus | reverse complement strand
CTTATTTTTAGTTATTTATTTTCAGAACCAGGGATTGAACTCAGGCCCTTGCGCATGACAGGCAAACATTTATTCTATTAAGCCATCTCCCTGGCCCCCAAGGTTTTTTTTTTTTTTAAATAAATAAATTAGGAGCTATCAGCCTGGTAGAGAGGCACATGGCTGTAGTCCTGGATACTTGGGACGCTCAGGCCACAGGCTCACAAATTAGAGGCCAGTTTGAAACACTCCACTAGGCCCTGTCTCTGAATGGCCAGGCTGGTCAGGAGTGGTTGCAAATGGTAGTAATTCCAGGATTTGGGAGGATGAGTTAGGAGGATCACTGCCAGTTCAAGGACAGCCTGAGCTATAAAGTGAGTTCAGGCCAGGCTGAATTAACGCAGCAAATCCTGTCTAAAAGAAAACAAGTTCAGGTTCTTATTGCTATTGTTTGTGTTTTCTTGTTTGTTTTGTTTTGTTTGAAACATGGTCTTATTCACCAAGCAGTTCAGGCTGGCCTTGAACTTGTTTTGTAGCCCAGGCTGGTCTCAAGCTGACCACGATCAGCCTCCCACGTGCTGGGATCACAGGCATGGGCCACCATGCCCAGCTACTTTTGCTTTCTGAGACAGGGTCTCATGTAGTTGAGGCTTGCCTTGAACTCATAGTCCAGGCTGGCCTCAAACTCACAGCAATCCTCCTGCCTCAAGCCTTCTGAGTGCCAGGATTACAGAAATGTACCACCATGCCCTGCCACTAACCCCACATCTCTTAATTCCGTATTTTCTTTTTTTTTTAAATTAATTAATTAATTAATTAATGTGCGTGTGTGGCCAGCTCAGCCCACCAGGGGGCGGGGCTGGCTGGCATGTGTTGCTGGGGGATTGAACCGTGGTCCCTGTGCTTTGCTAAACTTGTTCTAAGTAGGTGCTTTAGACCACTGAGCCATCTCACCAGCCCTTAATTCCGTATTTTCTGTGTTGTCTAATGACCATGAAAAATTGTGGAGAAGAGAGAGCTGAGATGTGGTTCAGTGGTAGAGTGAGTTTAGCAGATGCAATGTCGAGGACTCCTCTCGCCAAAACAAAACCAAATTACCTTCCTTGGCAGAAGGTATTTATGACAGTCGTTACTTCTCAGGAGTTTCTTGCTTTTGGTCACATGAGAGACACTCTAGAAAGGCTTTTTTCTAGGGGCTGCGAAGATGGCTCAGTGGAATAAGCACTTCCCTAGCAAGCGCAAGGGCCTGAGTTCAATCCCCGGTTCTGGAAAAAAAAAAAAAAAAAAAAAAAGGCTTTTTTCTGAATCCTAAATACCTTTGGTGGGGTGTGTACCTGTGATCTCAGCACTTGAGAAGCCAAGCCAGGAGGATCATGAATTCAAGGCCAGACCAGGCAACATTGCAAAACCAGTTTCAGTTAGAAGAAGAATCTTGACTTTGCCACTCACTGGCTGTGCAAACTTGGGCAAGCTTATTTCTCTGAGCCTCTGCTTCTCATCTGTAAAATAAGTAGAGGCTACAAAGATAGCTTCTTCCAAGACTGCTGTACAGGCTGAGCTAACTCTAAGTTTTGCCTGTAGTTTTGCCTACAATAGGAATGTTGAGTTCCGCAGGAAGGAGGAATTAATTTAATTTAGGATCATGGCCCAGGGTATAATTCATTCATAGAGTACTTGCCTAATATCCCTGACATACTGAATTTCATCTCCAACAGAGAGAGAGAGAAAAGAGAGAGAGACAGACAGACAGACACAGAGACAGAGACAGAGAATCCCAGCACTGGGAGGCTGAGGCAGGAAGATAGCCACAAGTTTAAGACGAGCCTGGGCTACACAGTTTAAGTGCCTGCTTAAACAAAGCAGTCAGGGGCTGGTGAGATGGCTCAGTGGTCTAAAGCACCTACTTAGAACAAGCTCAGCAAAGCACAGGGACCGCGGTTCAATCCCCCAGCTCCACATGCCAGCCAGCCGCGTCCCCTGGTGGCTGAGCTGGCCACACACACGCATGCACGCACACACACACACACACACACACACACACACACACCCCTAAAAAAAAAAAAAAAGAATAAGTGCTTCCCTGGCAAGTGCAAGGGTCTGAGTTCAATCCTCGGTTCTGCAAAAAAAAAAAAAAAAAAAAAAAAAAAAAAAAGGAAAGACAAGAGCAGGAGGAGAAGGAAGAGAAGAGGAAGAAGAGGAAGAGAAGGAGAAGAGGAAGAAGACCCGGGAAGATGGCTCAGTAGAATAAGCACTTTCCTAGCAAACGCAAGGGTCTGAGTTCAATCCCTGGTTCCGCCAAGAAATTTAAAAAAGAAGAAATAATTTAGCAACATATGGTAACCCCCTACAATTCCACTTACTGGGAGGCTAAATAAAATTTACAAAAAGTGTTAGGAATGTAGCTCAGCGCTAGAATGTTTGTCCAACATGTATGAAGCCTGAGTCAAACATGATTGGGGGACATCAAGTGTACAAATTTAGGATCATGAAATGTCAGCACTGTGACTGGCTCCTGGGAGACTGAGAAAGATCCTTTGGCAGCAGGAGAAAGTGCCCCTGGGGCCTACAGAAACTGCAGGTGGTCCCAGAGGGTATAGGTAGAAAGACAGGAATCAAGACTCCAGGGCTGGGCTCCTTCTGGTAGCCCTGGGCTTCTGGGCTTTGTACAAAGGGTCGCTGTCCCTACCCTCCTCCTCCGGCCATTCCCTCTTGCGCTGATGCTGGCCAAGTAAGGACATCACCAAGTGCACAGATCTTTGTAGTTTACGAAGCTGTAACCTTGGTCAGAGAGAGCCTCTCTCTATCCTAAATGGCAGAGAATATCGTTATTTGGCAGAAAGAAAGAAAAGACACCAAAGTTCCCGTGGTGGTGGTGGGGCGGTTGGTAACTAAAGCTGAGGGGCGAAGCTCTGCGATTGTTTGGGTGCAGTGGAAAATGACAATTCACCTTCAAAAGGTCAGGTCTCTGCAAAACGCAAAACGACGACACTCTCAGCTGCCTGTGGAAAAGTACTCAGCTACAGAAACGTCAGCTACCAACTTTCAAGGAGGCTGGAAGAGAAAGCAGTTACTATGGTGACACCTTTGGCAGCCCCTCTTCCGATTCGCCGGCTAAAAACAGCTTTCAGCCGGTTCCAGGAGGGTGGGGGAGAGCCAAGTTTTAACTCCAGCCCAGCAACTGCGGGAAGCCAATCTCTCAACAGAGCTCGGTGGTGAGACGAAAGCGACAGCCAATGAAGAATCCTGGAGCAGGTGTCGTCGCCTGAGCCAGGTTGGAATTACCAGAAGGCCAGCTCACGTGACCGTTTCCATGGTGATCTCTTTTCGCTGCCTCAACTGATCTGTTTATAAGCTTTGGAAAATTCCACCAAGCACTTGCCTGTTTTTTTAACTTTCTGTTTCTTCTTTCTCCAAGACAAAGAGGATGCCCCAAAGTTTAACCCCTTCTGGAGATGTGCTTGGCTCCAGTTTGTTCCTGGGATCTGTGAAGGCTGCTGGCACCCCTCAGTTGCCCAGGGTTATTCTAATTCCATAGCTGATTGCTGTTACCTGCTCCTTAGTACTGAGGAGGGAGAGGAGGGAGCCAGAAGCACAGCATGGACAGCACCATTACAGGGCATGACCTTGAGCCAAGCTCTGTACCCTGCTCCTGGCCACCACCCAGCTCATTCCCATTTCACCAAAAAATAAATCGCTTAGCACAAAGGAATTTGTCAGGCTCCTGCCCCATGCAGTGCCTCTGACAGGATGAACAACTGCCAAAGAGCAGAGGTGGTGACACATTGGCTGAGTAGAAGAATGGGAGGAAGGCCCTAGAAGTTCCAGGACATCCCAGTGGGCAGGCCAAGCAGAGGCCCGCGTGCAGCTGGAACATTCTGCCCATGGAACTGGCCACATGGGAAATCTGGCTGTGGGCAGCCTGGAGGGCAAACCTACATGCATCCCCTCTAGTTCCTGATGGCCTGGGCTGGGGGAACCCACCAGGCACCACCACCTGGAAGCCACAATGAGCCCTTGAGAGTCCCCAGTACCAGCCCAAGGCCATGCCAGGCAGACTTGTGGATGACACATAAACTCATGTAGGGCTGTGAGATTAAGCTGAGGCAGGGCTATAAAATGACATAGACTCTGCTTCTAAGGTTATTTAGTGACAAGGACAAAGCACAATAAAAGCCATGTGGCATAGCTCAGGACAACAGTGATGAGTCACCAAGTGAAGTGCACTATCAGGGGTGAAGTGACTGGATGGCCTGTTTCTGGTGAAGGTTTCCTGGGGGGGATGGGATCTCAGTATGGTCCCTAAAATGGGGTGGAGGGGCTGGGGAGATGGCTCAGTAGAATAAGGACTTCCTTGGCAAGAGCAAGGGCCTGAGTTCAATCCCTGGTTCCGGAAAAAAAAAAAAAAAAAGGTGAGGTGGAATGGCTCTCACTGCCAGGGAGAATGGGCATATCCTTGAGAGATATCAGGATAACTAGAGCCCCCCATGGAGGAAGGACTGAGGGAAGGCTGTGGCCCTGCTTCAGAGGGGCAGAAGGTAAAAAAGATGGGGTGAGAGAGAAAGGGTGATGCTTTATGTCCTAGACTATTTCCATCTGGGGTCTTTGTTGACTCCTAGACCTGGAAATTTCCAATCTGTTGCTTGCCCAACCCTCAGTTCTCAGCTCTACCTTCTCACCAGCCTGGCTTGTTGTAGGCTTCAGGCTACAGTGGCTGACAGGGAAGAGGACCATGTCCTCTATGACTCTGTGCCTGAGGCAAGGGTGGCCTCCTCAGCACAGCACGGAGGGTGGAGGCACTGAGGCTGCAGGCTGAGAGTGACACTGATGCAAGACCTTCCTGGAAAGATACCAAAGAACATCTGCTTCCAAATTGAGAGGGACCAAGTGTCCAAAAAGTGACTCAGATAAGTCCAGCTTGACAAGACAGGTGTATCAGGGGTTGCTTACAGAGCACTGGGTGACTTGTGGGCTGCAGGACCCAAGGTCACCAGCCCCCCTTTAGCTAAGCCACTGGTTTTAAGAGGCTCTAATTAAAAATAGCAAAAGCAGGATCAAAAGCAAGAGGTCTCCTAGGGAAAAATTCTGACTACTTCTCTTCCCATCCACTGTTATTGGGAACTTTCTGGGTCTTAAGCAACACTGTCTTTCCACAGTGCTGGGAGGCTGTGGGCTGGCATGGCCTCAGGACCGGGAATGGAGGCATCGCAAGATGGCTCACCCTGCTGAGGTTGGGAGGACAATTTTTACAGCAGACACTCAAGCAGCCCGGACTGAACTATGCATTCCGTTTCCATGGGGGAAATATTTTGCCTGCTTGCCTGCTTGCCTGCCTGCCTTTCTCTCTCTCTCTCTCTCTCTCTCCTGTACTGGGGAGCAAACTCAGGATATGCTGCTGAGCTATATCCCTAGCCCAGAATGTTTTGTATATCCATGATGTCTAGTAATTTCCAAGGAGAAGTGGTTTCTGTGGGGAGAGAGGGTGGGAAGACACAACAGTGGCCCCATCTCCCTGTTGTAGGCAGCTGAATTAGATAGAAATATTATAGGCAGGGGCCAGGGAGATAGCTCAATAGAATAAGTGCTTGCCTGACAAACTCAAGGGCCTGATTTCAACCCCCAGTTCCATCAAAAAAAAAAAAAAAAAAAAAAAAAAGAAAGAGACTTTAGACTTAAAAAAGAAAGAAAGAAATACAGGCAGTCAGATAGGGCCAGGCCCTCAAGGAGACAAGATGGAAGACAAGGCGACTTTGCAACTTGGAAGAGACAGACACTCCCATATGAGCCACACCTCAAGACAAAAGAGGAAACAGATTTAGTCACATACTTTCCTAGTGATGGGCATCAGGGATTGATATTCTAAAGGTATCAATCACCTTGAAAGAGCCCAAGTGAGTCACTAACCCTACTCCCAAATAGGAAGAGACCCTGTGTGGTGTTCATGCCTGCTTGCTATGTGACTCGCTTCCCCATTTGGTACTGGATTTAATCAATTTTACTTGAGCAATGGTGCTTGTAATTTCATTGGTTGGCCATGGTTTTGTCCCACTTCATGCCCACCTAAGCGAGTTCCCATGTTCTCCACCACCTTAGATCTGCCTCACTGTATGATTTTCATCTATAAAAGTCCCTGGAAGAGACAGCTTCCTGGGGATCACTCACTCAGAGACCTCCCGCTTCTGTCCCTCTCTTGGACATAAACTTTCTTTCCCCCAGTAAATATATTCTGCTCATAACCTCTGTTTGTTCCTAAAATTCATTATTTGGTTTTAGAGAACATGAACTCATTCCACGTACTTTTCAGGCCGGGAGTGATGCACTGATGGTGTCCCTGACGTGGGCACAGGTGATAGCGGGCTCTCCATCAGCCTTATTGGCACAGCCCACTTCTTCCCTATCGCTATGTGGAGACCCCACAGAAGCACCTGTCCTCTCCCTGGAAATGAGGGGGTCCCTTTTGGCCCTCTAGGGGCTGGAGGAGCCATTTTAACACACTGTCATTCCAGAAAACGCAGACTAGGCTAGGGCAGAGGATAACTGTAGTTGAGGCTAAGGGACAGCTGAAGAAGCAGAGTACAAGATTTTCTAAGGAGAGGCCCTAGACAGCTGACAGGGATGACTGCCACTGTGGCACTGAATGGGAACATTCCCCTCAGATGCTCAAGTGGAGAAAGAAAGAACTTGTGTTCAGGAGTTGTCAGGTGCTGAGGGACAGAAAGAAGAGCTCCTGATATCCATGCCATCAACCCTAGTCTAGGCCTCCTAGGCCTCTGACCTGGACTGTGACAATGAACACGTGACTTTCCCTCTATTCCTTCCAGCTCTGACACCTCACATATTCAGGAGTGAATTTTCTTGTTTCTTTATTTTATCTTTTTGAGACAGGGTCTCACTGTGCAGTTCAGGCTGGCCTTGAACTCACTTTGTAGCCCAGGCTGGTCTTGAGCTCACAATGATCTTCCTGTCTCAGCCTCCTGAGTGCTGGGATTATAGATGTGTGTCCACGCCCAGTTTATTTATTTATTTTAGTTTTTTGTTTTTTTTTTTGTGGAACCAGGGATTGAACTCAGGCCCTTATGCTTGCCAGGGAAGCGCTTATTCCTTGGCCCCTTCCATGCCCAGTGTAGTTGTATGTTTGCTATCAATGTTTCGTTTTGAGATAGGGTTTCCTGAGGCTGGCCTTGAATTTATTATGTAGCCCTTGAAGTGACCCTGCTGCCACAGCCTCCTGAGTGCTGGTTATTATAGGTGTGCGCCACCATGCCCGGTTCCCACAGACTTGCTTCTATGGCATGTGAACCACAGCGGCAGGGAGGAAGGAGGAGCATGCTTGGGTGTGAGTGTGAGTGTATATACAGAAGGCACACAACGTTTAATAAGCATCATGCTGGACACGCTGGGCCCAACCAGCTACCCACCAGGGGCCCCAAGCAGTGACTGATCACCTACAGGGGGTGAAAATGTGACTCAACCTACCCAGAAGCCTCACTGATCTTTCAAGCGTGAAAGCAGCCGCTGTAGAAGGTCCACTGAGCCTCTGAGTCAGGCTCTGTCCCTCCACTTTTGGGGGTCAGAGGGTACCCGGGCTGTGTGGATCATAGTCACCCTGCCATAGTCTGCCTGAAGGTTCTTTGGTTTTTTTGCTTGTTTGTTTTTTGCAGAACCGAGGATTGAACTCAGATCCTTGTGCTTGCCAGAGAAGTGCTTATTCTACTGAGCCATCTCCCCAGCCCCCTAAAGGTTCTTTGGAGACGGACATGGTTCCCAGCATCCTACGCAGTTCAATTCAGTGGAATTTCATTCCAATCTGATGGCAGCCATGTTTTGTTTTTGTCATTCTCCATCTGTTCTGCTCCTGTGAAAGCATTTAGGTTGTCTCTAAACACTGTGTTCTCATCACTTAGCAACCAAACCAGCTGCTAAAAAGCTTCATGTATAAGTACTCAACCAAACTTATTCTTCACAAGAGTCTCTGGGCCAGACACTTCAGGGCAGGGAACCATTGGGCTGTTATAGTCCCTTCCCATGTGTGGGTATGGTGGTGCATGCCTGTAATACCAGAACTCGGGAGGCTGAGGCAGGAGGATTGTTGAGTTCAAGGCCAGCTTGGGCTACAAAGTGAGCTCAAGGCTAACCTGAACTGCAGTGAGACCCTGTCTCAAAAAGACAAAAAACAAATAAAAACAAAAATATGTCATTACCAGGCATACTACATGACTTGGGTATCTACCACACATGTATTTTTCATTGTTTTGGCTGCATGGGGATCATTTTATTTTCATTTTTTTTTTTT
>NW_004524594.1:22920729-22922829 GCF_000260255.1 Octodon degus | reverse complement strand
CTGGCCTCAACTCACAACAATCCTCCTGCCCCAGCCTCCCAAGTGCTGGGATTACAGGTATGTGCCATCATGCTCAGCACTTTGTTTTGTTTTGTTTTTGTATCTGGAATCGAACTCACAACCTCATGCTTGCCAAGCAGGCACTGTGCCACTGAGCTATATCCCCAGTCTTTATTTTTTGAGACAATCTCACTAAGCAGTCCATTCTGGCCTTGAGTTTCCAAACCTCCTGCCTCAGCTGCCACAGGGCTGGGTTTATGGGGCTGCCTACTCTCTGTGTTTGATGTTGCCAGACTAGCCCACAGCAATCTGCGTGGTAGAGGATATGTCTGGTGGGTCCCTGTGATTGATTTTATGCTTTCTCCAATGTACACTTTTAGCCTCCAAAATCCCTTGAAAAACCCTCCCTTTCACAGCCAGAGTCCTGCATTGTGTCATATCATCTCCATGGGTTTTCCTGCCATGGGAAGGGGCCGAATTCATGCAATCTGCATCATTTCTGAAGTCAGCACAGTTAGAGGGGCACCCAGCAGTCTGGGAATCCCCAATTCTACCTTTAGGAAACAAGGTTGTTTCCTTTAACTCCTTTTTCTTCTTTTAGATAAAAATCACAGGATCAGGAGGAATGAAGAGGCCTGAGAGGGTTCCTGTGACTTAGTCTCTCACTAAGACAGCTTCTAGGCCCAGCACAGACAGGCCTGAAGGCCAGCGTCTCAGTGCCATGCCAGAAGCCACAACCAAGAAACTGAAAAGCCTTACACATGCTGTTTTTCCTACCCCCCCCCCTTTGGGGGGGAACTGGGGATTGAACTCAGACCATAGTACTTGCCAGGCAGGTGCTTATTCTACTGAGCCATCTCCCCGGCCCCCTGAGATTGGTTCTTGCTTTGCAGTTAAGGATGGCCTTGAGTTCACTTTGTAGACCAAGCTGGTCTCAAACTCAAAATGACCCTCTTGCTTCAGCCTCCCAAATGCTGGGATTACAAGAGTGCACCACCATACCCAGCCCTGAGATTTTTATTTAAATTACTACCATTTTGTTTTGTTAAAACAGGCTCTTGGGCTGGTGAGATGGCTCAGTGGTCTAAAGCACCTACTTAGAACAAGCTAAGCCAAGCAAAGCACAGGGACCTGGGTTCAATCCCCCAGCACCACATGCCAGCCCGCCCGCCCCCTGGTGGGCTGAGCTAGCCACACACAAAATTAAAAATAAATAAATAAATAAATAAATATTAAAAAAAAATAAAACAGGCTCTTGATACAATCTGTAGATTTGATTTGTAGTTCCAGCTGGTTTTTTTGTGATGATCCTCCTGCCTCAGCCTCCCGAGTGCTGGGATTACCAGGTGTGCCACTATACCTGGCTTCCAGTTGTTTTGAATTTACTACATAGCCCAGGTTGGCCTTGAACTCCCAGCAATGGTCTTGCCTCCTGACTGTTGGGATCACAGGTCTGCACCACCTGACACTCTAGGAGTCATTTGTAAAGTTCACTGCTTGGGCTCCAGAGCAGCTGATAAGATAGTGATGTGGAACCTTTTTGAGCTTTCAGTGACAACAAATAGCCCCCTAAGACACATGCAAAAGGTTCACCACCACTACCCTAGGGTCTCCCTCAGTGCTCCAAAAACTGCAGCTCAGGAGGCCAACAGGCCTGGGGGAGTAGGGGGAGCAGGAGGCCGAAATAGGGGACTCAAGAACACATTCTGCTAACTCACTATGACTCCCCAGGCTGGCAAGTCCCCATTTGTAAATGAAGGTGACCTCACTCAGTTTTCTTCCTCCCACAGCTAAAATTCTACTAAAAAATTTCCAGTTCCAGAACAAGCATCACAACTACGTCCAAAGGGAATCACTGGCATCTCAGTAATATTCCACTCTAGAGGGCTTTTCAAAAGCAATGGAAAAGTAAGAACAGCTTTGTCAGGGACAGATGAGAAGGGAGCATTAAATGGCCTCATTTCACTGGGGGATGGAAGGGGAAAGATAGGGCTGACAGGGGACCAGGAACGGCTTGCTAGAGTTCCCACCCTTTATAACCAATGTTAGTTTTTTTTCAGTATTTATTTATTTATTTATTTTCAGGGTTTTTTTTTTTTT
>NW_004524594.1:22904390-22920366 GCF_000260255.1 Octodon degus | reverse complement strand
AAAAAAAAAAAAAAGAAAAAGAAAAGAGGGAAGGCTAGGGAGATAGCTCAGTGGTCTAAGCGCCTGCCTGGCAAGCGCAAGGACCTGGGTTCAATCCCAGTACCACATGCCATGCCATCCCAGCCCCAGAACCCGAGGGCTGTGCACAGCACCGAAACCAGGCCTGGTGGTGCACACCTGTAATCTCAGCTCTGGGAAGGCAGAGAAAAAAGGATCACTGAGTGTGAGCTGTGTAGCAAAACCCTGTATCAAATAAATAAAGGGCTGAGGATATAGCTCAGTGGCATAAGTTCCTGCCTGGCAAGCACAAGGTCTTGTGTTTGATCCCTGGTGCTGCAAAAAGAAAAGGAAAAAAAAAAAATAAATAAAAAAGGGCTGGGGAGATGAGTTCAGTGGACAAGGTACTGAGTTTGATCCCAGTGCCACCCCCCAAAATACAAAGAAATAAATGATTTTAAATGAGGACATGGTGGCATACATCTGCAATCCCAGCACTTAGGAGGCTGAGGCAAGAGGATCATTTTGAGTCCTAGACTGGCCTAGGCTACGAAATTAGCTTAAGGCAGCCTGAACTGCATGGTGAGACCCTGGCTCAAAAAAACAAAATCGAAGGCCTGGGAGACAGCTCAGCGGCTTAAACGCCTGCCTGGCAAGGTCAAGGTCCTGAGTTCAATCCCTAGTACCAAAAACAAAACAAAGAACAATAAAAGACAATGTAATAATAATAATAGCTGGCAAAATAGCTCAGCAGACTAAGCACTGCCTAGGCAAGCACAGGCACTGGGGTTCCATACCTGGCACTACATCCGGGTCCCCACATGCCAAGCTGGTCCCGCCCTCAGGGGTGCTTGGCCATCTGAAACCAAGACCAGGCCTGGTGGCACATGCCTTGTAATTCCAGCGCTGGGGAGGCTGAAAACAGGAGGATCACTGAGTACGAGCTGTACAATGACACCCTGTACCAAATACATATTACCACTACTATTAATAATAATAGCTGATGGGGGCTGGAGAGATGGCTCAGTGGTCTAAAGCACCTACTTGAAACAAGCTTGGCAAAGCACAGGGATCGCGGTTAGATCCCCACCACCACATGCCAGCCAGACCCGCCCCCTGGTGGGCTGAGCTGGCCACACACACACACACAATAAATAAATGTAATAAATAAAAATAAATAAATATTAAAAAAAATATTAAAAAAAAATAGCTGAGGGGGCCGGGGAGATGGCTCAGCAGAATAAGCACTTCCCTGGCAAGTGCAAGGGCCTGAGTTCAATCCCCTCTTCCACCAAAATAATAATAATTGTAACAGCTGGGCGGGGTGGCACACACATAATTTCTGCACTCACGAGGCTGAAGCAGGATTGCTGTGAGTTGAAGGCCAGCCTGGACTACATAATAAATTCAAGGCCTGCCTGCCTGAACTACACAGTGAGACCCTGTCTTTTTTTTTTTTTTTGGCGGAACCGGGGATTGACCTCAGGCCCTTGAGCTTGCCAGGCAAGCCCTTATTCTACTAGCCATCTCCCCAGCCTGAAACTGTCTAAAAAAGAAAACTGTGTATACAATTCCACATTATTACTTAGTGGCCATCCTAACCTGTAGTGTTACTAAGCTCTATCCAGCCTCTCTCCGGCTATCCCCACAGCACTTATGAGACTGAAGCAGGTGGAAGTCCAGTTGGGGCTCAACATGGACAATTTAGCAAAACACTGTCTCAAAAAACGAAAGGGCAGAAGATGCAGTTCATCATAAAAATTCTGGATTCAATTCATAGGACTGCAAAAACAAAAAATGAGGTTCCTGTTAGTGCCTCACCTGCTATTGCTTCAGCCCTAACCCTAACCCTATGAAGACGGAGATCCTCTTTCACTGTGAATTCCAGCCTAGGAGCCATCACAGGACCACCCGTTGTGTGTTCCCATACAGCCAGCATCTGATCATTATAAGTGGCTCACTTAATGGGTGATTTTGAGAAAATAAGGACGTGACAGGAGAGGAAGGAAAGGAGGGCTGAGGCTACAAAGACTGGCAAGCTGAAGCTTCACGGAAGACCGATCCCCAAAAGTGGTGGCTTGTAGCCCCTCAATCACATTCCAAGGGCCACAGCACTTCCGGGAACAGGATGGGCGTTGGCGGCGGGGCACGCATGCACACTGAAGCACTGCGGCAAACGCCTCCGCTCCCGGAAGGCAGCCACGGCTGGCTGGAGCCGGTTAGAACCGGCTGCATCCGCCCGCGAGCCGGCACTCGACATAGGGAGGTGGCGGCTCACAGCCTGCGTATTCCTGCGCGGCGCGTGTCGGCCGCGCCCCTCCCCCAGCCTTTGTGCGGAAGGCCAGAGCGTGACTCCTCTCGGAAACTGCCTCTGATGGCGCCGGGCTCTCCCCTCCCCCCGTCCCCCTCCGACGGTTCTGGAAGCCTGCGAGAGGTCTCTTCCTCTCGAGAGTTTCTGCTCCCTCCGCATCCGTCACCCCCACCCGGGCCAAACCAGTGTCTCCCGGAGTCCTTGGATTTACCCCCCCCCCCGGGGGGGGCGTTTTAAGAAAGTATTCACATTGTATTTGACGTTGGTCTGGGGTTAGCGTAAAAGCTTTTCTTTTGCTCTTAGCTGTGATGTAAAGATTATTAAGATGAGGGTGAAGCCAAAAGTGATACAGCATCTGTAAATCCCTAGTCTGCGATGGTTTAGGAGAGATCGCGACTTGTCTGAGGTCGCTGTGCTTCAGGAAGCGAAGCCATTTTGTTTTTCACGATACGTGGCTCCCTTGGTGATTTGGCTTCACCTCACTTTAAGTGAGTCCCGGAAGCTTCAGACAGTTCATGTTTACAAGGAACAGCCAAAGATGCAGGGTCGAGCTGGCATTTACTGACTGAGACGGTGAACCGTGTGAAATGGCTGAGTCGCTTTGGTTGTGTAAAACCCGGCGCCGCCGCCGCCCGGATGGCCGATGCGGGGTCCCCCGAGGGGTGGGGCGGCCTCGGAAGGGGACGTTCGCGTTTAGTGACCTCCCGACCAGATCAGCACTGGTGCTGCGCGGCCTTCTCGAATGAGACAATGTGTGTGGCGCAATCGCAGGCAGCTCCCGGGGCTGCGGACGGTGGGGGGAAACCCACAGTGTCGGTGAATGACTGCGGGGGGGGGTGTATTTTTGAGGCAGAAGCCGGGTTAGTTATGAAATGAGAAATTAAAGCCCTCACCAAACACACCTTCACCTGCCTAAAAACAGTGCCTACCTTACTTCACGAAAAACACAAAATATTTTTAAAATGCCCAATAATGGCTCCGAGTTGTAAACAGTTGGGTAACCTATTTGTGATTCCCAGTCTTTAATTGGTCTGTTTTCAGCTTGTAACTACTTGCTAATGAATCTTAGGTATTTCTAGGTATTACTTTGCATTAGAGTACCATAAATTGTTAATAACAATCTATAGGATTGTATAATTTCGTTTCTATTTTTACCCCTTCTGAGGAACTATTTTTCCTCTCACAAAGGCGGCGGAGGGTTATTTCATTTTATTACGGCGTGCTCTTCCCTTTGTGTATAAATACAGCTCTCGCTGGCCCTGCAGTAGGCATTGAGGCAGCGAGAGCACTGCGGGCTGGTGAGGTAGAGCGTGAGCAAGCGGAAGCTAAGTTTTTCATTTAAAAAGGCTGTTGTAACTAGGGAACTTAACGGTTAAGAAAGATACTGCTTAAATTCCTAAAGTAATTTTAATAGCTTTTAAAAAATAGGTTTATAGTAACTTAAAATCGTAAACGTGAGGATGGAGGTAAAGCTTCATGGAGTGAGAGGGAGGTTAAGGCTTCACGTTAAACGTTTCGATTTAGTCTTTAGTGAAAGCCTTGTAAGTTAATGTTGAACATTAAGCCTAAATGCTTTTTAAAAGTAAGGTTGTAGGTAATTAGAACTCGAAAAAATGGTTTCAGACGGTTAAAGATGATTAAGCCAGCCCATGACGCAAGAAAAACTGCGTTATAGTGTTTTATAACTTTTAGTGTTTGGGATGGTAGGTTAAATTTGAAGACTAGAAATTTGAAGTGGAGAACTATAAAGGAAGGTGAAGAAAAGACGTAGAGAAGATAGGAAAACTAGAAGAATTTTGCCTTTGGAAGCAAATGTTAAGCTACAAGATAGGCAGAAGAAACTTAGAAGATATATGAAAATATGAAGGAAAGGTATTGGAGCAACAAAAGGGCAAAGTATTCAAACTCAAGAAAACTAAACAGAAAATGAAAATCTTGGCAAGTAAAGGTGTCTTAAGATAGAAAACGAAAAACGAGTTAAAACAACTGGACAAGAAAGAAGATAGAGAAGTAGAAGTCAGAAATATTGGATAAAATGTAATCGTAGCCATTTTTTTAAAAAAAGCCTATCAACTTAATGGTGGTGCAAAGGCTTAAAACCTCAAAACGAGGATGTTTAGACCAGAGCCAATTTTGAAAGATTATTTGAAGTTAGGAGGGAAATCAGTTAAGACCACATGAAAAAGCAGCTAAAAGGACAAGTCATTTAGAAGCTGAGGCAGAATGCTTTTTGAAGAGTTAGAAGAACTAAAGGCTTTAAGTCCAGTAGTATAGTTCTTTGGAAAAATTTGAAGGACTTTGAACTCAAGATCAAGAATTCCAGCTTAACCTTTTCTTATTGGACTGCGCTAATACTTAAAAAAAAAAAAATCCTAAGGACTAGTATTAAATGGCAGTTGGTCCAGGTGCTACGCAGAAGTGGATTCAGTGAATCTAGGAAGACGGCAGACAGGATTCCAGGAACCAGTGTTGAAGCTAGGACTGAGGAGCCCCGGCAGTTCGTGGTGAAGATAGGAGTCCAGGAAGCAGTGCGATTTGGTGAAGGAAGGCGCCCCCTAACGTTTTGTTGGTGAAGCTAGGAGAGGAGTCGAGGAAGGAGAAGCGAGTGCGGTTTTGTGAAGCTAGCGAGCGGCTTGGCTTGGCTTGTCAACTACCGGAGGCGGCGAGCGAGCTCGGTGGATAGATAGCGGCTTCCTAGACCAGCATGCCAGTGTGCAAAGCTGCAGGGCGAGCGAGCGAGTGGTGTGGTAAAAACCCGGTCGGCTGTGTGGTCCTTTCCTGTAACTTGTGTATGGTAATTTTTTACTTTTTTCTAATGGTGTTGGGGGAGTTGTGTGTATTGTGATTTTTACGGGTGTAGGCCGATTCCGGGTGTTGTAGGTTTTTCTTTTTCAGGCTTAACGTTCTGTCATGCACCTTGTCTGAAGCATTTGAGGGCAGACTGCCAAGGCACGGAGGAATGATAGATGGCAAGTTTTCAAAAACCTATTCGAGGGAAAACATGAATTTTGTAGAACCTGCAGATAATGTTAAGTAAATTTGTATATAAGGAGTTCATTTTTAGTTGCAGTAAATTGAGTATTTAGTTCTGTGAATAGACTTAATTTTTTTTCACCCTGAATTAATAGTTTTATGAACATGGTGTCTTCGTGTTGTAACTGGGGGGTAATTTTTTGTGTGTGGGGATGGGGGCAAAATGTGTTTCGAGTTCTTTTCCCCTTAGGTCTGTCTAGAATCCTAAAGACAGATGACTCAAGGTAACAGAAAAAAAGAAAATCCAGTATCAGGATAATCAGAGAACTGCAGGTTTACAGTTTCTAGAGCACTAGCGCACCAGTAGCACTCACTTTGAGTCTGGAGGAGCGGTCCATTGGAGAAATGGCTGGTAGTTTTACTGTTTTTTTTTTTTTTTTTTTAAACCCCTTAGACCTCTAAAATACTTAACTCCTGAATTGCTTATACTCAGTATTTGGGAATGGTTTTAAACAGGGAAGAGAGGGTGGGGGAGGAAATCTTTTTTTTTTTAAGATTTTCCACAGATGCTATAGTACTATTGGCAAACTGGGTTAGAGAAGGCGTGTACTGCTATGCTGTTGGCACGAACACCTGCAGGGATCGGAGCTGCTTTTATCCTTGGAAGCGTTTTTCCAGTTGAAGCTGAAAAGTACAGCACAGTGCAGCTTTGGTTCATACTCAGTCAACTCAGGAGAACTTCAGAAGAGCTTGGCTAGGCCAAATGTTGAAGTTAAGTTTTTAATACGGTTTACAATACCAAAAGGGGAGGGGTAGATTTCGGCAATTAGTTGGCAGCTTGTGGATGGGATGGGAGGGTTAGGTAATTGTTTAGTTTATAATTTCAGAGAATGCATTCCAAAGAAGTTAAATACTTAGGATGGAAAAACTAAGGAAATCTCATCAAGTTGGCAAGTAATTCCCAATCCTCTCAGTTTTTGTTTCTCCCAGTCTTTGAATTGGGCAGCTGGGGAAGAAGAGTTCAGTAGGTATACCAGTACCTTAATTTAGGCAAGGAAGCTCAACCTAATGTTTCTTCACCCTCAATGTGTAGATGAGTTTTGGGGAAGGAAATTTTTGGACTGGGGTTGGTCTGGCCCACTGGAGTGACACTGAGTAGTTTACAATCTCGGGAAAAATTTAAAAACCTAAAGCTTGGATGCAGATGGTAGTGTTTGGTTCTCTTTTGGAATTTTTTTCAGGTGATTAATATAAATTAATACACTGTAGGAACTTCAGAGCAAAGGAAGTGACTTAATGACCTTGAAGGGATTTCTTCTGATGGTAGCTTTTATATTATCAAGTAAGACCTCGTTTTCAGTTGTGTGTAAGCCAGTTTTTTCCCTAGTTTAGGAAAAATTTTCCTTTGTATGATTGGCAATACGTGATGTAAAGGTATGCTTTAAAATCTTATAAATTGTATTTTAAATTTGTGTTTTTGTAACTGAATTGTAGTTCAGCTTTAAATGTCTTAGAGGGCGGGTTTTTGTTGATGGGGGAGGGGAAGGAAACCTTTTTTTCTGTAGACTTTTTTCAGATAACATCTTCTGAATCATAACCCACCTGGCAGTGTGATGACGTAGTATGCAGAGGGAACAGCTCCTTGGTGAATGATAAGTAAAGGCAGAAAAAAATTATGTCATGCCTCCATTGGGGAATAAGCATAACCCTGAGATCTGAGATCCTTACTACTGATGAAAGCATTGGCAGCATATGCAAAAAATTTAAACAAATGAAAATTTAACACTTATGGAATCTACCATTTTAAAGTTAATGATTTATCAAGCTATACCCACAAAAATGAGGAATTGAACAATGAAGAGCAAATATCCACCTCAAACCCTGCTTTTACAAAAGCAGAATAAAATGAAATGAAAAGAAAATGATTATATACTACATTAATCCTGGAGTAAAAGAAGCTGAATAATAATAAAGAAGCTGAATAATAATTGAGTTGGGATCAAGTGGATTGAAAGAGGCTGTGCTGTGTGCCAATCTTTCGTTTGCCTCAGACAGGTTTCTCATTATCAGAAGAGTTGCTTCATGTCATCTGGGAGCAGAAAACAGCAGGCAGCTGTTAACAGATAAGTTTTAACTTGCATCTGCAATTTTGCATGTTAGGGATAAGTATGAATTGTGATTACCAAAAATGGCACGTTTTCCTGACCCCCTTCATTGGGGCATTTCAGGATTATGAGAAGTTTTTCCATCCATTTAAGAAACTTGGCCTTGTGCCTGTGGCCTTCCATCAGAATGGGATAGGCATTTGTCTTGAATTTAAAAGCCTGTTTTAAGTGAGGAGTGCCTTAATCACAGTGCTTACAAAATTTTTAGCATTAATCTCTGAAGAGCCAATAAAAGGAATAGTGTGTTTTTAAGTGAGATGTGTTAATCTTGCTAAAACAAGTTTTGTTATGATGTATTGTGCATAAACTATTAAATCATATAAGTTAATAAAACTACTAGAGAATGTATGTATTTAGAAAAGGTGTCTCCTTATTTAAATAAAATGTTTGTTTGTAGTTAGTGTTGGGGCAATCTTGGGGGGTATTCTTCTCTAATCTTTCAGAAACTTTGTCTTCGAACAATTAAATGGACAAGAGCAGGAATTGAGCGGAAGACCGAATTTAACTTAAGGCAGGAAAGACATTTCATTCTTCATAAAATGATGAGCATTTAAAATCCCAGGCACATGGCAATAGAGACCCTCTTAATAAGGAATAAGTACTTCTTAGGTGGGAGCTAATGATGAGAGTAAAAGGTAATTATTTGTTTCCAGATAGTTAGGAGAGTATGACAGTGGCTACAAGATTTTCTACACATCAAAGTTTGCATGTTAAAAATGCTTATAATCATCTCATCAAGTGTTACATGTCCAGCCAGGAGTCTGGGAAGGGGGCATGTGTGGGTGTTTCGAGAATTTTCCTTTGCAGAGGCTTCATTTCATCCTTCATGGAGCTGTTCAGGATTTTGACTTGCATATGCCTGCTTGGCTCTGCCTTCTGTTCTTCTAGTGAGGGTGAGATCTTCCAGTGAGTGTATCAGCATACTCAAAATTGTTTTGGAATTGGAAGGGAAGGGAGGAGGGGATGGGGCTTACTTGTTCTAGTTTTTTTTACAGACTACAGAGAATGCAGTTGTCTTGACTTCAGGTCTGTCTGTCGTTTTGGCAAGTAATAAAAAATGCAGTACTGTTCTGGCCTGCTGCTATTAGAATGCATTGTGAAACGACTGAAGTATGATTAAAAGTTGTGTTCCCCCAATGTTTGGAGTAGTGATTGTTGAAGGAAAAAAATCCATGAGTGGAGTGATAAAGGCTGAGTGTTGAGGAAATTTCTGCAGCTTTTAAGTAATCGATGTTTGTGATGAGAAAGCCAAGTACCTTTTGCTGTTCTTTAGGTAAAATGCTTTTTGTTCTTTTCTGGTAGGGGGGTGGGGGGAACTGAAGCCTTTAGTCTTTTCCAGATTCAACTTTTAAAGTCAGTGACGAGAAATAAATTCAAACAAGCAACAGTCATCCAGAACTGTAACTGGCAAGTGTAAATGTTTTAACAGTTCAGTGGTCTTTCAGTGCATTGTCTTGTGTGGGTTTCTCTCTTCCCCTCCCTTGGTCTCAATTCTTACATGCAGGAACATTCAGAGAACAACAGACACGTATTGGAAGGGCCAGAGAAGCCAGACCCAGTAAGGAAAAAAATAGCCTATTCATTTTAAATAAACAAAACCCAAACATTCCAGTTTAAATGTGGGGATTGGGAACCAATAGTTTTTTCAGATGGTACTCTTCACACTAGAAGGAGCTCCCAGTTGAATGCACCAGTGGACAAAATGACAACAGGTGAACAAGCTTTTTATATGTTTATAAAGTCAGATCAGTTATGGATAAATCAGTGTTGAAAAGACTTCAGCTTTATGCTGGAGTACTAGCATGTGAGCAAGTTGTATATTGATTGGCCTGGGGGTGGAGGGGTGAGGTGGGCGCTAAGCCTTTTTTTTAAGATTTTTCAGGTACCCCTCACTAAAGGCACCAAAGGCTTTTAAGTAGGACATCTGAAGCCTTCCTGTGGCAAGAGACAGCTCTTAAAGTCAATGAGTCCTATCAGCCTCATAACCTGGTCTTTTATTAGCAGTGAGGACTCGGCCTCAACACCTTTCTGGAATGAAGAAGGCTTAAGTATCCCTGGGCTCACCTTAACATGGAAAGCTGTTTTTATAGCAGCTTTTAACAAAGCCCACCTCAAGTGATGCTTGAAGGGGAGGGAAAGGGGGAAAGCGGGCAACCGGTTTTCCCTAGCTTTTCCAGAAGCCTGTTAAAAGCAAGGTCTCCCCACAAGCGACTTCTCTGCCACATCGCCACCCCCTGCCTTTGGCCTAGCACAGACCATTCACCCCTCACCTTGGTGCAGCCAGTAGCTTGGATCCTTGTGGGCATGGTGCATTACTGCTCAAGGTAACCATGGTACTGAGGTCTGGTGGGTTGCACTACTAGAGGCCACTGGTTTGCTTGTAATTGTTAACAGACTTAAAACTATAAATAGCTCTTAAGATGTTTCATGTATGCACTTAATCCAGTGACTAAAACCATCTTAAGCCAGTAAACTAGATAACATGTTTAAAAATTGCAATGCTGGGTGGGTAAGTGACTTCTCAAGTTAAGACAGGTTTGTAGCGGTGGAGAGGGCTGCGGGGTGGGATTGCAAAAATTCTCTGCTAAGACTTTTTCAGGTGAATATAAACAGCCTTGGCCAAGCTAGCATCTTAGCGGAAGCAGACTCCAGTGCAGTGCTCTTCAGTAGGGTACAAGGTTTTTCTTTTCCTGAGAAAACAAATACTTTTGTTTTCTCAGGTTTTGCTTTTTGACCTTTTCCTAGCTTTAAAAAAAAAAAAGCAAAAGATGCTGGTGGTTGGCACTCCTGGTTTCCAGGACGGGGTTCAAATCCCTGCAGCGTCTTTGCTTGACTCAGTCTTCAGAACCTTGTCTCTTCTGGGAGGGTGCTGCTGAGCTCAGAAAGTGGGTGTGGGTGTGAAGTGGGTAGTACAGCAATCTTTGAGCGACGTGGTGGGGTTGATTTTTGTTGTAGCTCTTGGAGGTTTAAGTTTGTATTCATATGAGTACCTGATTGAAAGCTGCTCTGCCTTCATTCAGGTAAATTCATCATGCACCTGGTATTTGGAGAAATTGTATTAAAAACTTCAATTTTTGTGAAATAAAACTGAAACATTCTACTGGTGTGATTATTTTATGTGTAAACTTAATCTGTCTGGAGTAAGTGGGAGGCCCTAGATCTCATCCCCCTTTGTTATTCCCGTTTAGGTGAGTTGTTTCTCGAGTTTTTGAGTTTCCATGTGGTCCAGCGGGCTTGGATTGAGCTCGGGCCCAAGGGCTTGCCAGGGAAGCGCTTGTTCTACTGAGCCTTCTCCCTGGCCCGTGCACCTCTTAAGTGTTAATCCTAGCTTTTGCTTAATGTCCTGCCACTGGTGATGTGGGTGAGGCTAATCAGTTTTTCAATCACATTGGTACTTTTTTTAGTTTTATGTATTTAGTGGTACAGGGTCTCACTATGCAGCTCCAATTCTTACAGTGATCCTGCTGTTTTCAGCCTCCCCAGCACTGGAATTGCAGGCCTACACCACCGCACCTGGTCTTGAGAGTGGGCACAGCATGCAGTATTAAGAAACCAGCTTGGTCCTAAGTGCTTGCCTAGGCAGGGGTTTAGACCTCTGAGGTGGCCTGTGTTGATACATTTTAGATACATGTAATCAGGTTCATTGTAGCATGTACCTGTACATACAACTTGGGCTTCCCCCCCCATTACCCTATGAAGCCAATCATTTTATCAGTCTACTGTATAAATTGAATTTGTTCCTTGACTTTGAACTGGCCAAATGAAAGTTTTAAATTTTACAATAAAAATCGGGGCCGGAGAGATGGCTCAGTAGGATAAGCGCTTGACTGGCAAATGCAAGGATCTGAGTTCAATCCCCGGTTCCGCAAAAAAAAAAATCTGTAAGGGGCGGAGATGGCTTAGTAAGTGCTTCCCTGGTAAACCCAAGGCCTGAGTTAAATCCCCAGTTAAAATCTATGAAGTATATCAGTTCTATTTTAGCAAGTACCCAAATGGTATATAATACATTTACTGCTGTACCACTAATTTCATAACATTTAATGCAATTTTTTTTCCACTTACACTATTTCAACTTTTTTTTTTTTTTTTTTTTTTTTGCGGAACCAGGGATTGAACTCAGGCCCTTGCACTTGCTAGGGAAGCACTTACTCAACCGAGCTATCTCCCCAGCCCCGTTCTAACTTTTCCTTGCACTATAATAACTTGCTCTACATTCAGCTGATTGGGAATAGTCTGCCACGTAACTCAGGATTACAGATAAGGCCTGCTGTCTGTCGTTGCCTGCAGAAACTCCTGTAGTTCTCAGCTTTTAATTCACCTGGAGTTATTGCTACTTGAACCCTGCTTCCTGGACTGCTACCCCAATAAGCAAGATACTCCCTTATGCCTGGGGATGGGGGGGAGGCCTAGGAAGCTGAACTGAGGTGTGAGCTACCTACATCTTTGTGTGTGTGTGTGTGTAACCGGAGATTGAACTCTGGCCCTTGCACTTGCCAGTGAAGCACTTATTCCACTGAGCCATCTCCCTGGCCCCTTCCAAAAAACTTTTGAGCTCAACTCGGCAAGACCCTGATTTTGTGAAGGTGGAAGTGAGATCTGATGTGTCTTAGCAAGGAAACAGCTGGATTTGAACCTAGTCAACCTCTGAAATTTAAAAGGTTTTATTTTATCTGGAACTCAAATTCAGGATCTTTTGCATTTGCCAGGCAGGCACTGCCACAGAGCTACATCCTCCCCTCTCCCCCCACTAATTTTCTTTTTGAGACCTGGTCTTTTGTAGTTCAGGCAGGTTTTGGCCTCACTTGGCAACTGTCCTTGCCCATTTGATTGGAGGGCCTTTTGTGCATGTGCCATCACACGCAGGAAATTTTTTTCTTTTTTTAGTCTCCATTTTTCTTTGGAATCTTTTATGTACCCTCAAACAGCAAGCCTGCCTTCACTTCTTGAGTATTGAGATTACAGGTTGTAGCACTACAACTGCCAAGTTTCCAGTTCTTGACACTCTTCAGTGGGTTGAACACCCCTAGAAGCAATGGCCCAGACAGGTCAGCTGCTGATCAACCTCAGTGTCTTCCACTGAGATGGTATGAGGGAAGCTGAATTAGCTCGGTTCCTGTGGTTAAGGGTGTATTGTAAATAGATGTCCAGCCTTGGTCTTAACGTGGAAAGCCTGGCCAGGCACGCTGGTGCAGTTCTGTAACTCCAGCACTGGGAGGCTGAAGCAGAAGTATAAGGAAGAGTTGAAGGCCAGTTTGAACGGCATAGCAAGACCCTATATACAGGGCCAGCGAGAGAGCTGTCTAAAGCACCTGCTTAGGCAAGTTTAGGCAAGTGCAGGGACTGCAGTTTGATCCCCAGCACCACATGTCTAGTTGTACTAGTTGGACACACACACACACCCTATATACAAAAATAAAACAAGGCCCTTGTGTTTTTTTAAATTTTATTTACGTGTGTGTGTGTGTGTGTGTGTGTGGCCAGCTCAGCCCACCAGGGGGCGGGCTGGCTGGCATGTGGTGCTGGGGGATTGAACCGTGGAGCCTGTGCTTTGCTAAGCTTGTTCTAAGTAGGTGCTTTAGACCACTGAGCCATCTCACCATCCCCCAAACTACAAGCTATTTGTTTTTGTTTTGGCAGAACCAGGGATTGAACTCAGGCCCTTGTGCTTGCCAGGGAAGCACTTATTCTACTGAGCCATCTCCCCAGCCCGGCCCTTGTGTTTTTGAAGTGAAAGGCTCCATGGAGGCGCAAACATCACTGGAGAATAAAGAGTGAAGGCGCCATGGTTTCTGGTGTTGGGCCAGACACAGATCAGCTAGTTACAGGAAGGGCAGAAAAGTAGGCCAGAAGGCACTTACATCATCTGCTCACAAAAGGGATAGGAGAATATAATGTATTTAATACAGTGTCTACAGGGTCTCACTACATAGTCATAGTGATTCGCCTATTTAGAGCCTTCCAAGCGCTGGGATTACAGGCATGCACCATCACACCCAATCTCAATCAGTGCACCCTGGGGGTGGGGCTGGCACGCACGCCATGATGGAACCCCAGCAGCTTTGTTCTACCTAAGCAGGCACTTTAGTCCACTGAGCTATCTGGCCGGCCCTGGGAGAATAAATATGTATATGGGGCTTTATTACTATTTGAGATAAGTCTCACTATGTACTTGAGGTGGGCCTTGAACTCATGTAGCCCAGACTGGCCTTAAACTTGCCTTTTAAGTGCTGAATTATCATTTACCTCTACACCCGGCTCCCCCACCACCACCACTGCCACCATGGTCCTGGAGATCAAACCCAGGAACACTACCACAAAATTGCTCTCACCTTTTTTTTTTTTTTTTTTAATGTATTTAGTACAAGGTCTACAAGGTCTCACTACACAGAATGGACTCATAGTGGTCCTCCTGTTTTCAGCCTCCCAAGCACTGGGAATACAGGCACCCTCACCATTTTAGACAGTCTTGGAAAGTTGGCCAGACTCTGAATTTGCCATTCAGCCTCTCAATCACCACTGTGTCCAGTACAAAGGGCCTAATGTCAGTACAGCCACATATCCCACGAGAGTGTCCTATATTTGCGCCTCTAGTTATACAAAGGTGCCCTTGGTTTTTGGGCCTTGTCATCCTAATAATCCTAATTTCAGTGGCAGCTCCGCCCTCTAAGCCTTCCCGCTAAGGCCCCAGGACTAGGACCAAGTGCCAGTTCCCATTGACATGGCAGCAGATTTCTACCTTCAGGAAGGAAGATAGAGGCTTGACCTGGGTTGTCAGTTTTATTATTATTATTATTTATTTAATTTATTTTTTTTTTGCGGAACCAGGGGTTGAACTCAGGCCCTTATGCTTGCCAGGGAAGCGCTTATTCCGCTGAGCCATCTCCCCAGCCCCTGGGTTGTCAATTTCAAAGTCCAGAAAGTCTCAGAGATCCAGATCAAATTCTAGAGGCTGGACCTGGCAAGATGTAGGCCTTTCCAGGCCTCCATGTTCCCATTCCTGGAATGGGAACAATCTGCCCACTGTGACATGAAGAGTGGCCACAGGAAAGAAAAATTAAACTGTAAATGGTCTTTTGCTGCCATCTAGTGAAGCAATGCAGTGTTGCATCATTGTGTGGACTAAATCAAATGCATATTCAACAAACTCATTTTTATTGTGGAGTAGTTTCATTGTGAGGATACTCCTTTTTTTTTAATTTTTATTTTTAGGGAAGGGTCTACAGGGTGTTCAGGGTCTCACTACTAGATCGTACTCGTAGTGATCCACCTGCTTACAGGCTCCGGAGAGCTGGGATTATAGGCAAACGCTACCATGCCCGGTACCAAGGGCCTTCCCAACGCGCCCAAGGGCGGGACCCACAAGGCAGGCCCGGAGATCAAGCCCTGACCCCCCCAAATATTTATTTATTTATTTATTTATTTATTTATTTATTTATTTATTTGGCGGAACCGGGGATTGAACTCAGATCCTTGCATTTGTCAGTCAAGCGCTTATCCTACTTGAGCCATCTCCCCAACCCCTTTTAAAATCTATTTTAAAATTTATTTATTTACTACAGGGCTGTCAGAGCTGGGGAGATGGCTCAGTGGAATAAGCTCTTCCCTGGCAAGCGCAAAGACCTGAGTTCAATCCCTGGCTCTGCCAAAAGAAAAAAAAAAAAAATCACTGCTAGTACAGGGCCGTCTTCTTTTTTAAAATTTTCAGTACAAGGGATTGAACTCAGGACTTTGCACATTCCAGGAAGGTGCTTATGCCACTGAGCTGTCTCCCCAGCCCTGATACAGGACCTTGCTAAGGAGCTTGGACTCACAGTGATCCTCCTATCTTAGTCTCTCCATCGCTGAGATTGCATTTTGGGGATTGAACTCAGGCCTTTGTGCTTATCAGGCAAGCGCTTATTCTACTGAGTCATCTCCCTGGTCCCCACCATGACCAGTTTCAGGGCTGGCATGGTGTGTAGTACCGGGGATCAAACCTGGGTCTTTGCATTTGCCAGATTAGGGGCTTAGACCTCTATCTCCCCATTTGTACACAAATATTTATAGCTGTTTAAACCATACCTTACAGGGCAGGGGAGATGGCTCAGTGGAATAAGTACTTCCCTGGCAAGCACAAGGCCCTGAGTTCAATCCCTGGTTCCGGAACAAAACAAAACAAAACAAAACCATACCTTCCAAAATTATATACAACTCAAATTTACACCAACAAGTTAATTCATTAAAAAAAAGAAAATATGGAGGGTCCAGCCAAATAATGCCAGCCCTGTCCCCATGGAGACTGGGTGTGGTGGTGCACACTTGCAATCCCAGCTCTTGGGAGGCTGTAAACAGGCAGATCACTATGAGTCTGATCTGGTAGTGAGACCCTGAACACCTTAAAAAAAAATTTGAGTTTTTTGTTTTTCTTTTTCAATACTAGGAATTTAACTCAGGACCTTGTGCTTGCGAGGCAGGCACTGTGTCACTGACTTATATCCCCAGTTCATGTACAAATCTGTGTGAATATAGGCTTATGTTTTGTTTTTCTTGG
>NW_004524594.1:22902853-22904275 GCF_000260255.1 Octodon degus | reverse complement strand
TTTTTTCTGGAGCTGGGGATTGAACTCAGGTCCTTGCTCTTGCCAGGGAAGCACTTATTCTACTGAGCCATCTCCCCAGTCCCTCTTGGGTTATATTGTAGGTGTGTTTTTTACTTTTTCTCCCAGTACTGGGGATTTATTTATTATTTATTTATTTTTGCCGAACGGGGGAAGTACTGGGGATTTAACCCAGGGCCTCCACACTGAGTTACAAGTTACACCCCCAGTTCTTTTTGTTTGTCTTTGAGACAGGATCTAGCTAAATTGCCATGCTGCCCATGTTGAGCTCAAAATGGCAGTTGTCATGCCTCAGGCTTCCAAAATCCTAGTATTCCAGGCCTGAGACCAGGCCTAGTTTAAACCATTGCCATTGAGGTATGGTTTATACACATGCCAAGCCATGTTCTTCTTTCTTAAAGGAATGTCTAAGAGCTGCGAGTGTGTTTAGGTGATAGCACACTTGCCCAACAGGCATGAGGCCCTTCCAATAAAGGGACGTGTACCTGGTGGCAACCCCTGTAATCCAGCTGCTTGGGAAGGTGAAGCAGGACTGCAAATTCAGGCCAGCCTTGGCAACTTAGTGATACCCTATCTCTACGTAAAAGTAAAAAGCTCAGTTAATTTTATTTATTTATTTGTTGGTTGATTTATTGGTACTGGGGATCAAAGTCACGGCCTTGTGCACTTATGCCACTGAGCTATCTTCCTGGCTTTATTAATTGGCAGGTCCTGCCAAATTGCCCAGGCTGATTTATACTCTTTTTTTTTTTTTTTTTTTTGTGGTACTGGGGATTGAACTCAGGACCTTGTGCTTGCCAGGCAGGCACTTATTCCCTTGAGCTACCTCCCCAACCCCTGATTTATACTCTTCAGGGTGTTGGAATTCCAACTGTGCACCACCATGCCTGGTTTTGGAGCTCAAATTTTGTTTTTTAATGGCACAAATGATCAGCTGTATTTAGATAATTGTAGCCACCAGTATATTCTTTCTTTCTTTCTTTCTTTCTTTCTTTCTTTCTTTCTTTCTTTCTTTCTTTCTTTCTTAAAAATTTTGGTTGTCTGGGGCCGGGGAGATGGCTCAGTGGAATAAGCACTTCCCTGGCAAGCACAAGGGCCTGAGTTCTATCCCCAGTTCCGCTAAATAAATAAATTAATTAAATTAAGTTTTGGTTGTCTTATTTGTTTTGTGTTTTGTAATAGGAGTTCACGTGTAGGTAGTTCTGACTGGCCTTGAACTCACTGTGTAGCCCAGAGTGACCTCGAACGCATGGCAATCCTTCTGCCTCAGCATCTCAAGTGCTGGCAGGCCGGCACAGCCTGTGGTGCCGGGAGTCAAACCCTGGTCCCTCTATTTTCTATTTCATTATTATTTTTTCTTTTGTTCTTTCTTAAAATCTATGTGGTTTTATTTATTTATTTATT
>NW_004524594.1:22900334-22902125 GCF_000260255.1 Octodon degus | reverse complement strand
TATTGAAACTGTCCTACCGATTTGAAAAAAAAAAAAAAAAAAGAATTTGGGGCTGGGGATACTGCAGTGGTAAAGCACTTGCCTAGCATGGGTGGGGCTCTGAGTTCAATTCTTAGTACCACAAAAACAAAAAAGTGAAGCAGGTTTCTTCTTACAGTCAGGCTTCCTGCATATGGTGATTCACTGCATTCTGAGAAAAGGTAAATCATTTCTTCAGCCCACTACCATGACTCACATCCTTGAACCCTGTGTGTATATGCATGCTTGTTTTGTGGCTTTCTTGAGATAAGGTGGCCTTGCACTCAAATTTGAGGCAAGCTTCTTGCTTCAATTTCCCAAATACTAGGGCTATAGGGTGTGCCACCACACATGGCTTGAAAACTGTTCTTCAAAACTGTTGCCTGGGGCCGGGGAGTGGCTCAGTAGGATAAGCGCTTGACTGGCAAATGCAAGGATCTGAGTTCAATCCCCAGTTCTGCCAAATAAAACCAAAACCAAAAACTGTTGCGTTGGTAGGGCATGGTAGCGCACAACTGTGATCCCAGCACTTGGGAGGCTGAGGCAGGAGGATCCCTGTGAGTTCAAGACCAGCCTGGGCTACATAGTGAGTTCAATGCCAACCTAAACTACATAGCAAGACCCTGTCTCCAAAAGACAAAAACCAAAACAACAAAATTACTGGCTTTTTTGGGCCCTGCCCTACTGGTTGTTGGGCAGTTTCTTGGAACCCATGCGGAAGCACTCACCCTGGTCCTCATTTCCTATTGTGAGAGTGTTGCAGGCAGCCGAGTTAGATAGAAATATTATAGGCAGCCAGACAGG
Organism: Octodon degus; assembly: GCF_000260255.1. Classification (NCBI taxonomy): domain Eukaryota; kingdom Metazoa; phylum Chordata; class Mammalia; order Rodentia; family Octodontidae; genus Octodon; species Octodon degus. The sequence goes on along the minus strand of NW_004524594.1, from coordinate 22,901,303 downwards.
GCCAGGCCCTCAAAGGAGGCAGCACAGAAGACGAGATGCCTTACAACTGTGGGTCGGGTGGATGCTCCTGCTGTGAACCAGACCTAAAGACCTAAAGGCCAAACAAATGCTAAGAGAGTAGCACCTGGGATTGATATTCTAAATAGGTATCAATCACCTGGAAAGACACAAGTGAGTCACTAGTCCAACCCCCAAAAGAAAGAGACCCTGTCCCGTATTCCAACCCCCAACAGGAAAAATCCCTGTCCTGTATTCCCCGTTTTTTTTTTTTAATTTATTTAATTATTTATTTGTGTGTGTGTGTGTGTGTGTGTGTGTGTGTGTGGCCAGCTCAGTCCACCAGGGGGCGGGGCTGGCTGGCATGTGGTGCTGGGGGATTGAACCGCGGTCCCTGTGCTTTGCTAAGCTTGTTCTAAGTAGGTGCTTTAGACCACTGAGCCATCTCAACCAGCCCCTGTATTCCCCGTTTGGTCCTGGGTATAATCAACTGTACCTGCGCAATGGTGCTCGTAATCTCAGTGGTTGACCATAGTTTGTCCCACCCCACATCCACCTAAGGGATTTCCCATTCTCTCCTTAGCACCACATGGTTTTACCCTATAAAAGTCCCTAGAAGAGGCAGCTTCCCAGGGAACAACCAGCTTGGGGCCCCCCTCCTGTCCCTCTCCCGGACAGTAGCTTTCTTTCCCCCAATAAATATATTCTGCTCATAACTTCCATTTGTTCCTAAAATTCATTCTTCAGTTTTAGAGAACACAAACTCGTGCAGGTCAGGTCAGGAGATTTGTTTTTCCCGTGTCATTTGGAGGTTCCCTATACGGTTTAGAGGTCACCCACCCGATATCAGTTTTACTTCCCTGTATCAAGAGGAGTGGGGGGGGGGCTGGCCATAGCTCAGTTCTTTAAGTGGCTGCTTCCACAAAGCTGTCAGCCTCAGGTTGCTGTAGTTCGATTCCCACAACACTCCAG
>NW_004524594.1:22865562-22899269 GCF_000260255.1 Octodon degus | reverse complement strand
GGGCTGGCTGGCATGTGGTGCTGGGGGATTGAACCGCGGTCCCTGTGCTTTAGCTAAGCTTGTTCTAAGTAGGTGCTTTAGACCACTGAGCCATCTCACCAGCCCCTGTGGTTTGTTTTTGTTTTAAGAAAAACTCTCTAGATTTAGGACAGTGCAGAATACACGTATTTTCTTCATTTATTAAAAAGAGAATGAAGGGCCAGACAGATAGCTCAGTAGAACAAGCACTTGCCTGGCAAGCACAATGGCCTGAGTTCAATCCCTGGTTCTGCCAAAAAAACCCCAAAACAACAACAACAACAGCAAAAACCCCAAACAACAACAGAAACCATATAATGTGTGTATATCCCTCATGAAATTACAGATAATACATAACGTGTATATGTGTGTAAGTATAACTTTTCCTGTGTATAAAAGTGTAATATTAATTGTGAAAACTCTATATACCACACAGTAGAAACAGATATTATGTTATATTGTCAGTTTTTTGCTGTTTTTGCCTATAGACACAGCAATTTTTTAAAATCTCAAAATTTAATACATTCAACTTAATGACATGGGTTCCTGAAACCCTCACATCCTGGGCCGGTATGTGGCTCCCTGCAGGCCGTCTGTGAGTCTGTGCATGTCCACAATTCATGGAATTATGACCACAATGATGTAAGAGATTTTTTTTTCTTGCAGTGTTAGGATTAAACCATGGTCTCAGGCATGCTAGGCAAGCACTTTACCACTGAGATACATCACAACCCAATATAGAGGGTTTTTTTGTTTTGTTTTGTTTTGTTTTGTTTTTTTTAAGCATAACACAATTTTCCTTTTAGTGGTCCTTGGGTAGTTATGACAGAATAGGTTGTTTTTTTTTTTTTTTTTTTTTTTTTTGTGGAACCCGGGTTTGAACTCAGGCCCTTGCACCTTGCACTTGCCAGGGAAGTGCTTATTCCATTGAGCCATCTCTCCCCCCCTTTTTTTTAGTACAGGGTCTATGGGGTCTACAGGGTTTCACTACACAGATTGAACACACAATGATCCTCTTGTTTTCAGGCCCCCAAGCACTGGGATTACAGGTGCGCACCACCACGCCATCTCAATCACCCTTTCAGTGCGCCCCGGGGGGCGGGGCCGGCACCACAAGCCAGGGATTGAACCCCCCGCCCTTGCGTCTGCCTGAGCAGGAGCTTTAATCCGCTGAGCTATCTGGCTCGCCCAAAATAGAGAATTTTTGCAACCTTGTTTCTAAATATCTTGTAGAGCAAAGTAAATCCTAGTTCGAGCCTTGTAATAACGTCGGGACGTCTGCTTCTCCCTCTCAGGTGCTTCAGTTTCCTTACCTGTGAAATGGAACTGATCATTCTGCGGTAATTCATTGCCTCTCCACTCCAAATTTGCCTGCTCTATGAATATGCATCTGGACTCTTCAGCTATTTTTCCTTGGCAGGATAACCCAATGCTAAATTTTGCCAACAGGGGGCGCCAAGAGACGTCTTGGAGAGAAAGCAGGCACTGATTCCTGGTTTTCCTGGCGCTGCGCTCACAGCTGCTGCTGTGCTGGGGCCAGCTTCTCGGTCTCAGCCCTGTGACCAAGAGAGCTTGGATAGCCTGGTGTCAAGAACAGGCACCAGGCTCCTCCAGGGCACTGTGGCCAGCGGCATCCAGTGGCAGCTGCTTCTTCCAGCATTCCACGGCGCGGTCCTTGAGAGCCACTTCCGGGCAAGTAGCTTCCCCTGGCCCAGAATGGTTTTGCAGGAAGATCCACCAGGCTGCACAGCGTTTCACTAGCTTCTTTGCTAAATCCAGCGAAGCACAGCCCTCTCCACCCAGGCCGCTCATCAGAGTGGAGGCGAAAGGGGCTCTTGTTTGGGCCTTGGTCCCCTTTGCCTGGGCTTTGTGGGTGGAAGCTGCTCTTTCAATCTGTTTTTCTGGTTCATTTTTGCTTGGAGACAGGGTCTCATTATGTAGCCCAGGTGGGCCTTGAACTCCAGGCAGTCCTGCTGCTTCAGCTTCCTGAGTGTTGGGATTGCAGGCGGCAGCATTGACTGCTCTTCTGGTATTCTTTAGGTTTCTCTTACTTAACCAGTCTCCTGTTACTGCAGTCTCCTGTTACAGTTAACAGACTCTATACTGAACTTTTCCTGTTCAAATTACTTGGTGGTTCCTCTCATCTACTTTGACCCGGGTTGACTCAGCTTCCTACCGCATCCAGTTATGAGGATCAGAGCAGTGGTGCAGCGAGAGGGCCCAGCTCCCTGCTTGGCAGGTGGGGAGGACTTGAAAGCACAGTGCCACCACCAGGCTCACCATCACTGCTGCCCGCGCCAGCTGGAGGTTTTGAAGTGCGCTGCATGTCTGTATCACAAGCTCATGAAGGGGCCGGGGAGATGGCTCAATAAAATAAGCGCTTCCCTGGCAAGTGCAAGGGCCTGAGTTCAATCCCCAGTTCTGCAAAAAAGGAAAAAAAAAGAATCACTAGCACAAGCTCAAAAGCTTCTTGTGGTTCCTGGGAGCAGAATTGAATCACTACACTCCTGACGGAACCAGGGATTGAACTTGGGCCCTTGCACTTGCCAGGGAAGCACTTATTCTACTGAGCCATCTCCCCTGCCCCTCTCATGGATATTTGATTATCCCAATATTTCATTATTACAAATAGCCCACATAAAAACCCACACAGCACCAGCATTTATGGAAGCAGCTACATGTATTAACTCACAGACACAACATGTACCCTCATATTTATTTATTTTTCTATTTTTTATTTTTATTTATATTTTCTGGCAGAACCAGGGATTGAACTCAGGCTCTTGTGCTTGCCAGACAAGCACTTATCCTACTGAGCCAACTCCCCGGCCCCTATTTTTAATTTTTTTTTTTTTGGCGGAACCGGGGATTGAACTCAGGCACTTGCGCTTTCAGGGAAGCACTTATTCCACTGAGCCATCTCCCCGGCCCCCTTTAATTTTTTTTTTTTTTAAATATTTATTTATGTGTGTGTGTGTGTGTGGCCAGCTCAGCCCACCAGGGGGCAGGGCTGGCTGGCATGTGGTGCTGGGGGATTGAACCGCCGTCCCTGTGCTTTGCTAAGCTTGTTCTAAGTAGGTGCTTTAGATCACTGAGCCATCTCACCAGCACCCATATTTGTTATTTTTAAAAGAGTACAAATTTTGCTGCTGCTGAGCGTGAGGGCAAGTGGGTCGCGGCGGAACCTGATCGCTGCTCTCCCAAGCGCAGCTCGGCCTCCAGCCCGAGCCAGTCCCACGTGGTCCTTCGCCGCACCTGTCGCGCCTCTCGGGGGAGTCGTGGGTGCCGCAGCCCCCGGGGAAATCAGAAAAACCACTCAATCGTCTTTACCACCATGCCCAAGACTAAAGGTAAAGGAAGTAAAAACAGACGCAGAGGTAAGAATGAGAATGAATCTAAAAAAAGAGAATTGGTGTTCAGAGGATGGGCAAGAATATGCTCAGGTAATCGAGATGTTGGGAAATGGACGATTAGAAGCGATGTGTTTTGACGGTGTGAAGAGGTTAGGTCACATCAGAGGGAAACTGAGAAAAAAGGTTTGGATAAATACTTCAGATATTCCCTGGCAAGCGCAAGGGCCTGAGTTCAACCCCCGGTTCTGAAAACAAAACAAAACAAAACAAAACAAAACAAACAAACAAACAAACAAACAAAAAACCAACCAACCAACCAAACTTCAGATAACTACTGGTTGCTCTCCAAGATTACCAGGACAGCAAAGCTGATGTGATTCTAAATACAACGTGAGGAGTCTAAAAGTATATGGCGAACTTCCTGAGCATGCTAAGATCAACGAAGCTGATACCTTTGGTCCTGGAGAAGATGATGAAATTCAGTTTGATGGCACTGGAGATGAGGATGAAGACATTGACGATATCTAAATTGAACCCAACGTTTCACATTCCAGTTTTTTTGAAGATTGTCCTACAATTTGGATTTTGGACATAACCGTCCAAGAAAAAGTTTTCATTAGCATGATTGTAATTTTTTAAGGCAGTTCGATTTGGTTCTAAGGTATTTGTTTCTGTAAAATCTGTTAATAATAAATTACCTTAACTGACAAAAAATAGAGTACAAAATAGTATTAAAACAGAAAAATTACAAATGACACAGAATTTCATTAAAATATGAATTTCACAGCATTTGTTATATTGTAGTGTCTTCAAATTAGTTGTTAATATTATCAGATATATGCATGCAAAAATTGGAAGAAGAAAAAAAAGAAATATAGTGGTCCCTCACTTACTGAGGAGGTTATGTTCCAGACATGCCCGAAATAAGTGAAAATCAGCAAGGTAGAGACATTATATTTATTTTAGTATTTATATATCTTTAAGGCATTATAAACCCTTCCTACACTCTTACAAACCTTTCCCATACTTTAGAGCTTTTTTTGTTTTTGTTTGTTTTGCTTTAATTTATGTATTTAGTACAGGGTCTACAGGGTCTCACTACACAGATCGGACTCTAGTGATGATCCTTCTGTTTTCAGCTTCCTAAACCCTGGGATTACAGGTGAGCGACACTACACTCAGTCTGAGTCACCATCTCAGCGCGCCCCAGGGGCAGGGCTGGCACAGCAGACTAGGGATTGAACCCCAGTTCCTATGTCTGCCTAAGAAGGTGCTTTAGTCTGCTGAGCTATCTGACCGGCCCTCAACTATCTAGCTGGCCCTCCTTTTCCCATACTTTAAAAAACACTTCTGGGTGCCGGGGAGATGGCTCAGTGGAACAAGTGCTTGCCTGGCAAGCACAAGGACCTGAGTTCAATCCCTGGTTCCACCAAAAAACAAACAAACAAAAAACCCACAATACTTCTAAGGGCTGGCCAAATAGCTCAGTGGATTAAATCGCCTGCAAGCAGGCATAGGCGCCAAGGGTTCGATCCCAGGCCTGCTGTGCCAGCCCCATCCCTAGGGTGCACTGAGACAGCAATTAAGAGTGGGTATGGTGGTGCATGCCCGTAATTCCAGCTCTTGGGAGGCTGTAAACAGGCAGATCACTGTGAGTCTGATCTAGTAGTGAGACCCTGAACACCCTGTAGACCTTTCCCTAAAATACAGAAAAAATAAAAAACCAAACATACACATACTCTACAGTACTGCAAAATCCTGCAACTGCAATATAGTGAAAAATCTGTGATAAATAATTTAGATTAATATTTTTTGAAAACCTGCAAAACAGTGAGTCCACAAAAGTCAAACAGCAAAATAGCGAGGGACTACTGTATATAAGAAATTAAAGGGGCTGACCAGATAGCTCAATGGATTAAAGTGCCTGCTTAGGCAGACGCAGGGGCTGGAGGTTTGATACCTAGCCTGCCATGTACCCTCCGACTCCAGGGAGCACTGAGATGACTATTGGCACTGGGCGTGGTGGTGCGCATGCACCTGTAATCCCAGTGCTTGGGAGGCTGAAAACAGGATCATCACTGTGAGTCCAATCTGTATATTGAGACCCTGTAGACCCTGTACTAAATAAAAATTTAAAAAAAGAAAGAGAAAAAGGTAAAAGAATTGAAAAAAGAAGAAAATAAAGAACTTAAAAAGGGGCTACCATAAAAACTTACATAAATATTTTCTCTCTTTTTTTTCCCCCGGAACCAGGGATTGAACTCAGGCCCTTGCACTTGCCAGGCAAGCCTTTGATCCTTTTTAAAATTAATTATTTTGTTTGGTTTTTTAATCATTTATTTATTTATTTGGTACAGGATCTCACTACGCAGCTTGAACTTATAATGATCTTCCTGCCTCAGCCTCCCAGGTGCTGGGATTACAGGTGTGCACTACCATGCCCTATACTTGAGTGTCTAACATGGAATATAATTGCAAATATGTAGCTCTGCAAAAGGGACACGAATTCATAATTACAAAGGCGAAGACTGGACTTGATGGCGCATACTTGTAATCCCCAGTCAGGAGGCTGAGGCAGGGATATCACCAGGAGTTTGAGGATAGTCTGGATTATACAGTGAGTTCAAGGCCAGCCTGAACTACATAATGAAACCCTGACTCAAGGAGAGAGAGAGAGGAAAAAAAATAAAAACAAGAATAAATGAGAAACTGTGTGTGATGGCATATGCCTGTAATCTGAATATTCTGAGAGGCTGAGGCAGAAAGACCACAATTTCCAACCAACATGAGCAATTTAGCAACCTATCAAGACCCTGCCTCAAAAAATACAAAGGACTCTACATAGATAATATAACTAAGGCAAGGATTCAGAGAACTTATTTTGCAGAAATTTCTGCCTTTCTATGAGTTTTCTATTATCAAAGCAATTCTCTGTAATAAACCACATGAAAGTTCAGTGGATTAAAACTGCATTTATTTATTTATTTTCACTTCTACACTGATGGGCTGATTGATCAAGGCTGTGCTTGGCAGAGTGGTTCTGTTTAAATTTAGGCTTGAGCCTGGCTTGGCCCCTAATTGCAGATGCATCCCTCTAACACAGAAATACTCAACATAAAACCCAGTTGACAGGACAGCAGCTTGCCAACACAACAGCAGAGGAGGCAAAGATGACCAACTGGACAATTGCATGTCATTTCTCTTCTCCCATCAAGTTCACTCCACATCCCTAGCTAAGGCAAGGCATTGGGACAAGCTCAAAGACAAGAAAAAGAAAGTGGTCATGCCACTCTGAGATTATTATACAAATTTTTGAATAACAATCACCTTCAATTCTAACCAGCTATAGGACTTTGGGCATATCATTTAACCACTCTTGGCTAAAATTTCTTTCTTTTTTTTTAAAATTTTTTCTATTTATTATTATTTGTGTGTGTGTGTGTGTGTGTGTGTGTGTGTGGCCAGCTCAGCCCACCAGGGGGCGGGGCTGGCTGGCATGTGGTGCTGGGGGATTGAACCGTGGTCCCTGTGCTTTGCTAAGCTTGTTCTAAGTAGGTGCTTTAGACCACTGAGCCATCTCCCCAGCCCCTAAAATTTCTTAAAGAGGAAAAGTGACAGCTATGCCATGATCTAAAGGCAACAATGAACACTGGAATGATATAGACTTTATGAAAAGGTCTGATTTGTAAAAGTTCAACTAGAGGTCATGAGCCAAGTCACTAAATCTGGTTTCAAATGTTTTCCTTGTACTTACCAATAGGGGAAATATTATGTATTATAGCAAGCTACCTCAAAATTTAGTGACGTAACACAATAAAAGTTTACTTGGGATCACACACACAAAAAAATACAAAGGACTTTTGTGGATTTAGCTCAGTGCAAAGGTCTGAGTTCAGTCCCTAGTAGCACAAAAATCAAAAACAAATGGGAGACATGATGTGTGTGTGGAGGACCGCACCTGCGTGTGGGGGTCTGGGGGTGCTTTTGTACTGAACCAGAACCCCAGGCCTTTTTTAAGAAAAATTAATTAATGGGCCGGGGAGATGGCTCAGTGGAATAAGCGCTTCCCTGGCAAGCACAAGAGCTTGAGTTCAATCCCCGGTTCCACCCCCCCAAAAAAAAATAATTAATTAATTATTTTTTGTGGTACTGGGGATTGAACTTTTTTTTTTTTTTAATTTAGAGGCAGGGTGTCACTAAGTTGCTGAATTGCCCAGACTACTTTTTTTTTTTTTTTTTTTTTGGTAGAACGGGGGATTGAACTCAGGCCCTTGTGCTTGCCAGGGAAGCACTTATTCTACTGAGCCATTTCCCCGGCCGCGTTTTCATGAAGAATTTTTCTTTTTTTTTTTTTTTTTGGTAGAACGGGGGATTGAACTCAGGCCCTTGTGCTTGCCAGGGAAGCACTTATTCTACTGAGCCATTTCCCCGGCCGCGTTTTCATGAAGAATTTTTCTTTTTTTTTTTTTTTTTGGTAGAACGGGGGATTGAACTCAGGCCCTTGTGCTTGCCAGGGAAGCACTTATTCTACTGAGCCATTTCCCCGGCCTGCCCAGACTAAGCTAGATAGGATTTGTCAGCCTTCTGGAATGCTAGGAATACAGGTGTGTGCACCACAACCGAGAGACATGATTCTTTGTCTTAAATAAATACTTAACATGATGGAAGTCCCTATAAATAGCTAGATTCTTGGTCTGTGTAGCAGAGGTTCTTCACTTGTAGTCCCACAGGGATGACATAAACTCCCCTGGAAATCAGTACATGGAATCGAGGTGCCAGTGGTCAAATGAGATCACAGCAAGCCCCTTTTCTAGCACCTTCCCAGCCCTCTCCAGGTGTGTTCTGGACAGAGATGACTGGAGTTTGTCTCAAAGGTCAATGGTGTGTATGCAGCACAGTTCTCTTGGGTCTCAGCTGGTAGACATTTTTGTAGATTCATATATCGGTTTGTACAGAAGTGTAATTACTCGGGTAAAGGAGATGCATTTTTTTTTTTACCAGGAATCAAACTCATGACCTTGAGCTTGACAGGAAGGCACTGTGCTGCTAAGCTATATCCCCAGCCCTAAGGAGATGCATTTGTAAGTGCTTAACCGACAGAGAATTTTTCTTTTTCTTTTTTCTTTTATGATGCTGGGGGTGAAATCCAGGCTTCACACATGCTAGCCAAAATGCTGTACTACTGAGCTACACCCCCAGCTGAGAATTGGTCCTCAATTCCAGCGGGGGCCAATCAATTTCCACCAGCAGTGCCTGAAATCTGAAATCTTTCTGCATCCTGACCCTCACAGTTTGAAGGCAGAATATTACTTGAAAAACAAGGGAATTTGCAATTTATCAGTTTAGTAACTGAGAAATCATTTATTTCAAGAAAGGAGAAGGGCCAGCCATAGCAGCACACCCCTGTGATCCCAGCCCTCAAGAGGCTGACACGGGAGGATTGTTGTGAGTTCCAGGACAGCCTGAACTACATAACAAGACCTTGTCTACAATAAATAAATTAAAAAAGATATGGGAATCTTATCTCCTGATATTAAAAAATTACAAAAAAATTACAGTAAGAATAAAGAACCCGGGCTGGAGAGATGGCTCAGTGGTCTGAAGCACCTACTTAGAACAAGCTTGGCAAGGCATCAGGGACCGCGGTTCGATCCCCCAGCACCACATGCCAGCCAGCCCCGCCCCCTGGTGGGCTGAGCTGGCCACACACACACACCACTCTCTCTCTCTCTCTCTCTCTCTCTCTCTCTCTCTCTCTCTCATAAATAAAAATAAAAAAAAAAAATTAAAAAAAAAAAGAATAAAGAACCCTTGGTTTTCTGGAAGAAAAAAACATGGTTTGCTTCACACATTACAAGGTTGAAAATATTGTGCTAATCTAAATATGGCTGATTATGATTACAGCTGTTTGTTTTTTTAAATTTTTATTTATTTATTTGTGTGTGTGTGTGTGTGTGGCCAGCTCAGCCCACCAGGGGGCGGGGCTGGCTGGCATGCGGGGCTGGCTGGCATGCGATACTGGGGGATTGAACCGCTGTCCCTGTGCTTTGCTAAGCTTGTTCTAAGTAGGAGCTTTAGACCACTGAGCCATCTTACCAGCCCCTATGATTACAGCTTTATTTTCCTCACTGAGACATAGTCAGAAGTACAATATTTGACTGCCTTTCCTGATCATGTAAATGCAGTGAGGTGCAGGATACTGCAGTTCGATTCCCACCTCCATCGGCCTTACCAGACCCACCCTTAAGGCAGCCTCAGCCAGGAAAAGAAAATCATTATTTTTCTGCCTTTATGAGTCATTTTTTAAATTTTTAATGTTCATTTTTTATGAATCATTTTCATCTCTCAAGCTATTTTCTGGGGTGGGTACTGGGGAACTCAGGATCTTGTGCTTTCCAGGCAGGTGCTTATTCTGCTGAGCAATAGTATATCCCCACCATTCCCAAGCTACTATCTGAAGGTACCTAGTTTATAAATCAATACCACTGATATAGGTAGAAAAACTGATTTTGGGTGAGTGACCTCCAAATGATATAGGGGAAAAATGATCTCCCAACCTGACCTGGATGAGTTCGTGTTCTCTAAAACTGAAGAATGAATTTTAGGAACAAACGGATGTCATAAGCAGAATATATTTATTGGGGGAAAGAAAGCTCCTGTATGAGAGAGGGACAAGAGAGGGGCTTGAGCAGGTTGTCCCCAGGAAGCTGTCTCTTCCAGAGACTTTTATAGAGTAAAACCATGCGGTCAGGCAGATCTAAAGTGGTGGAAAACATAGGAACTCACTTAGGTGAATGTGGGGTGGGAAAAAACTATAGTCAACAAATGGGATTACAAGCACCATTGATCAGGTAAAATTAATTCCAGGACCAAATGGGGAAGGGAGTTATGTAGCAAGTGGGCATGAATGTAGAACAGGACTTTATCAGGTAGCCATCCAGTAGTAGTCAGATTAATGATTCTTTTGGCTCCCTCAGGGTGATGATCAATCTCAGATGCCAATCTTTAGGGAGGTCAGCATTTGTTTGATCTTTGGTCTTTAGGTCTGGCCCACGGTGGGAGCATCCATCCCTCCCACAGTTGTAAGGTATCTTGTCTTCTGTGTTATCTCCTTCGAGGGCCCAGCCCTGTCTGACTGCCTATAATATTCGTATCTAACTCGGCTGCCTGCAACACCATTGCTGGGTATGGTGGTGCACGCCTGTAATCCCAGAATTTGGGTGACAGGATCCATAGTGAGGTCTCTTTTTGATGCTGCCTGCACCTCCTCTGGATCAGCTGGCCTCCCAGGGTCCCTAAGGGTCCCACACCTGTTGTCTCAGGACATCCACAGATCTGGTGAGGCTTGGGAGGCAACCAGTATCACAGGGCTGAGGCTCTGCCACTTCCTGGTGCACCAGCTCCCACAATGATGGCCTCTACAATCTGGAGGGGTGAAAGGCTGACGTTACCCCATCTTACAAGTGATAGAGCAGGGGCTCACACAGGACACCAGGCAGGCACAAGGTGAGAACATGGGAAAGGGATGGTGCCCTTCCCTAAAAGGCAGCCTTCCTGGGCTGTATTCCACTGCAGAAATGAGGCTCAGGAACAGAGAGACCCTGGTGGGCAGCTCCTTTTGCTAACTTTGTCTCCTGCCATCCTCTGCTAGCCCTATACTATGCTTGGCTCCTGCCTCCCTGTTGTCCCCAGATCCAGCACATCCTAATGGTCCTACCCTTCTTATACCTTTCTTCTCCAGGGGAGGCCCTGTGGCTGGCACAGGCCTGGTGTTAGTAAGTGCTACATGTGAATAAATGTTATCACATGTACCCTATGTTCTTAGGCCTCTTCCCTCCAAAGACAACTATGTCTGAAAAATGTCAGCCCATGTCTTTTTTTTTTTCACGTCTTTCTTGATCATAGTCACACACAGTTTCAGCTTTAGCTCAGCTGTTACTGACATTCTTCATGCTGTTTCTGTATTTGTATCTGAGCTCTCTATTTGCCCCCTAGTAGCAGGGCCCTTTCCACCAGTATTACCCATTTCATAGTCATAGAGTTGTCACTGTCTTCTGCCTATGGAAGCCACACAGGAGGGGCTCTATTCTGTTCCAGTTAGCTGTGACTGTCTGATCCTGCCTCTATGTGACTAACCCCAACCCTGGGACAAGGACAGGGAGACCGAGTGGCTATTGAGGGCCATTCTTTGTCTGGTGATGCAGCCCAGTTTATAGAGAGACTATAGCTCATAGAGGGTTCAGGATCTATCTACTGTACTGACTATAATAGCAATCACAGCGGTGCTTTGGTTCATGAACTTGATTCTTTCCACAGTTCTGTTTGCAAACTGAGTTGGACAAGAACAGATTAGTCAATGATTAGGTTCAATGTTGACTTTCCTAGAAATTTGACTAGGTTCTCCTCAAGTTCAGTTTGCCACCAGAATCTGGAGACAATTGAGTTCATGAGCCAAGGTACCTCTTACTGTTATCTTTAGTTTTCCAGACAATAAAAGGGGGCTGTGAGTTTCCACAGCCAGTGAAAGACTGAACCAAGATTTGAATGCAGCTTTGCCTGACGGTGGCATCCCTGTCATCCCAGGAGTCTCCCAAAGCCATCCTATCCAGACATTGCATAGTCCCTTCCAGAATCTCACCCACACTTCATAGGATGGGGCCAAGGGAATCATTCCCTGCCCAGCCCAGCTCAACCCTTCCTAGAGCATTGGTGATTCAGTGGTAGAAATCCCACCTGCCAACCCTGCCTAGACACAAACCCCCCACCCCTAGTGTCGCCGGCATATTGAGCAGCTGCCAGCCCAGCATTTGGAACCTGGAGCAGATGCTGGCCTTGAGGACCAGATCTTTGCCTCACTCTCTGCCCTCTCCTCGCTGTCACCTCTCAGAAGTCTCTCCACAGTCTCCTAGTTCTTCTCTCCTGACCACCTCACATTCGACCAACGCCATCTCCCCGCTGGGCCCTGGAGCCGCTCTCTAGCTAATGAGGAGGCTTCTGACTCGGCGCCAACATCCTCCACAGGTTTTGACCTCAATGCTTCCTGTTGTCCCCGGCTCCCTTTTCTGACGTCCGCCTATCTTTCTTCCTTGCCTCAGTTTCTTAGTCTCAAGCTCTTATCCTTACAATAATGCTGGAAGGTGGGCTCTATTACCATCTCCGCTTTATACAGAGCAATTGAGAGGGTGAGAGAGTTTGGGTGAACTGCCAGGGCTGACCCGCCGAGGCAACCGAGGTTGACCAGGAAACCATCAGCTTGCGGTCCCACCCCGGACGATGGCCCCGCCCAAGCCCCGCCCAAGCCCCGCCCCCAAAGGGCCGAGTCCGGATACCCAGGCTCTACCCTGGCTCCAGCCCCGCCCTTCAGGTCCCGTCCGCTTCCGACCCGAGTCCCGCCCCAAGGCCCCGCCCCTGCCTAGGCCCCGCCCCGGCCCGGGCTCGGGCGGCCGGCGGACCCGGAGTGGAGGTACCCCGGCTGCGGCGGGTACAATGTGGTTCTTTGCCCGGGACCCGGTCCGCGACTTCCCATTCGAGCTCAGTCAGGAACCTCCCGAAGGCAGCCCGCCCGGGCCCTGGGTCCTGCACCGCGGCCGCAAGAAGGTGAGTGCAAACCTGCTCCACAGGCCGCAGCCGACCTCGGCCTCGCCTAGTCGGCGCATCCGGCCGCGCCGCGTAGCTCTGGGCCTGACGTGGCGGAGGAGGCTTGGGTTGGGTGGTCGCGGAGGGACCCGGCGGTGCCGACGTGGCGGGCGGAAGGACTGAAGGACAGACTGGCCGACGAGCGATGGTCACGTGGGTCTGGCCCAGGCTGGCCACTAAAGGCTGGCCCAGGGAGAGACCTGGCTGGTCCCCTCCTCCTGCTGTGCAGACCGCCGCGGAGCTCGTGGGACCAGGCCCGGCGCACTGGGCAGCCTGGCCCCTGCCCTTTAGACCGTGCTGTCCTCCTCCAGGCCACGGGCAGCCCAGTGTCCATCTTTGTGTACGATGTGAAGCCTGGCGCTGAGGAACAGACCCAAGTGGCCAAAGCTGCCTTCAAGCGCCTTAAAACTCTCCGGCACCCCAACATCCTGGCCTACATCGATGGGCTGGAGGTACCTGCTGGCCTGTCTGCCCATCTCTGCCCCTCATCTCCTGGCCTCCTATTCCTGTTTTCTCTCTGCCTGTCCCTTGGTTTCCACCCGTTGGGCTTCAGCATCCCTAGATATGGTTTCTGCTTTTCCATTGCCTCTTTCTTCATCATATCTCTCACCAGCCCCCCAGCCTACCCTGATATTGCTATCTCCTTCGCAGACAGAAAAGTGCCTCCACATAGTGACAGAGGCTGTGACCCCGCTGGGAATGTACCTCAAGGCTCGAGCAGAAGCTGGTGGCTTGAAGGAACAGGAGCTGTCCTGGGGGCTCCACCAAGTAGTGAAAGCCCTGAGCTTCCTGGTCAATGACTGTGGCCTCATTCACAACAATGTCTGCATGGCCGCTGTGTTTGTGGACCGAGCTGGCGAGTGGAAACTTGGGGGCTTGGACTACATGTACTCAGCCCAGGGCAATGATGGGGGACCCCCCAGGAAGGGGATCCCAGAGCTTGAACAGTATGACCCCCCGGAGTTGGCTGACAGCAGTGGCAGAGTACTCAGAGAGAAGTGGTGGGTGACTGTGGGCAGCATGCCTCAATCTCCTCTTTTCTGGAGGCCCCTGGAGCCTTGGGAACCCCTAGACTAGCTGCCACTCCCCTGTCCTTGATGCCTGCCTGGGGAGGGAATAAGAGTCCCAAGAATGGGGCCCATCCCTCTGCTTATAGGGTCCTCAGTGTGGTAGGCTGGGCAGAACAATGCAGACTTAGTCATTGGGTGGTTCAGAACTTGAAAGCTATGTGACCTGGAGCAGATATCCTTGCTTCTCTGAGTCTCAGACACTTTATCCATTAAATTGATCTAATGAAACCCATTTCTGCTTGGGGTTGATGGATCAACTGAGGGACATGGCCAGGGCTGGTGCCCAAGGAGGGTTAGTGGCCTGCATTGGGGGACAGTGGGGCCCTGAGTGGCTCTGGGTCACTGCCACAGGTCAGCAGACATGTGGCGCCTGGGCTGCCTCATCTGGGAAGTCTTCAATGGGCCTCTACCTCGGGCAGCTGCCCTGCGCAGCACTGGGAAGGTGAGCATCCAACCCCTAGCCATTTTCCTTGGCCCAGCCCCTTTGCCCCTGCCAGCCTTCGCCTTCACCTGACAATGAGGCTCCCTCCACAGATCCCCAAATCACTGGTTCCCCATTATTGCGAGCTGGTGGGAGCCAATCCCAAGGTGCGTCCCAACCCGGCCCGCTTTCTGCAGAACTGCCAGGCACCTGGCAGCTTCATGAACAACCGCTTTGTGGAGACGAACCTCTTTCTAGAAGAGATTCAGGTGAGCCTTCCCTCAAACCCCATCTCTACCTCCAGCTTCAGCCCCGCTTTACTTGCCTCTGTCCCCTACCACACCTTTTTGGCTCTCTCATAATTGGACTCTCTGACCACAAGCCTGGACTATGATTTTTGCACCTTTCAGTACAATATCCTGGCTCCAATACTTAATTTGCTGTGTGACTTTCCTTGGGTGAAGCTTAGCCCTAATAATACTGTTTACTTCGGGGTTGGGGAGTTGGCTCAATAAATAAGCGCTTCCCTGGCAAGAGCAAGGGCCTGAGTTCAATCCCTGGTTCTGAAAAACAAACAGACAAACAAACAAACAAAAAAACCAAAACAAAACTGTTTAGTTTAAAGGAGCATCGGGGCTGGGGAATGTAGTTCAGTGGTAGAGTGCTTGCCTTGCATGAATAAGGCCCTGAGTTCCATCCTCAGTACTGCCAAAGGAGTATGGGGAAGAGGTCAGTGACTTTAAAGGATGTCTTTGGGGGAAGTCTTGCTAGGACCCGTGAGCATACCAAAAATGCAGGTGTGTAAGTCCCTTATGTGAAATGGTGATGTGTTTGGGCATAACCTGTGCACATCCTACTGTATTGAAACTGTTTATAGGAGCTTTATAATCCCTGACACAAGTAACTGCTATGTAAATAGTTACATTGTGTTGTTTAGGGAATGATGAGAACAGTGTGTCTATACATGCTAACTATGTACTCAATTCCCTGATACTTTTTTTTTTCCCCCGATACTTTTTTATTGTGGCTTAGTTACGGAAGGGACCTTGGAGGATGAACCTGAGCTACACCTTAAAGGAGAAACTGTTGGAAGCCCTAAACCCTGCTACCTCCCAGCCCAATGAAAATCTTTTTTTTTTTTTTTTTTTAGAACCAGGGATTGAACTCAGGCCCTTGCGCTTGCCAGGCAAGTGCTTATTCTACTGAGCCATCTCCCCAGCCCCCAACAAAAATCTTGTTATGTGGAGTTCTCACATAGGGTTCGGGGCTGTACTCAGTCCAGCTAGGCAGGAGAGCCAAATAAGACCCTTACTTTGTTGAGCCTCAGTTGTCTCATCTAGGGGGTTGCTGTGCACAGTAGAGGTGCAGTAGAATCTGATCTACTGTCACTCCTAGTAGCAGCTCAGTTGTGACAGATATAAGGACAATCACTAACTGACAAGCTGCTCCTGTGTCAGACCTGTGCTGGAAGCTTTCATGTGCACCTTCTGGTTGAATCCTTTGAACAGCCATGAAAAGTCAGAGTTAGTGTCCCATTTTATGGATGGAGTCCCTTGCCCAAGGTCACACAGCAAGTAAGTGAGAGAGCTGGGTTCTGAACCTGGAGTGGGCATTTCAGAGGCCACAGCTCTGCTCCTGCTTTTTCAGGCCAACATGTCCTTGGTCCTCATATGTAGCTGGGGGTGTGTGTAACCTGCTGATTTCCTCCCTGGGCCCTGTCTTCACTCCACCAGATCAAAGAGGCAGTTGAAAAGCAAAAGTTCTTCCAAGAGCTGAGCAAGAGCCTGGACTCATTCCCTGAGGATTTCTGCCGACACAAAGTGCTGCCTCAGCTGCTGACAGCTTTTGAGTTTGGCAATGCTGGAGCTGTGGTCCTCACACCCCTCTTCAAGGTCAGTACAGCCAAGAGCCCCGTGATGGGGGATCTGGAGGGCATGGTGCCTCATAGAGCCCAAAGAGCTCATAGGGTGCATCCAAACTGCCAAAGAGAAGTCTGAGAGGGACAGGCCTACTGAGCATCCAAGGTTGGGCAGCAGGGAAGAGCAGCTCCATGCCCATGTGAGGAAGAGCTTCCTGATGGCTTGGCAAGCTGGTCTTGTTCTTGGGGAGAAACCTTGTGCTTCCAGATTCCTTTGTCTTCCATTTCCTTGGTTCAGAGCCACTGACTTCATCGTATCTCCAAGATGGCTCCCCTAGTCAGACCCATACGCCCTGGTTCCCAGGGCCCAGAGGACAGTGTGTGCTCACCACCACCCCATTTTTCTGACCTTGCTCTCCTTTCAGCATTCAACTTCCTGACTTCAGGGGACTGGACCTTACCCCTTCCTTAGACCCCAGCCCACCCTGTTGTAGGCACCTGTTTTTTCCCACTCTCCCTATCCCAGGAGACCCTTTGCTCTAAAGGCACTTGTTGAAGGGGGAGGAGATAGCCATTAAATCCTATAATTGGAACTCGCAGAAATTTTCGGCAAAATTAAGTCTGCATGTTGTGTCCATTTGCATGTTTTTTCTGTGTATATGTTATTTTGTTTCATTGGTTCTTTCTTTTTCTTTTTTTCCTTTGTTTTTGTTTTTTGAGTCA
This sequence comes from Octodon degus, assembly GCF_000260255.1. Taxonomy (NCBI): domain Eukaryota; kingdom Metazoa; phylum Chordata; class Mammalia; order Rodentia; family Octodontidae; genus Octodon; species Octodon degus. Next base: position 22,882,190 of record NW_004524594.1, on the reverse strand, counting down.
TGATCTTGCTTTACAGTTTATTTATTTATTTTGCGGAACCGGGGATTGAACTGAGGCCCTTGTGCTTGCCAGGGAAGCACTTATTCCACTGAGCCATCTCCCCAGCCCCTGCTTTATAGTTTAGGCTGGCCTTCAACTAACTGTGTAGCCTGGTCTGGCCTTGAACTTGAGGCAGGGGCTGGGGAGATAGCTCAGTGGAATAAGTGCTTGCCTGGCAAGCTCAAGGTGTTGAGTTTGATCCCTGGTACCACCACCAAAAAAAAAAAAAAAAAAAAAAAAGAATTTTGTCCTGCATTGCATCGCCGGTACCGTAAAAAAAACAGAACTTGAGGCAGTCCTCCTTCAGCCTTTGAGTGCTGGGATTACAGGCATATAACACCACCCATGGCTCTTCGTAGGTGTTTTTTCATACATATATTTTATTAGTACATGTTTGTAGTGTATAATGGTTACATTCATTGTAGGGAATTGGTACATGTACAAAATACATCTTAACTATTTTTTCATCCCTTTCCTCTCAGAGTATCTGTTTATAAGGAAGAGTATAGAGTTTTGATCAGCCTCCTCAAAGAGAACTTTTCCCCAAAAGGCTAAGAGCATGACTAACTGAGACAGAGTATGGCCCCTCAGAGTTGCTGCTGAGACCTCATATATTCCAATGTCACCCCACCACATTTCCACCTTGGGAAACCATCAGGGAGTCAGCAGGTGAAGCAAGCCTCATTTGTCCCATTCTTGTGGATATAGCTGAACCCCCTTTCCTGCTCTGTCTGTCAGGTGGGCAAGTTCCTCAGTGCTGAGGAGTATCAACAGAAGATCATCCCGGTGGTGGTCAAGATGTTCTCGTCCACTGACCGAGCAATGCGCATCCGCCTCCTGCAGCAGGTGGGAGCCTTGGGCAGAATCTACCCTGGTCCTCTCTCCTAGACCCTGCCTGGCTTCTGGGGAGGTGCCTGCTTTACCTCCAGCCCCAGGCAGGTGGCTGTCCAAGTGCTACAGAGCCCCTTTCTTGAACATAGACACTGGTGAGGGGAGAGGGAGGCTGGGCTTATTGGCAGCTCTGGGGATGCCCAGGTTGCAGGGCTCAGTCTGGGATGGGATGCAGAGGCCCCCCATCCCCTGGCTCAGTCACTGTAGCCCTCCAGAGTGGGGATACAGTCCCATCTTCCAATCCCAGGCCAGCATTAGACAGGATTGATGAGATCTAGGGAGGGAGACTCCTATGAACCATGAAGAACCAATGTCACACAGGTACCAGTTCCACTCCAGTTGCCAAGGACACCAGGCTTCCTGAGACTAAGCATATGGGCAGCACTTGGGAGACTGATGGAAAAACCAAATCGAGTGACCCAAGCTGCTGTGTAGGGAGAAGGGGCTAGCTATGTTTTCATGCCTTATCCCGGGTTACAGATGGAGCAGTTTATCCAATACCTTGATGAACCAACAGTCAACACCCAGATCTTTCCTCACGTCGTGCATGGCTTCCTGGACACCAACCCTGCCATCCGGGAGCAGACAGTCAAGGTAGGTGTGGCTAGCTAGAATGGTTCAGTGAACACATCTGGTTTTCCAGAGAGCTTGCTGAGTACACAGAGGCCTTGGTTTCAGTTCTGTGGGTCTCCACAGGTTGTGGAAGGACAGGCACAGTCTATGCTATAAGCTTGTATGATCTAGGCCGTGGGTTTGGCTCTTGCCAGCAGAAGTACAGGATAGTCACGGCCTATAGTCCCTTCAGTGGACACTGCCTGAGCATGTCTGGGCCTAGCTTGTGCTCTGGCTAGGATGCAGTGTGTCCAACTCTCTTACCTGTAAGGAAGGAAGGCAATAAGCCTAGAAGACAGTAAACAAAATTAGGAAATATGTATTATGTTAGGAAGTTTTTGAGGCCAGTCTGGGTTACACAGTGAGTTCAAGGTCCACCTGAAGTGCATAGTAGGACCCTGTCTCAAAAAACCACAGAAAAGGAAGTAAAAGGCAGTGTACAGAAGAGGGTTTGCAGTTTCTTTTTGTTGTTGTTTTGGGTTTTGTTTTTTTTTTGGCGGAACTGGGGATTGAACTCAGGCCCTTGCGCTTGCCAGGAAAGCGCTTATTCTACTGAGCCATCTTGCCAGGCAAATGCTTATTCTACTGAGCTATGTCCCTGACCTGACTGCAGTTTTATTTATTATTTATTTTTTTGGTGGAACTGGAAATTGAACTCAGACCTTGCGCTTGCCAGGCAAGCACTTATTCTACTGAGCCATCTCCCAGGCCCGATTTGCAGTTTTAAAAATGGGACCACTTTGCTATGTGTGGTGGCACATGCTATCTGTAATCTTAATTTAATTTGTGTGTGTGTGTGTGTGGCCAGTTTAGCCCACCAGGGGGCGGGGCTGGCTGGCATGTGGTGCTGGGGGATTGAACTGCGGTCCTTGTGCTTTTTTTTAAAAAAAGATTTTATTTATTTATTTTTTAATTTTGTGTGTGTGTGTGTGTGTGTGTGTGTGTGTGGCCAGCTCAGCCCACCAGGGGGCGGGGCGGGCTGGCATGTGGTGCTGGAGGATTGAACCCCTGTCCCTGTGTTTTGCTTAGCTTAGCTTGTTCTAAGTAGGTGCTTTAGACCACTGAGCCATCTCACCAGCCCAGCTATCTGTAATCTTAGTACCTGGGAGGCTGAGGCAACAGTATCCCTGTGAGTTCCACCAGCCTGTATTACACAGTGAAACCCTGTATTAATTTAAGGGGGAAAAAAAAAAAGGACCACTTTACTGAGGAGAGCCTTTAAGGAAAGGGGAGGAAGGACTGATCTACAGAACAGAAGGAAACATATGTCCTGTAGAAGGAATACCAGGTACAAAGGCCTTGTGCCTGGAAGGACTATAAAAGTAGCAACAAAGGATTTAGCCTGGCTGAAGGGGAGTGGTTGAGAGGTGGAGTCCAGGGGTAACAGTGGGATGTGGCAGGGACCTGGAGGCATTCTTTGGAAGTGAGTCCAGAGTGGAGACATGGTCTGCTAAGGACCAGGTTAACAGGGAGCTGGGTTTGGTCTGCTTGACAGCTGGGTGGAAACGTCCATCTAGTCACAGGTTATGCACATAGGGAGTGTAGGGGCGAAGCCTGGGCTAGGGGTGCACAAATGTAGTCTGTCATCTAAAAAGGGAGCATATTAAGGCCATGAAATGGGAAGTCTAAGCCAAGAGCATTAAATATAAATAGGCCAAAGGATTCTCTTGGGATGTCTGAACATTAAGATTGCAGTAAAAGCAGCAGCCATTGAAAGAGGTGGAGGCCCAGAAGCGTTTGTGTCCTGAAAGACCAGAGACAAAAATTGTGTGTTGGAGGGAGAACTCAGGGGTATTAAAACTGCTGAGGGATCAGGTTTCATGAAGACAGAGAATTGATCATTGACCTTAGCAACATGGAAGTCATGGAAGCCAGCTCGGAAGTGAGTGAAAATCTGAGTGGTATGGAGACAGCAGAAGGCAAAGGAGAGAAATGGGAGACAAGCATACAAGACAGACTTCCAAGGCCTTGCTGTAAAGGGAGACAGAAATGGGGGACCTCCTTTCTTAACATGCTGCTGGCTTTGAGCCTTTGGCAGGTCTGCTCAGAGCCAACAGCCACCTTTGTGGCCAGTGTACTCTCCCAGGAAGCCATCCTTGGCCTGGCCTGTAATCTCTACTGTCCTCTTCACCCCAAAGTCCATGCTGCTCCTGGCCCCAAAGCTGAATGAGACCAACCTCAATGTGGAGCTGATGAAGCACTTTGCACGACTGCAGGCCAAGGATGAACAGGGCCCAATCCGCTGCAACACCACAGTCTGCCTGGGCAAAATTGGCTCCTACCTCAGTGCCAGCGTGAGTATCCCTGGGCCAGGATGCCTGTGTGCTGGGCCCTCATCTCCTGACATCTAAGCCCTGAGCACTATTGGTTCCAGTGTTGGACTCCCAGAGCTGGAGTGGGTTGTCTCAAGTCCACACAGCCTGTAGAAGGCAGGCCTGGATCTGAATCTGGGCCTGTGTGCTCATCTCCTCAGCCAGTGTCTGTAACAGACACATGCCTGGACAGTTAATGGCAGAGAGGAAAGAGGCAGTGCCCATCCCTGGGTAGCTGCTGCTCAGAGGCATTTCCCTGAGGCAGCCTAGAGCCAAGGGATCAGGAGGAGGCTGCCAGGTCAAGTTTTAGGTAAATTCTTCCCATGTAGATTGTTAGTGATGCTAAATTTCCTGATCTGGGAAGACCTGATGGCTCTGGGCCCCCATGTTAACCCAGCACTTAGAAGTCCTTTCTTCTGTCCTACCAGACCAGACACAGGGTCCTCACCTCTGCCTTCAGCCGGGCTACAAAAGACCCATTTGCCCCATCCCGCGTTGCGGGTGTCCTGGGCTTCGCTGCCACCCACAACCTCTACTCACTGAGTGACTGTGCCCACAAGATCCTGCCTGTGCTCTGTAGCCTCACTGTCGATCCTGAAAAATCTGTGCGAGAGCAGGTGAGGCATAGTTGGCTCTGGACCTTGGGGCTGGGACTTGGGGGTGGGGGTGGGGGCCTGGCCATCCTGGCAGGCTCTCAGAGACCTAGGATTCCCCAGCTTCACTCCTTGCTACTCCAAGGCCTTCAAAGCCATTCGAAGCTTCTTGTCCAAACTGGAGTCTGTCTCAGAGGATCCCACCCAGCTGGCAGAAGTAGGTGAGTGTCCCACAGTTGTACTCCTTTTCCCCTGCCATGTCCTCAACACTCATCTAGCTTGTCCTATCCCATTGGTGTGTCTGAGACCTGGGAAAACCCTGGTAAGCAGGGCTGACTCCCTCCTCTACTTCATAGATGGGAGAAGCCAGGCCTGGAGAAGAGGGGACAGCTGCAGGTCACTTGCCTTCCTTTCCCCTCCCTGCTGACCCTGAGGTACCCATACTTGCCTCTTTGTCCCACACTACCCAGAAAAAGATGTTCATGCGGCCTCTAGCCCTGGGATGGGAGGAGCTGCTGCCAGCTGGGCAGGCTGGGCTGTGACTGGAGTCTCCTCACTCACCTCCAAGCTGATCCGTGCAAACCCTGTGGCCCCACCTCCTGAGACCAGTGTGCCCCAGAGACCTACGCCTGAGGGTAGGTGTTCCAGGATAGCTGCCATAGTGACTGAGGGGCCAGGAGGTTCCAGTCTGTAGGGGCTGCTGTTGTTTGGCTTCCCCTAGAATGGTGAAGGGGACCTAGGGGATGACTGGTATCTTGTCCCCTTGTGGGTTTCCATTGTGCTCCTCCCTCACCCTATTCCCTGTCCAAAGACCTCCCTGAGAGCTCAGGGACTTCTGTTCCCAGGACATCCTTCCCTGGCCCCCACCCCTGTCCCTGCTACCCCTACAACCTCAAGCCATTGGGAGACACAACAGGAAGACAAAGGTGAAGCAGAGGACAGCAGCACTGCTGACAAATGGGATGATGAAGACTGGGGCAGCTTGGAGGTAAGTGGCTAATGCTTCCCCAGGGGACCCCAGGGCATACATACATGGGGCTCCCTATTCAGGTCTACCCTCATCTGCATGGTGCTCCTGCAAGTTGGCCCTGTGGGTCAGGGCCAGCTGCTGAGCTCCTATTCAACTCCAGGGATCCCAGAGCAGAATGGGAAAGAGGGCAACCAGAGGTTGAACAGGCCTTGGACTTGTTGTCACTCTTCTCCAAGTCCTATCCTTAATCTACCTGTATCAGTGCCTGCCCAGTTCTAGGTCAGCAAGAAGAGGCACCCAAAGCCTAGAACCAGATCGGGTCTAGGTGGCCATGGTGGATGACTGGGGGATGAGGTGGGCTGCCCTGAAGAGTATCACCATGGTCTGGGTGGGTTTCCCCAATGGCTTACAGCAGTCTCTGGATGCAGAATTGAGGGGAAGGCCATGAAGCATCAAGACCTGATCCCTAGCCTTAAGGATGGGTGATGGCAGGGAAGGGTCAGTGTATCCTCTTGATAGGGAAGCAAATGAGAAGGTAGACTATACTTTGGTGGTACATGCCTGTAGTCCCAGCACTTTGAAAGGCTGAGATGAGGATCACAAATTCAAGCCTATCCTGGACTACTTAGTGACTGAGACCTTGGGAGTCACTAAAAATAATTCATTAAGACTGGGCATGGTGGTGTGTGCCTGTAATCCCAGCGCTTGGGAGGCTGTCCTGAGGACAGGAGGATCACTATGAATACAATATGTGTAGTGAGACCATGTACTAAATGCATTTTTAAAAAATAAAAAGAAAGATTGGGGTGTAGTTCTGTGTAAAGGTCCTGAGTTAAATTTCTAGTATCTCACACAGAGACCACAGGGTGGAGCCCATAATCAGGAAAGAGCTGGAGCCAGTTTACCTTTTGGGAGTTGGGAGTGTTACTGGTCACATCTCGTCCTTTTCACTGCAGCAGGAGGCCGAGTCTGTGTTGGTTCAGCAGCATGACTGGAATTTGAGGGACCAGGCTAGCCAAGCTGGGCAGGTGAGCCGGATGTGGCAGGATGTTCTGTGTGTCAGGATAGGATCCCCTTGCCCCCTTCTCTTCAGCACATACTATTCTGCAGGTCAGCCACCCAGACCGCAAATCTCCAGAGTCAGACTGGAGCAGCTGGGAAGCTGAGGGCTCCTGGGAGCAGGGCTGGCAAGAGTCTAACCCTCCAGAGCCAACCCCTGAAGGCACAAGGTTGGCCAGCGAGTATAACTGGGGTGGCCCAGAGCCCAGTGATAAGGGTGATCCCTTTGCTGCCCTATCTGTGCGTTCCAGTACCCAGGTATGGAGTAAGTGAAGGTGTGGACTGGGGTAGACATCAGCTGTCAGCGCCCACTGCAGCCAATACTTCTTTTTTCAGCCCAAGCCAGATACAGACTCATGGGGTGAGGACAACTGGGAGGGCCTAGAGACTGAGAGCCGTAAGTGCTTCCCCCAGAGGTCTGGCAGCCCAGGCAGGAGGGCTGGAGAGCTGATACCTGGACAGGTCAGCCCTCAGCCTGCCTTCCTTTCCCTTCCCCAGGACAAGCCAAGGCTGAGGTGGCCAGGAAAAAGCGTGAAGAACGGAGGCGGGAGATGGAAGCCAAGCGCGCAGAGAAGAAGGCAGCAAAGGGCCCCATGAAGTTGGGAGCTCGGAAGCTGGACTGAACCCTTAGGGTGGGCCGTTCCAGTGAGGAAAGCAGGCCCAGCCGATGTATTTATTGTACAAACCATGTGTGAACCTGGCTGACCTGCCAGGCACATCTCATGTGTACATAATCACAGCCACAATAAATTCTATTTCACACCCCTGGTCATGGGCTCAATCTAGCCCCTCCAAGATGGCTGGGTTTTGGTACTGCCCTGCACAGTCCTGGCCATCCACAGATGTGAACATCAATTTGTTTTGAAAGCGAAGAGTAAATCGAGGCACAATCTGATTCATCAGTTTCTAGCACTCGTCCTCAGGAAGGCTGACAGTGCCCCACAAGCCCAATATTCAACTATGAATTGAGGCCTGTAGGGGCACCCTTGGGCCTCGCAGTGCAGAAAAGGGTCTGCAGGCCCTGGAGGGTCCCTAGGTCCGAATCCTGAGTTGAGGCAGGCACAAGAGACCAAGTTTGTCCTGGGTGTCAGTGGAGCTGCTCAGCGGCGGCGCTGAGGCACACATGTTCCATGTGGGCGGCTGCGAGCAAAGCCAGCCTTGCAGACACAGCGGAAGGAACCGCTGGTGTTCACGCAGCGCTCGCTCTTGCACAGCAGCCCGCGCTGGTTCAGTTCTCGGCATTCATCGATGTCTGCGAGAGAGGTGACAGCAAGGACTTCGCTTAGCGTCCAGTCCCCGATAGGGACTGCAACTTGCCCCAACTTCACTCCCACACCCTGCCAGCCCCAGCGCTCTGCTCCTGCAGTCTGGCTCACCCACACAGCGGGAGCGGGAGGCATCCAGCTGGAAGCCACCAGGACACTCGCACACGGCACCGCCAGGCCGTGGGACACACCGGCCACTCACGCAGCGGCACTCATCAGAATCCTCCTCCGAGCTGTCTTCATCTGTGGTGGCCAGAGGGATGACGGGCGTCAAAATCACCCCCACTGAGGGATAGCCAGACCCCCCTACCCCAGCTGTACTCACCTTTTGGGGGTTTTCCTAGCAGCAGGGGGCTAGCATCCCAAAACGAATTGCTCTCACTTTGAGATGTCGGACACTGGGATCCTAGGAGGGGACAGGAAGGCCAGTGATCTCGGTGTGCCCCCACCCATCACCCCACCCTGGCCCCTGCCGTGCTCACCAGCGCCATGCAGGGGGCATGGGCGGCACTGTGCGCCCCAACCGCGGCCCTGGCGGCAGCAGCAGTCGTCGAAGGTGAGTGCAGGCCCGGCCAGGGGCCCCGCGCACATGCCGTCCTCCCCGCGCCGGCTCCAGCACACGTCGCGCCTCTCTGGGGCCCGCTCTGCGAAGGAGGCCCAGCGTGAGAGAGGGACCCGCTGCGGGGAGCTACCACTGCGCTCCTCACCCGTGTGGCGGCCGCAGACCCGGGGCTTCGCCCGCCCGACAGAATCCTGGAGTCGCCCTCACCGGCCGGGCTCTCGGGGAGCTGGCAGTCGCGGCCGGTGGGCCCGGGCACCCAGGGCGGGCGACACTCGCAGCGGTAGGAGCCCGGCAGGTTGACGCAGCGGCCAGGGCGGCAGGCTGCCGGGTCCTGGCACTCATCCACGTCTACGGGCAGCGAGGGGCGGGTGGGGGTGGCAGTCACAGCTCGGCCGGGCCTGCGGCCTTCCCTGCCCCCAGCTGCCCGGCCCGGGCCTCACCCATCTCCTCGGGGCTCAAACACTGGCGCTGCGAGGGGCTGTACTCGGCGGGCGGGGTGCAGGCGCAGCGGTAGCCTCCGCGCGTGTTCTCGCACACGCCATTCCTGCAGTTGGACTCGTCTAGACACTCATCCACATCTGCGGGGAGAAGCACGCGTGGCTGTGGCTGGCCGCGGGACTTGGGCTTGGGACTCGACCCACCTCCCCCGCTACCTACACCGGGCAGCTCACCCACGCACTCCAGCAGGTTCCCGTCGTAGTAGAACCCCTGCTTGCAGTAGCATTCGTATCCAGGTTGCGTGTTCACACACTTGCCCTCCTTGCAGATTTCCGCCCCGAACAACATGCACTCGTCGATGTCTGTGGGTGACAGCTGTGGGTACCGCGCCGCCTCTACCTCCTCAACCGCTAGAGTCGGGAGGCGTGGGCAGGGCTCACCCGGAGAGCAAAACAAACCCTGGCCAGTGCCAGGAGCAAAGTGAGGAAGCAAGGCTGCCAGGGCCAGGGCAACAAAAGGGTAGGGGCAGCGGCTGTGGCCATGGCAGGACTTACCACGGTGGGCGGGGATGCCATAGTTTACAATGTTGTTGTCCTGCGTGTAGCCTTTTCCATCAGGGCAGAGGCTGTGAAACTCAGCTACAGGGAGAGAGAGGGGCCGAGGGGAGGGAAGCAGGCAGGGCTGAGTGTGGCCTACAGGCCATGGAAGGCAGAGCAGTATTCTCCACATTTCCCAGGTACCCATGGAGGGAGCATTTCTCCCAGTTGGTTTCCAGATAAACCAACAGAGTGAGGCTCTGAGAAGGGGCCAGCCAGGGTGCCTGACCTGAGCTGTAGACTGGACATGGGTAGATTTCGCAGTGGTCTCCCCAGCCGGCCCCCAGTGAGCAGCAGCATTCTTGCTGGGTGACGTTAGTGGCCAGTACACTGTCGCAGAACACCGTGTCATCAAAGTTAAGGTAACACTCCTTCTTGTGATGAGGCTGCTCTGCCTCTGAGGAGGGAGGCAGCTCAGGGTCAAACACACAGACTGTCCTCCCACTCCATCTCACCTGTCCATCCACTAAGTCATGCTGGCCCCCACTTTCCATCTCCCCTGAGTGCCTCGTGAAAGATAGGTTCCCTCAGGTGGTGATCAGGACATTTAGAGGTCTGGCCCCACCAGATTCCCCCCAGGCAAAAGGTATAGTTTTTGTTCTACAAATTCAAGAGGGTGGGACTGGAGACACTTCTGGAAAAGAGCTTCTACTAAGGGATTGTGTAGTCTGAGGAGGGAGCTGGGGAGACACTCACCCTCACAGCCATGCTGGTCCTGGGTGGGTGTGAAGCCCTCATCACAGACACAAATGTAGGAGCCCTGCAGGTTCTCACAGGCCCCATGGGGCAGGCACAGGCTGGGGTCCTGGCTGCATTCATCTATGTCTGCAGGGAGTGGCCCTGATGAGGGCCAGCCCCTCTTTCCCTGAATGTAACAGCTTCCCCCCTTCCCCCCCCCCAAGGTGGATTGAACTCAGGCCCTTGTGCTAGGGAAGCGCTTATTCTACTGAGCTATCTCCCTAACCCTCTTTCCCTGATACCTGCACAACTTTAGAACCTGGATTCCCCCCCCCTTTTTTTTTCTGTATTTAGTACAAGATCTACAGGGTCTCACTACATAGAACTTGTAGTGATCTTCTGTTTTTCAGCCTCCGAAGCACTGGAATTACAGGCAAGCACCACCATGCCCAGCCTCATCTGCACCCCGGGGCCCGAGCCAGCACGGCAGACCAGGAATTGAACCCCCGGCCCCTGTGTCTGCCTAAGCAGGCGCTTTAATCTGCTGAGCTATCAGGCTGGCCCTTGGATTTCCATTTTAATTCTATTTTTTATGTATTTTGTACAAGGTCTCACTGCACAGGTTGGACTCTAGTGATCCTCCTGTTCTCAGCCTCCCCAGTGCTAGGATTACAGACTTGCCACTTTGTCCAGACTCAGTGGCTGGCTCAGCACACCTGGGAGCAGGGCCAGTCCAGCATTTTGATTTTAAATACACACAGTCTGCCAGGGGGTACAGCTCAGTGGCACATTTCTGCCTGGCAAGCATAAGATCCTGAGTTTGATTCTCAGTACCAAAATATATAAGTAAATAAAGTACACACAACCTAAATCCCCTGGAGTCAGTGTGGATGGGGAAGTAGGTGCACACTCAACTCAGTGCTCTTGGTAACAACCGAATGAAGACCTTCCGTTTGCTCTCCCAACACTTTTCAGTATACACGTATTCCACCCCTGCCACAAAAGTGACAAGTCTCTAAAACATAGCTGCTTCCAGCTCTTCCTTGGGAGGTAAAATAGCACCTTATCCCTTTCTTTGCCTAGGGAAATTCTCTGCTTTAAGTCCCAATTCAGTAGTCACCTCCCCATCAACCACTAGCCTTGACTTTCTTGACACTCCATACTCCTAACCCTGAGACCAGTTTACACATCATCTGTGTTCCTGCCAGCAGCTCCAAGTGACTGCTGACACTTAGTATACAGCACAGAACCTGGCAAATACAGCACTGGGTGCTCAGTTACCTCTTGTTGATTAATGTGTGTATGGCTAAGTCTATGGGTTAGACTGATTTGTAAAGAGGTGAGCAGGGTACCTGTGAGTAATAAGTCATTATTACTGTCATCCTTTTTAGGGATGGTTTTGTGTGTGTTTTGTGTGTGTGTGTGTGTGTGTGTGTGTGTGTGTGTGCGCGCACGCAGTACTGGAGGATTGAACTCAGAACCTTGCGCTTGCCAGGAAGGCATTTATGCCGCTTGCCTTGTCATCCCCAGCCCTTGTCATCCTTTTTAGTTGGGTGGACAAATAGAAGGACCAGTGTAGGATGGATGGTTGAGAAGGCAAAAAACAAAAAAGTCCATAGTGTGTCTAGGGGATTGCTGCCTCCTGCTTCCCCACTCAGGAGCTCTCGGGCCACCATTCATACCTTGGCACTTCCTGCCACCCACCAGCCGATGTCCCTGAGGGCAGAGACATCGGTAGGAGCCATTGGTGTTGATACAGTCACCCCCAATGCAGGCCGCAGGAAAGTCACATTCATCAATGTCTATGGGGGAAGAAGCAGATGGAGAATAAGCAGAGGCTGACCCCAAACACACATAGCCTCAGCCTGCCCAATCCCCACCCGTAGCACAGAGCCCTGGGTTAATCCAGCACCCCACACTCCATCTGGGAGCTGGAAGGGGACTGAATCTGGCCAAGAGTTCTGGAGGAGGAAAGGGCAGGCCAGTGCCTGGGCTGTAGAATACCTCACCCTCGCAATGGCTCCGGTCCCTTGACAGATGATAGCCAGAGAGGCACTGACACTGGAAGGAGCCTGGAGTGTTGGTGCAGATGCCATTGTTACAGATGTCCCCAGCCTCACATTCATCCACATCTGCAGAGCACAGGAGGTGTCAGAGGGCCTGGGTGGAATCAGCCTCAGGCCTCTGATACTTCTTGAGTTCCTGTCCAGGGTCTAGAGCACCTGAACAGAGGTCAGCAGAGCTTGAGAGACCCACATCCCAGTCCCATGTGACATCCCATGCCCCAACAGGTGTTTAGAGCATCCCTGGCCTTGGTATGAGGCAAAACACCTCACCAAACAACAGGCACACTCCCTGTGTCTTTTCCCCACACTGCCTGGGCTTTCCCAGCTTCTCAAATGATTTTTTTAAAATTTTATTTATTTATGTGTGTGTGTGTGTGTGTGTGTGTGTGTGTGTGTGTGTGTGGTCAGCTCAGCCCACCAGGGGGCGGGGCTGGCTGGCATGAGGTGCTGGGGGATTGAACTGCGGTCCCTGTGCTTTGCTAAGCTTGTTCTAAGTAGGTGCTTTAGACCACTAAGCCATCTCACCAGCCCCTCAAATGATTTTTTTTTTTTTTTTGCAAAACCCGGGATTGAACTCAAGCCCTTGCACTTGCCAGGGAAGCACTTATTCCACTGAGCCATCTCCCCGGCCCCTCAAATGAAATTCTATAGGCCTCCCTGTGCCCTATTTCCACTATCCCTGCTCCCACCATTCATACCCCCTTATCTCCATCTGCCCCCTCACCCATCCCTGGTTGAGCAGCCCCACCTCAACCCTGTACAGCCTCATGTCCAGGGTGGAGAGCTCTGGCCTAGGACTCCCATCCTCTATGGGCATCTCCAGCAGAGCAACCCACAGGGACCACCCTGCAACTTGCCCAGCATGGAGCTCAGCATCTCCCCTTCCAAATGTGCAGTGTCTCCCAACGGGTCCCTATACCAGGCCCCTGGAAGTACACTCCCTTCTCTCCTTCCCTTGATATTCATTCAGCAATTAATTAGTTCTCATATTTCTCTAACACCAGATATCTCATGGCTATGCTGAAGCCAGTACTCTCATTCCATTGACCATTTCCTGTTACCTTCTCATCCTTTTTTGCTAATTCCTACAGCTCTTTTTAGACAACTCAGACTTGTTTCCTCCTACTCCACTGGTGTTTTCCCCTGGCTCCATCCAGGCCTCCAGCTCTGTCTCTATAATCTGTTTTATGTTTCCCAGTTTCTCTGAATCGCAACCCTTGGAAATTGGCTTAATACATATAAACATTAGTGCAGGAAACACTACTAAAGCCCCCGTTTTTGTTTTCTTTTGATGTATTTAGGTCTACAGGGTCTCACTACACAGATCAGACTTATAGTGATCCTCCTGTTTTCAGCCTTCCAAGCGCTGGGATTACAGGCCTGTGCCACCACACCCAATCTCAGTTGCAGTCTCAGTGCACCCCACGGGCAGGGCCAGCACAGCAAGCCTGGGATCCAATCCCAGTCCCTGGGCCTGCCTAAGCAGGCGCTTTAGTCCACTGAGCTATCTGGCCAGCCCTTGATCATCCATCTGCTTTTCTTCAAGTTGAAGTAACAACAACAACAACAACAAAACAAAAACATGTTTTGCAAATGCAGCTTCAGCCTCGCCTCCAAGACCCTGCAAACTCGGCTTCCCTTGCTGAGCAGAGTCACCAGAGAGCAGGGGCGAATTAGTGGCCTCTCACCCAACCATTTCAGAATGGGTGGTGCATTCCCCGCCAGGGCAGCTCAGATGTGGACCGCGTGGCCTTAGGTGCTCACCCACACAACTGCGGCCGTCTGGTGCAGGCGTGTAGCCTTGAGCGCAAGTGCAGCGAAAGGAACCCGGAAGGTTCTCACACCAGCCAGGAGAGCAGGGACTGCCCTCTGCGCACTCATTGATGTCTGCAATACAAATGGCCCACTTCAGACGCTATCAGCACGATCTGCGGGTGTGGAATTCCTCCACCTGGGGTTAGGGGGCGCCCTCCTACTCCCAGGAGGCCCCATTCTTCAGGGTCCGCTCCGCTGTCTAGAGCCAGACCCCGCCCCACGGAGCGGGCACAGACCCCACCCATCGCCCATGAGGCCCCGCCCTCACCGCGGCAGGCCCCGCCCCCTTGGCTGCGGTAGCCCGGCTGGCAAGGGATGCATTTGAAGCTCCCAGGTTTGTTCTCGCATTTGCCATCAGGGCAGGAGCTAGGGTCCCGGCATTCATCTATGTCTGCACGGAAGAAATAAATAGGAAGTCCGGTCTGGGGACAGCGAGGCTAGCTTTGCGCTTATGGTCCTCAGCAGGGCCTCCTTTGTCACAAATCCACAAGGCCCTCTGGGCTCTATCACAAAGCTCCCGCCCCCATACAATGCTGAGAGACAGCCGAGAACCCCGCTACGGTCTAGGCTGGCCCCCACCTTCGCACACCGGCGGTCGGGAGGCTTTGAGCCGGTAGCCTGGATAGCAGTTGCACTTGTAGTGGCCGGGAAAGTTAATGCAGAAGCCACCGTCACCACACACATGGGGCTTGGCACACTCGTTCAGGTCTGAGCGGGAGAAAGGTGGAAGGGGTAAAAGGGGTTACCCACCCCACCCAAGAAGCGCGGGCAAGGCGAGCCCACCCCACCCAAGAAGCCTAGCCCTGCTCCTGCTCCCTCGGCGGCGCTCACCCACGCAAGAGCGTCCCCCGGAGCCCACTTGAAGGCGGTAGCCCCGGTGGCAGTGACAGTTGTAGGAGCCCCCCGTGTTTAGACAGGTGCCCTTTCCTGGGCCGCAAGGCTCTGCATCACACTCATTCACGTCTGGAAAGCACAGGCCAAGGGAAGTCAAGTCCTGAGCCCGGCCGGCCTTTCGGCCAGCCACCCACGCGCCCGCCTTGCCTGCGCTTACCCACACAGTAGCGGTGCTGTGGATGCGACCTGTAGCCAGGGTTACAGTGACAGGAGTAATCGGAGGGGCCTGGGACGCACTCTCCGTGGCCACAGATGTTCTGATTCAGCCGGCATTCATCAGTGTCTGGGGGAATCAGCAGCCAAGGGGGTTGAACAAGGGGCACTTGTCTTCTGTCATGTCCTCAGGGCACAGCCAGATGCCCCAGGTCTACAGATAGAACACCTAAGCCCCTGAGCCAAATCACAGGCTGACCTTAGGTTCCAGTACACCTGCATGTTAATCCTAGTATTTTGTACACCTTATCTTAAATAATCCCGATGTCATGACCCAAGATGGCCCATATAATACTCTAGGTCCCTGACATCCTGAACACTTCAGTACCAACACCCTTGATATTTTTATACCCACTCACTTCAGGAAGCTGACTTCAGCCACCCTAAACACAGCTATATCTCCCTGTGGTCCTGGTCACCTCAGTACCTTTATCCAAGGGTCTCTAAGACCCAATTCTCAATACCTTAGATTCTGTAGCCTGCCAGGGAGATGGCTCAGTGGAATAGGCGCTTCCCTGGCAAGAGCAAGGACCTGAGTTAAATCCCCGGTTCCACACGCACACACAAAAAAGATTCTGTAGCCTGTCACACTAATATTCTCTAGCCAGATACCCAACACCCTTTACCCCAGGGACCTGGGCCCCCAGTTCTAGGATGGTGGATTACCTTCCTCCCTGAGGCACGGGAAAGTCAGGCAGGAACTAGTTCAGACTCCTAACATACATTTATGTATGTATGTATGTATGTATGTATGTATGTATTTATTTTGAGACAGGGCCCCTCTGTGTACTTCAGGGTGGCCTTGAACTGACTATGTAGCCCAGACTGGCCTCAAATTAAAGGTGATCCTCCTCAGCCTCCTGAATGCTAGGATCATAGGTATGTGCCACCATACACCTAGCTGGATTCTTTTTTGTTTGTTTGTTTTGTTTTTGGTGGAACCAGGGGTTGAACTCAGGCCCTTGTGCTTGTAGCTGGATTCTTTTCGCTTGTTTTGAAACATGGTCTTGCTTTGTAGTGTAGACTGGCCTCAAACTCAACAGACTACTAATTGTGTCACAGAGGTACACAGGTGGTCTGATGCAGGAACCCTCCTCACCCTCTCTGACTTCAAGCTCAGGACTCCCTGCTTCCTCCTTTTCCCTCTTTTTGATCTCTTCTAAACTCACATTTCTTACCTAGAGCACCCCATCCCTACTTCCATGCAACTCAGAGGGTACTGAATCTGGTCTGGACCTGTTGCCACCCAGCCATGGGGCTTGTGCAGGCTTCCTGCTCTTTGCCTGGAGCAGCTGTCCAAGGGACTCTTTAACACCTCCCTTCTCAGGTACCTCATCAGCCACATTCCTAGCACACCCAGGGTTTCATTCAGCATGGTGTTTTCCTTGTGCTTCAGAGCACACACTGATATTCGCTTGATCTAGCTCAACTGTATGACCCAGGTCAAGTCTCTGAGCTTTTCTGTGCCTCAGATTTCTCATCTGGAAAATGAGCCAAGCAATACCCACTTCACTCTCTGAGAAAGTAAAATGACATTTAGTATGCAAAATTTTTCAGGTGGGGCCAGGGAGATGGCTCAGTAGGATAAGCGCTTGACCGGCAAACGCAAGGATCTGAGTTCAATC
>NW_004524594.1:22852582-22865199 GCF_000260255.1 Octodon degus | reverse complement strand
TTTATTTATTTATTTATTTATTTATTTATTTCTGGCAGAACCAGGAATTGAATTCAAGCCCTTGCGCTTACCAGGCAAGTGCTTATTCTACTGAGCCATCTCCCCAGCCCTTCTAACAATCTTTAAAACCTTGCCCAGAAAGTTTAAATCACTATTCACTCACTTTACATATCATCACAACCCCCAGACTTCCTTCCTTCTCTGATTTATTTTTTTCATAGCATTTATGAGACTTACTAAATTTTTACTTATGAATTTTTTTGTGTGTCTGCCCGGTATAGACAGGAAATTTTTATCTCTTTTGTTCATTGTAGTATCCCTAGCACCTCAACAAGTGCACGACACATAGTAAGTGCTCAATAAATACAGACTGAAAGATTATGATGATCACCGTACTACCTGGACCACTTGTGAGCAAGGTGGGATTCCCACTGTGCACGGGGAATTCCCCTGTGCCCAGCCCCAGACAAGTGTTAGCCTGTTAGCAATAGAGAATGCCAGGAGGATGAAGGAGGAAGAGAAAGGAAGTTCAGGGGAGCGGCCTTGCTGGGAGGGCCTTACCTGTGACCTGGGTGGGGGCAATCTCCACTGCACTGCGAGAGGGGGGCAGGTCTGGGGGCAGGAACCATCGAATTGTGGGTGGTGAGGGGCGGGATATCAGCTCTGCAGGCAGCAAGCAGTACAGGGATGGTCAGAAACTTCCTCTCTTCTCCCAGGTCACAGCCCAGCCTCGTTGTCCAATTAGTAACTGAGTGGTGACCCCGACCTCACCCGCCTTAGCCCTTTCGTCCTTGCTGTTGCCTAGCTTACCTGGAAGTGGCCGGGCAGGGGTGGTGGTGGCCATGGGGTGGCTCTGCTGTACTGACCGCTCCTCGATCACTGGCTGCAGGTGACAGCAACATGAGCACTCACTGAATCCCTCACCTTTGCCCCTCTCACTGGGGTCATACTCACTGGGTCTGTGGTCAACCCTATGAGGGAAAAAGACAAAGACATTAAGGGTTGGGATAGGAGAGGGAGCCAGGTATGGAGCCAGCAGCTGGGGCTATAAGGCTAGGATCTCTAAGACTTCAACAATCATGTCTCTGGTTCAAGGGTCAAGCTTAGATTATGGGTCAGTGTGTCTGCTTAGGGGTCAGAGGCCAGCTCTGGAGAGCAAAGGATGATCAAGGGTCTGGGGTTATAGATCAAGGCATAGTTGGGTAGAGCCTAGGGTCAGTTCAGGGGTCAGAGATTCAGGCCTAAGGGTCAAGGATTAGAATTAGGGGGTTAGACTGTGAGGTCATAGCTATGCATAGGGGCCAAAAGGTTAGGCTGGACCTCTCTCTTCTTCTGTGTCCTCAGGTGGTGGCACCCGGCTGGGGCTCTCAGGGAGTTGCTGGGGTTTGGGTGGCCCATCAGGGTGCAGAAAAAGGGAAAAGTCACTTTCACCCTGGATGGTGAGCGTCTGGTGGGAGGTGAGAATGTGGTACCCCTTCCCAGCTGGACAGATCTCTTTGAAGGCAGCTGCAGTCAGAGAGCAAACACAGAAATGAGTGTTTCCTACCCAGGTGCATGGACAGGCAGCCCCTCACCCCACATGCACCCCTATGCCTCCTGCTCCCCTCGTGCCCTCCACTCACCAGTGCCATCTGCTGGGCAGCGCTGACACCTTGCTCCCCAGGCCTTGCCCACACTGCAACAGCAGAGCTGGCGGGTGAGGCGCGTGGCCAGGGGGTGCTGGCACTGGTGCTCTGGGCTCACCAGGCGGAAACACAGGCTCTTCTCCTCGGGTTTGTCTGCTGCATGGACCATAGGTGACATAAGCATCTAGGCCTGAACACCCCCCCATGTCCCTCTGTCCAGCTGCTCCAGACCTTGCTTCTGTGCCCCAGACAACTCTTGATCCAAAAGTGGCTGCTGACCTCCTATGACCCATAAAACCTGTGTGACCACTAACCTCACTAACCTGACTTAGGCTGCTCTGGACTTCAATCTCCTTCCCATCAAACCTACCATTTATAGAGCCCTGACTTGGTATAAGTCTCTTTTCTTTTCTTTCTTTCTTTCTTTCTTTCTTTCTTTCTTTCTTTCTTTCTTTCTTTCTTTCTTTCTTTTTTTGAGACAGGGTGTTACTAAGCAGTTGGGGCTGGCCTTGTGCTCATTTTTGTAGCTTCCAGGCAGGTCTCAAACTCACAGAGATCCTTCCTGCTCAACTTCCCAAGTGCTGTGATTACTGATGTGCACCACCATGCCCAGTTCTGGGACCACTCGGTGGGCACCCACATCCGGGGCTGAGACAGCACAGTATGTGGGGCCAGGGATCAAACTCAGGTCCTTGTGCTCACCAGGTAAGTGCTTTGGCCTCTAAACTATTTCTCCTGCCCCTTGGTATAAGTCTTTTTTTTTTTTTTTTTTTTTTTTTTTTTTTTGCGGAACCGGGGACTGAACTCAGGCCCTTACACACTTGCCAGGGAAGCGCTTATTCCACTGAGCCATCTCCCTGACCCTCCTTGGTATAAGTCTTGAGCCCCAGGGACCTCTAACCTGAGATCTCAGATGACCCTTTGCCCCACTGATTCCTATCCTATCTGTTGTGGGCCTTGTTCCTCATGCACTCAACCCTCAACCCTACTCTGACTCTGACCTCTTGGGACCTTAGACTATTGCTGCTGGGAGCTTCACCCTTCCAGACCATGCTTTTGACTTTCCAGTATCCTAAAGCCCCCCAGTCTCACCAATGCACTGACTGCGGGAGGGGCCCAAACTATGGCCAGGTGGGCAGATGCATCGATAGGAGCCCAGGCTGTTGAGGCAGTCACCGTGCCGACACATCCCTGGCATCGCACACTCGTTGATGTCTGTGGTAAGCAGGAATTTGGTCCTTGTAGTCTGTGCCATAGGATGACCACAAGCTGTTTCAAGAACCTCAGGGTCTTGCCCTGGCCCAACTCCTCTCTCACCAGCATTGGGACACCCTTGCCCCAATCACCTCCAGCTGCCTCCCCAGCCCACAGATCTCCTACTGGCAGTACCCTGGCAGTGGCTGCTGTTGAACTTCTTGTAGCCCTGGGGGCACTCAGAGCCCACTTCACGTACAGGGCCTGGCTTCTGCACCCCTGTGTCTGTAGAAAGAGGGCAGTGTAGAGGTGGGGCACTGGGAGTTTGTGGCGTGGGGTGGGGGGACAGCATGGGAAAGCCAAAGGGATGGGGAGAGGAATCTGGTGGAACCTGGACAGGGGACTCCTGCAGGGGTGGGAGGAGGACCCCTGCAGGAGGTGGGCTGGATGGTCACATTGAGCCTGGACACTCACACTGCAGCTGAGGGCACTTGTGGCACTTGCTCTGGCCCCAGGCAGTGCCGATGCTCCCACAGCAGTCCTCCTGCTTGGTGAGGCCGGGCAGGGGATTGCTGCCACACTAAGGGTAGAGGTGGCACAGGCGTCACATAGTATCAGAGACACTCCCCTCTTTCCTGAGGGCTCCTCTCCAGCCTGCTGATCATCACTTATTTATTTATTTATTTATTTTTTTTTTGTGGAACCAGGGATTGAACTCAGGCCCTTGCGCTTGCCAGGGAAGCGCTTATTCCACTGAGCCATCTGTGGAAAGCCATCCCCGGCCCCTGATTATCACTTTTTTGCAATCCTGATGAAACCCTGAGATGCAGGAGTGGTCCCTTAGGGACCGGGATTCACTCACCAACTGCTTGGGCAGTGTGTCCTGAAAGCAGCGGCCCAGGGGCTTCTGGGTGGGAGGTCGTGGGTGCTGAGGCTTGGGGTGCGGCAGCAGGTGCTGGGAGGGGGCAGGGCCCTCAGCATTGGGCCCCTCAATTCGGTGCACCTGGACAGAGGCCTCAGGCGGGTGGTGGACACGGACATTCACCACGGGGGGCGGGGCCTGCACTGGGGGCGGGGCGCAGTGGCCTCAGGGCTGCTCGGCACCTCCCGCCGGCTGAGCTCCTTCAGGGCTGGCCTCTGCCCTGATGCAGCCACCCTCATGCCAGCCCCTCTCCCTGTCCCGGAACTTGCCCTTTGCCTGGTACCTTCTGCTGATATCTGTCCCGGCCCCAGGGGCACCAGGAAAGCTGCATGCTGGGCAGGAGGCCCCTCCCCCGGCCCAGGAGGATCGGCGATCACCTGCACGGCGTAGATGGCATGCTTGCTGGCCACAGACTCGCCCTCTGGGACCAGGGTCTGCAGCGTGCCTGTGGACCCCGCCCGGGCTAGCCCTGGGCCTACGCCTCCTCCGGCGCTGCCCGCTCCTCCAGCGGGCACCTGGCAGAAGCGGCCAGTGAAGTCGGGGGGACACAGGCACTGGTTTCGGGAGGAGCACTGGCCGCCATTCACGCAGGGCAGAGGGCACACCACTGAGAAGGGGACATGAATCAGGTCACAGGCTGACCTCCAGGCCCTAGGCCCACTCTTGCCCACATCCTGTCCCCCTTTCTTTGCCACCCACTGGCTCTGTTGTCCTTGGAAAACTAGTTTTGGTGACACATCACACACAGAAACTGCCCACTCTAGGTCCCAATCCTGGTATATCCACGGCAAATCCTGGAGTCAATTTTTCCAATTTAAATCCTAGCAAGGCTATGTGACCCTCAGCAACTCACTTCCCCACCCTGTGCCCCACCACCCCACCCATGGGCATGTTGTGTGGGTTAAATGAGGCAACGCCCATACAAATGCTCAGCACAGCGAACTACAGAATAAGCAACTGTTGCTACAGTGAGCAGCCTTCCCATGTCCTTTTCTGGGAATGGGATCTCTCCCTTCTCATTCCCCTAAGTCAGGCCTCAGCCCCTTTCCCCTTGCCTCTGCCTTGCCATCAGAGCCCACACCTGACACTGCCAGTGATTCCCCATCTCTAGATACAACCACCATCTCTGACCTCTCCAGTACTTCTTGGCCACCTCCACCAGACAGTCTGAAATCACCTCTCTCCCTACCTATGCTCACAGCAGGGAAGCCCTGCCTGCCTAGCCACAGAACTGGGCTGGAAGGGCCCATCCCAGCTTCTCCTGCTGCTCCCCATCTCCAATGACCCCACCTCCCCCGTGGTCTCTGCCCTCCCTCAGTTCTGGCCATGCCACCCAAACTCCCTATATTTCCCTGCTTCTGTCTTGCCTGTCTGCAATCCCAGCATCCTCAGAGAAACCCACTTCAAACCCTCTGGCACAAGATACCCAAGCTCCAGACTTTGCTTGGACTTTCAAGGCTCTCTATAGCCCAGAGCCTTCTCTCACCAAGCCCCTCTGGTCCTCCCATGTGCACCCTGCATTCCAGGGCTCACTTCCTTTCTACCCTCCTTTCCTTCCACCCCAGGGCCCTGTCCCCTATCTCCTTCTGTTCAAACCTGACTCTTCTGAGTTCAGCTTCTTCTCCAGGAAGGGTCCCATGTCACATCCCATCTACCATGTTCCCTCTTGTGAGTCTCCTTGCTTGATTATAATCAGTCTGTTGCCCCCACTCCAGGGTACTTTGGAGGGCAGGGCCTGATGGGCCTCAGCTCTGGGTCCCAGAGGAGGTCCAGGAGATGAATGGAGTGAATGAGCAAGAGAGACCTTACTGTTTCTGTTGTCACATACACACAACATATATTTTAGAACATTGGAACCCTGAGTGAGCTACTGCATTAGCCAAAGCCCTTCTTCTGCTTACCCTAAAGGGAACGAGGCATATGTGTTGCTTTCCTGGACACCTGAGGGTCTCAGAGGGTCAACCTTAATTCCTTGCCATCAGGGTCAAGGGAAGAGCATCCTAGCCCCACCCAGCCTATCCTGCCTGGCCTCTGGGGGCCAGCAGGCTTTACAGGACAGAAGAGGTGTGTCCTGGGCCAGGGGAGGCAGAATCCTCTCCTTCCTTCCTCCCAGTGAGTCACCCTTGGCGGTGAGGGTGACCTCCCAGTGACATCCACCCACTGTGGCCTCGGCTCTTAGCCCTGGGGATGTGGGCAGCACGGATGGAGACAGCAGCCTGCGCAGGACGGCCAGGGGGCCTGGGAGGCTGGATACACAAACACTCACATGCACAGTCATCTCCTCACATACACAGACTTATTCTGACACCAACATAGGCTCATTATATAAACACTCCCATCCCTTCCCTGACAGTGAATGCAGACACACACCCAAGACAACAGCAGAGATACTGGCTAATCACCATGTGCCACACCAAAGCCTAATCCTGCCCCCATAGATATGGAGGCCATGTGAGTGTGTGTGCACACACAGACACATACCCCATCCGGTGGTGTTTCTTAGGGCTGGAGTGGATGAGTGAACAGAGGAATGTGTGAGAGGGGCTGTTTTGCTGGTGCCATCCTGGGCTCAGCCTAATTACCCTGTCCAGGAGGGTAATTACTGCTGGGACACCTCCCCCAGCCTGGCCCACAGGGCCCTGGTGGAGGAGGCCCAAGCCCCAGGCCTGGCCCTTTGAGGAAAGATGCTGGGGAAGAGATGGGTTCCAGGCTGGGTGGGAAAGTCAGAAGAGCTTGGGCTGGGGTTGGTTCAGAGGACCTTCAAGATGTGAAGTGTTTCCAGGAGCCATGGGAAAAAGAGGAAAGCTAGTTCCCATTTCCCAGCTGCACCCCACTTCTTAGGCCTTATTTAAGACAGTTCCCATTCATATCTTGCCACTAACTCGTTCTTTTCACCCCAGCCCTGACCTAGGCTCCTCCTCCAGAGAAAGCAGGTGTATTTTCTGGGCACAGTCTGCTTTAGTCATTTTAAAAACACTTTTGTTTTGTGAGGAAATACTCATCCCTTCTTGGAGACTTCCGGCCCTGTTCACATTCCTCAAAACTTCTGGGTATTCCAGCACCTTTCTGTAAGCCTGTGCCATCCACAACCCTATTCTAGCCCCCAACCCCAACTTAAGTTTCAAAGTTCAGGCCTCTAGACCCCCCAGTTCTAGCCTTCGGGACTGTGACCATCCAAACCTGGAGGCCCCAGATCTCTGCCATGTGTACCCTAGGTTCCCACCTCTTATGCCCGAGTCTCCACTCTGCAGCCTGCCTTCCTAGCTCCCCACCGCTCCCAGTCTGAGCCCCCGGCCCTCACCCACGCGGAAGCCGGAGCCCGTGAGCGTGTCGGTGCTGTGGCCGTTCTCTCCGATCAGCGTCATGTTGGTGCCGTGGTAACAGCTGTCCCGACACTGGCCCTTGTGACAGGTCCGCCTGCAGTACACCGGCGCAAAGACCACCTTGAAGCGCTCGCGGGCCAGCGCCCCGCCCCCGCCGGCGCCCCGCTCGCCGGCTGGTCCCCCCTCGGCCCCGCCGCCCGGGCCCAGCAGAGGCAGCAGAAGCAGAGGCAGCAGCCTCGCCGCACCCGCTCCGTGCATTGCAGGGGCCAGGCCGCCGGCGACCCCTCGGGGCCCGAGCATCCGGGCCACGCGACCCCGGGGGGCGCGCCGGGCGGGGGCTAAGGGCCCGGCGCCGGCGGGGGTCGCGGCCGGGGAGCGCAGGCCGGGGGCAGAGAGGGCAGCGAGGCAGCGGAGCAAAGAGGGCGCGGGCAGGGAGGGGGCGGCGAGCGCGCGGGGGCCGGGTGCGAGGCCGGCGATGGAGGCTGGACCGCGGAGAGCTCAGAAACTTCCCGGCCCGGATAAGCTCCTCCAGGCCCCGAACTGAGGCCAGGCGGAGGAGGCCGGAGCTAGTGGAGGCGGAGAGGAGGAGCGAGCGGGGGGAAGGCCGGGCGGCTAGCCCGTTGCGCGCCCCTCTGGCCGGCTGCTCTCCCGCGGCCGCCGGGAAGCAGGAGCGCGGGGAGGACGCAGGGAGAAGTGAGCAGTTGTTTTCCCTGGCTAGAGCGCGGCGCGGCGGCGGCGAGGGGGGCTGGGACGCTGGCCTCGGGCCAGGGAGACAGTTTTTTTCTGTGTAAAGCGTCGCCCGGGCTGCCCGCAGGAGCGAGGGTGTACGGACGCGGTGGAGGGGAGAGCTGAGGTGGGGGCGCTGCACACCCCAGATGCCCGCCCCGCGGGACCCCGCTGGGCCCTTTCCAGGGAGCCCTCACCTGGGACCCGCGGGCCGGGCGGCCAGATTCCTCCGGGCGGGGCCGCGGCCTGCTCTAAACCTCCGGCCCCGCCCCGTCTAAACTGGAACCCGAGGCCAGGGAGGGAGATGGGCCTCGCCAGGGTCACACTGATTTGTGGACGGGAACCCAGGCCTCTTAGATCTTTCCCAGTCAACCTTGCGCATGTGTGTGTGTGTGTGGGGGGGTCTCACACCCTCAAAGTCAGTTCTTAGTTCTCCACTCCTCTCTGAGGGAAGGATACCAGGAGGGGACACCCTTTGAAGGCACAGTGATGTCTCAGGGGGAATAAAAGCCTGTGGGTTGCAGAAGGGGAGCAGAAAGACCAAAACTGGAAATCCAGCCCCCCTTTAGAGGGCTTCCTGGTGCCCATCTTGCCACTCCACCCCCCTTCCCCTTGTCTGGCTGGGCTGGCTGGACTGGCTCTGGGCCTCAGACACTCTGGAATCGCCAAGGTCTGAGCTCAGGGCCTGGCCCCCTTCCCAGGCTAACAGCCGCGAGGAGGGGGACATTGCTTAAGAGCCCAGGGCCCTGGGGAGGGTTACAGCAGGGCCCCAGAGCAGGGGTTGGCAGGAGCTGGGGAGGGGTCTTGAGTTTGACCATGTCTAGGGAGGAGCCAGCTCTGTCCACTGATCTGAAAGGGAAACTGTGGTGTTCTGAGACCTAGGCCCTAAGTGAGACCCCAGGCTTCAGTGTCTGACTCAGAGCCCAGCAGGGGGAGGGGTGACCAAGATCAGGAGGATGCCAAGTCAGGGTGGTGCCAAAACCTCTCTGAGAGGGCACCAGGCCTGGCAGTCCAGTGGGGACAGGAGTTGGGGTTTTTCTTCGGGCACACCTGTCCAAGGAACTCATGCTTTTTACCTTACGGTTGAATTTATTTGAGGAGCTTTGGGGGGATTGAGAGAAACTCGAATTGCTCACCAGCAGTGCCAGCTACATTCAGTAGAGTTTAGTGTTGCAGTACTGGGAGGGGACAGCAAATTCCCCGCTGCTGGAATCCTGGAGGGTTTGTGAAGGGTGTCCCCTCCCTCAGCTCTGGTCATACTCTGAGGCAAGGAATACTACTGAATGCTTAGTATCTGCCAGGCACAGCACTGAGCATTTTATATTCACTGTTGTCCCTGACAGTCATCTGAACTCTCCCTTGCCTAGGGCTCACCTTGTTACACAGCTCATATAATAATCTTGACTTGGAGGATCCATTTCTCTCAGCCTCAGTTTTCTCTCGTGAAATGTGGTCATTCACCACACTAGGATCGCACTCCATGCTGAGCTCTCCCTTACAGCTAGAAAAATTCTGCCCTCCAGGGGCCTCTGTACCAGGGGAAACAGACATGCGACCAATCATTTCACACATAACAGTGGTTACCGCAGAGGTCAGTGCTGTAACCAAGATAAGCAAGAGCAGCCATGAAACCTGGGAATCCAGTAGGTCCCTCTGACAAAGGGACTTTTCCTGTGGAGGCTAGAGGGAGATGCTAAGGAAAGCCTGTCAGAGCTGGGGAAATTGAAAAGAGTGTTTGCCAAGAAGTGTGCAGGGGGTAAAGGGGGATGAAACTTGGGGTTACCTTGGTCTGAGGGCATCCGGATGGGGAGGGTGCTCCAGCACAGGTGGGAGGGGTAGGTCTGAGCGAAGTCTTTGGCTTTCATTTTCATTGCTGTGGGGGGGTGCACTGCTGCCCCGGTGCTGTGTCAGGGAGAGATGGGGCACTTCTGCCTTCTTCGTGGAAGAGATGACTGCTTGCACAGCAAGAAGCTGGAATCTACAGACTATGTGAATCTGGGAGGAAAGGCGAGGTCAGCAGCACTAATGGGTCCAGGTGTCCGGCTGGAGTCCCCAAATAGGCAGGAGAGGAAAGACAAAGGAGGAGAAAGAAGCACAGGGACAGGTTCTCAGCGCTCTGCTAGACCTGCTGTGTCTGAGGTGTGTGTCATCCAACCCCAACTGCCTGAGTCCAGATCAGACAGGATGCGTTGCCTAGGGACCTAAGCTCAGTCCTCAGCATACCAGGTATCTCTGTGGTGAGGAGTAACAGTTTAGTCAGAGAGAGACAAGGGCTCAGCATGAATGGGGCAGATCACCATTCCCAGGTCCTCAAGCGGAGGTGGAATCAGCCTAGAGACCCAGAAGAAGCTTAGGAGGGAGCCAGCAGGAAACCAAGAGCTGGAGCAGAAAGAGGCAAGAGTGCCTGGAAGGAGGATGTGGCTAGTCCTGTGCTGCTGC
Source organism: Octodon degus (assembly GCF_000260255.1). Lineage (NCBI taxonomy): Eukaryota > Metazoa > Chordata > Mammalia > Rodentia > Octodontidae > Octodon > Octodon degus. Next base: position 22,854,970 of record NW_004524594.1, on the reverse strand, counting down.
CAAGAGCATGATGGGGCAGACAGCTGCTCCGGAGCTGGGGAGATAGTGAATGCTCCAGTTTGCCTGAGTGCCTCTGCACTGAGTGCCCCATGTTGTACGAGGGAGCTGATTAAAAAGACAGATGGATGGAAGGAGCAGTCTCCTTCTGGGCTGGCAGTAGAGGGAGCCCTTAGCCCCACTTAAGGGACTAGAAAAAGCTGGCACCCCATAACCTTCATACATAACCTAACAGGATGACTGCTCTAGGGAGCCACAGCCTCAGCAGACTTCTGTCCTCAAGGCCTGCAGGGAACAAATATTACCCATTTTCCTTTGGCTCCCAGGACTCCAGTCAGGCCTGGGGCTGCTGCATGTGGACCACAGCCCCCTGCCAAGCAGCAAGGAGGTAGAGAAGGCAGAGTGGACTGTAGGAGAAACTGAGGCAATCCAATACCCGTAATGTCCTTTCATGCCCCTTTTCTAGACTTCTTGATACACAGTGCCCTCCATCTCCCGTGTGTGTGTGTGTGTGTGTGTGTGTGTGTGTGTGTGTAACCAGGAATTGAACTCAGGCCCTTGTGCTTGCCAGGCAAGTGCTTATTCTACTGAGCCATCTCCCCGGCCCCACCCTCCATCTTCCTTGAGCTGCTGTTCCACTTGCTTCCCAAGTGTGTAGACCTTCAAATGTGCAGAAGGAGAGCATGATCTTCGGGGTTGTTCCAGATCATGAAGGCAGCCAACAGGACTGCCTGGAGACCCCCTGCCTCCTGTACTCCCTGTTTCATTAAAGATAGTCACTTTTTTTTTTTTTTTTTTTTTTTTTTTTTTTTTTTGGCAGAACCAGAGATTGAACTCAGGCCCTTGCGCTTGCCAAGGAAGCGCTTATTCCACTGAGCCATCTCCTCGGCCCAAGATAGTAACTTTTTAAGACAATTCTGGGCCAGTCGTGATAGCAATCAACTGTAATCCCAGCAGTCTGGAGAGCTAAGTGGGCAACTTAGTGACTTAGCAAGACCCTATCTCAGAATAAAGTGACAAAATAATAAATAAATAAATAAATAAGAGGCTCAGGACATAGTTCAGAGTTAGGGTCCTGGGTTCAATAGAAGTAGTTAAAAACAAAAACAAATAGCTCAGTGGATTAAAAAAGCACCTGCAAGAAGGTACAGGGGGGCTGGCGAGATGGCTCAGTGGTCTAAAGCACCTACTCGGAACAAGCTTGGCAAAGCACAGGGACCGCCGTTCAATCCCCCAGCACCACATGTCAGCCAGCCCCGCCCCCTGGTGGGCTGAGCTGGCCACACACACACACACACACACACACACACTCTAAATAAATAAATAAATAAATGTTTAAAAAAAACAAAGAAGGTACAGGGGCAGGGGGCTCGATCCCCGGGCCTGCCATGCCAGTCCCACTCCCAGGGCACAGTATGGTGGTGTGCACATGTAATCCCAGCTCTTGGGAGGCTGTAAACAGGCAGATCACAATGGGTCTGATCTAGTAGTGAGACCCTGAAGACCCTGTAGACTCTTCCCTAAAATACCCAAACAGACAAAAAACCAAACTGGAGCTGGGTGTGGTGGTGCACACCTGTTATGCTAGCACTCTGGAGGCTGAGGCAGGAGGATCATTGTAAGTTCGAGACCAGTTGTGGCTACAAAGTGAGTTCAAGGCCAGCTGGAATTGCATAGTGATAACTTGTCTTAAAAACACAAAAACAAAACAAAACAGGGTTGGGCTTAGAGGTATACACCTGTAATATCAGCACTTTAGGAGGCTGAAGTAGGAACAATAATATAATATATAATTATGTAATGTGATTATGTAATTTATTATAATTATTCAGGGTTACTAGAGGTATAGCTCAGTGGCAGATTGTATATTCAGCAGGTGGACTGTACTGTATTTGTATATTGTTTACTGTAGATTGTATATTGCATACATCATGATGCCCTAGGTTCAATTCCCAGTACTGGGTAACATGAGAGAAAGAGGAAGGAAAAAAAAAAAAAAAAAACAATGAGGTATGGTGGCACGCACAGGCATGTAACCCAGGCACTTGAGAGCCCGAGGCAGGGGGATTCCAAAGTCAAGGCCAGCCTTAGCAGCTTAATGATAATACAGGGGAACAGAACTCCTGCTAGATGTCAGATGGGCCATGCTGTGTTCCCTGAAATCAAAGAATGAATTTCAAAGGACAAAGATTCAGAGTGAGAAAGATTTATTGGAGAATAGGAATAGTTCCCGAGAGACCAGAGGGGTCCAGAGTGAGTTTCCAGAGGCTCTTTGTCAGGGGTAATTTATACAGCAAAGTCACAAAGTAGCCAGGAATTGTGGGACACACCTATAATCCTAGCACGCAGGAGGCTGAAGCAGGAGAATCAAGGCCAGCCTGGGCTACATAG
>NW_004524594.1:22842731-22852249 GCF_000260255.1 Octodon degus | reverse complement strand
AGCACCACATGCCAGCCAGCCCCGCCCCCTGGTGGGCTGAGCTGGCCACACACACACACACAATAAATAAATGTAATAAATAAAAAAATAATTAAAAAAAAAGAATCACAAGTATCGTTGCTTAGCAGATAATGATCTAGTAGAGAAGCATACTCATGTAGCAAGAGTATGTGGCAGCATGGTCCCCCTGGCTTACCTTTGGCTTCTCAAAAAGAAACATTTTTCGCAAAGGGATGGCTCCAAGCATTCTGTTCTCCACCTGGGTGTCTGATGCGTATCTGGATGTTAACGACTAGGTTCTACTAATTACAGCACAGTTGTCTTCAGACATGCCTCCAGGGCTGGTGAGATAGCTCAGCGGCATAAGCATTTAGGTCCTGAGTGCAATCGCTGGTACTGCAGAGGGAGGAAAAAAAAAAAAGATGTGCTTCCAGTCACAATTCAGATGTCTTTATTTTCACTGACTTCCTTGAAAGTCCAGTCCCTCTCTGTCTGTATATTGATTTTTATCTAACTTACCTGCCTAGGACAGTGAGACCCTGTCTGAAAACAAAGACTTTTGAAAAATTTTTAAAAGAAAATACAAGGCCCGGGGAGATGGCTCAGTAGAATAAGTGCTTCCCTGGCAAGCTCAAGGACCTGAGTTCAATCCCCAGTTCCGCAAAAAAAAAAAAAAAAGAAAGAAAATACAAAATAGTAAGAAAAAAAAAAAACCCAAATAATACAGAATTTCACTAAACAAAATAATATGAATTTAACAGCATTTGTTGAGTTGCATAGTGTTGTCAAAGACTTTAAAAGAAGGCTCTGGGATGTAGCTCTTTGTGAGGTCCCACATTCAACCCCTAGTACTACCAAAAACCCTACAAAAAGCAAAAGACAGTTTCAAACATGTCACTCTCCTGCCTAAAAAGTGTCCAGTGGCTTCCCTTTGCTCATCCACATCTGCAAGTTCCCCTGTCCCCTGACAGACTGAGCTTGTTCCTCTGTCTCAGGTGCTCTTTTGAGCCTTCATGTCCAGAATTCCTGGCGTTGTCTCTTTCCAGCCTCTGAGTAGCATCATCTGCCTATTTCTTCCATTTCTTGTCAAAATCCAGAATATTCTTCCTTAACGATTTGTTTGAGGCTGACCTCAAATTTACAGTCTTTCTGCCTCAGCCTCCCAGAGTGCTGGGATTACAGGCATGACCACATGCCCAGTTAAAATTGTATTTACTCAAATCCAAATGTGATGGAGCACTCCTGTAATCCCAGCACTCAGGAGGCAGAGGCAGGAGAATCGTTGAGAGTTCGAGACCAGCTTGGATTACAAAGTGAGCTCAAGGCCAGCATGAGCTCCATAGTGAGACACTGTCTCAAGAAGATTAAAAAAAGAGGGGCCGGGGAGATGGCTCAGTAGAATAAGCACTTCCCTGGCAAGTGCAAGGGCCTGAGTTCAATCCCCAGTTCCGCAAAAAAAAAAAAAAAAGAATTTGTTTTTACTCCCTTATTGTCCACCTCATCAGCTGCCCCAGCAGGCACAGCCTTGTTTCCAGATCCCAGCGCAAGGCCAGGTGCAGAACAGATGCTGCAGTTTTTTGGTTTCTCACAAAGTTTACACTGTTGTCATTTCATCCTCTCCAGTGACACTGGGGAAGGGAAGAAGAAGCCAGGCTCTGAAAGATGAAACAAGTGAACTCAGGTCACCCAATGAGTTAAGTGCAGGCATTGAACCTAAGCTTCCAGATTCAAAACCTAGGGAGGAGAATAGGGTGGCAGGAAGTCCCCGAAATGTCCTGAAGGTAAGTGGATAGGGCCCTGAGTGCACCCTGTAGGATGGGATGAGGCAGAGCTGTGAGCCCCAAGCCCACACTGCTCTTGGTTTTATGGGGCCCAGAGAAGGGAAGGGACTTGGTCAGTGTTACATAGCCCCGCCACAGCAGAGACCAATTCAAATCCTTACTGGAGCAGGCTCCTGATGCCCTACTACAGCACGACTGGGTGGACATGATGGCATATGCATGTAATCCCGGCACTCAGAGGCCAAGACAGGAAGATTGCCATGGATGAAGAACAGCCTGGGATACAAGTGAGTTCTGGGCAGCCTGAACTACATAACCAGACCCTATCAAAAAAAAAAAAAAAAAAAAAAAAAAAGCATCCTTGGATACTCTTTCATGAATAATGAAAGTATGGCTCAGAACACATAATATAGTGGCCATTTTTTAGCCTTGATTCTCCTGACTGCATCGTGTATTGGCTACATGAAAAAGTGTTGCTTTCTCTGTCTGCTTCTCCATTTTCCAACAGGAAACAGTGAACTGATACTAAGCCTCTGCTAACTGACCCCTGGCATATAGGGAGCACTCAGCATATGTCTATGGGATGCTTTTCTTGTCATCTGGGTCTGGGGGCCAGAGGGACTGCCCCTCAGAGACGGCCAGCTGTGTGCCAGGCCCTCTGCTGCCTTCATAAGGCGTCTTTCTGAATTCTGAAAGTCTCTGGGAAGCTTCTAGATGTTGAGGAATGCAATGGTTCTGGGAATAAGGGTGACAGTAGGGCAGGGAAGGGGCTGCTTGGCAGCTGAGGAGGGTGGAATGACAGAGGCCTGGAGGAGGCATCTCTTCGCAAGGATGCTGTACTGAAAGAGGCTGCTATTTTTTTTTTTTGAAGCAGATACTTTATTAACTGACCAAATCATAAAAACACCATGGTAGATACCTTAGTTCATCCTTCTAATAAGCCTGTTGATCTGGTCTTCCCTATTTCCCGCATCTCCACCTTCCACAAAATGGGTGGTCTTTTTCTTCATTCCACCTTGAGGAGATGATAACTTGAATGGCCACAGGAAATTATTTGCCTCTTTGAAGCGTTTTCCAACAGTATAGATCTCGTGAATCAGATCCTCCATGCAGATGATGCCATATTTACCAAGAGATCGAGCAATCAATGAATTATCTGTCAAGGCAATTCGCTTCTTATTGATTTTGCTGTAGCCACGCTTGTATATTAGTTCGTTCACTGACTTCAGGTTTGGGTACCCCCATGCAATGTATGGCTCCACAATTCTCAGCATGTTAATTGAAGCCTTGTTGAGCTTAACGAAGGTACCATTGAAGATTTGGCAAAGGCGAAGAAGCTGCAACACCTTGCGGACCTTTGGGCTCAAACCATTGATACCCCTGATCCGGATGACAAATGCCAGTTTGGGCTCTGCAGGGACATAGAAATTGCCAGCTTTTCTCACCATCCTAGCCATCCGGATCTCAGTTCTGTACATCTGTCTGTACTCCTTATGATAGTGCCTGGCTTTTTCACAGATGAGCTTCCTCCTCGCCTTGCGAAGCGTCTTCTGGGCAAACTTCTTTCTCAGGCGCTTTATCTTTAGCTCTGCGAAATGTTTTCGCTTTTTCATAAGGGTTTCTGGCACAGCAGGAACCTTCTTTTTCTTCTCTTCTGCAACCTCCATGGTTCCAGCCGGAAAGAGCAAGAGGCTGCTATTGATTCTCTCCCAGAGGAGGAACGTTTGAGAGGTGGATTAGAGAATGAGTTGAGCCTCCCCTCACAAGTGACATGAGTCTTTTTTCTTTATGCAGTGTTGCTAAATGAACCCCAGGCCTCACACACGCCAGGTAAGTGCTCCACTACCTGAGCTACATCCCCAGCCCTTCTTTATGCTTGATCAACCAGAGAGGCTCTCCTGCCCCACTACTCTTCTCACCCTTCACACTCAGGAAATGGCTACTGGTGAGAAGTCAGGTGCTAGAGGCGCCCTGATTGACCTGATGAAGTCGTGGAGTTGTGTGTGTGACATCCCAGCTGGGTGACCATGCATATATCTCTTATCTTCAAGTTTCAGCTTCCTCAACTGAAAACTGGAATGAGGATAAAGCCAAATTCATAACCAGGTATTGTACATGCCTGTAATCTCAGCCCTGGGGCGGCTGAAGCAGGAGGACCTTGATTTTGAGCCCAATCTGGGATACATATGGAGAACTTGTCTCTGAAAAAAACAACCAAACCCCAAATTATAGCGTTGTATTACAGCTTAAATGAGATATTGGGCTAGGGCTATAGCTCAGCAGCATAAGCGCCTGCCTGGCAAGTCTAAGGTCCTGAGTTTGATCGCTGGTGCTGCATAAACAAACAAACAAACAAACAAACAAACAAATGAGATAGTTACTGAAAAGCTCTTAGCTCAGTGTCTGGCCCCCTAAAAAATACACATACACCAAAAGTTAAGTATGATTATTATTATTATTTTTTAATTTTATTTATTTGTGTGTGTGTGTGTGTGTGTGTGTGTGTGTGTGTGTGTGGCCAGCTCAGCCCACCAGGGGGCGGGGCTGGCTGGCATGTGGTGCTGGGGGATTGAACCGCGGTCCCTGTGCTTTGCTAAGCTTGTTCTAAGTAGGTGCTTTAGACCACTGAGCCATCTCTCCAGCCCCAAGTATGATTATTTTTATTACAATATCATCTGGCCCTTTTTTTGTTTCCCAGAAATGTTAACTCAGTCACATTGAAGTGAACAAGAAGAAAAAGCACCCTGAGTGAAGACACAAGGACATAATTTCTGCTATTCAGATACTACCCCACCAGACAAGCCAGTCTAGGGGGCCCTGGAACCAAGCATTGTGTGAAAACACATCATTAAGCAGGAAGAAAGGACATGAACTCAACAGTGCAAGAAAATTTATTACTAAATCTGAGAGGGACTTCTTTGTGTGAGCAAAACAGAGGCCTCTCAAACAGGCTAAGAGGCTTTTTGTTTTAAACTTTTTTGGTGGGCTTTTGAGGGGTTTGGTTGGAGAAATAGTGAGCTTGTGGCTTACTGATGTGTCTGTCCTCTGTGATCTGCTGACATGTCCTCTGGGTACTGTTCTTGACCTAAGTCAAATGAAGCTTATGTTTCCCTAACATGGCAGAGGCTCATTTAAACCAGCGGTGTCTCTGTCTGTCTGGTCTCTGTCAATCACGGTGTGCTTTGTCACTCCAGAAAGGTTCTTGACTACTGCGGTGTTAGCAGTGCTACAGATAGAGACATTAGCCTGACTCCCATGCACATGTGGTAAATTCTGTCCATAAAACAAGGCCAGAGAAAACCAAGCCCACCACTTCCCAGGCAATTGACCTGCCCACTGTGACTGTTGTGAATATGTTATTATGGTCCCTTATTTAGGACCATGAAGGGTCTGAGATTCTAACCTTTTGTGAGCTAAGAAGTTAACCTGCCACTGGTTCATGGAACCAGATAAAAGACTCCAGGGCCGGGCATGGTGGTGCATGCCTGTAATCCCAGCACTGGGCAGGCTGAGGCAGGAGGATTGTGAGTTCAAGACTAGTCTGGGCTACAAAGTGAGCTCAAGGCCAGCCTGAGCTGCATAGCAAGACCTTGTCTCAAAAAGACTCCCTGGGGGCCAGCCAAATAGCTCAGCCGATTAAAACACCTACAAGCAGGCACAGAAGCCAGGGGTTCTATCCCTGGACCTGCCATGCTGGCCCCGCCCCCTAGGGGTGTGCTGAGATGGCAATTGAGACTGGGTGTGGTGGCGCATGCCTGTAATCCCAGCTCTTGAGAGGCTGTAAACAGGTGGATCACTATGAGTCTGATCTAGTAGACCCTGAGCACCCTATAGACCCTTCTCTCCCCCCACCAAAAAAAAGACTCCTGGGTTAGAATAGAGGACTTTATTATGGCACTGCAAACAGCACCTGCACTAGTGACATATGTGCTGGGGGCTGATTGGGCCCCTGGATGCCTGTGGTAGGAATGGCAGAGAATAAAAGAAAGACAAAAACAAATATTCAGTTCTAAGGGGGAGTTCATCTCTAGTGGACTAGCTCTACTATCAAAAAGTGCTGGGGTAGTGCACTTTTTTTTGAACAGTGGCTGTGGTTAAAAATGAGATAATAAAATAGGGATCAAGTCTAGCATTTGAAAGAGAAAAAGCGGGCCGGGGAGATAGCTGAGTAGAATAGGCGCCTGCCTGGCAAGCACAAGGTCCTGAGTTCAATCCCTGGTACTGGGAAAAAGAGAGAGAGAGAGAGAGAGAGAGAGAGAGAGAGAGAGAGAAAAGAGAGAGAGAAAGTTAAGGTCTTTCCCCATACATAGATGCCTTCATTTTGTATACTGTCTTCAGCAGATATTATCTTGCCTCAGGAGGCTGTGAATATGAGATTTCCCAACAAAGCTAGAGAGCATGCAGCTGTTTGCAAACTGTTCTGCTATGTGCTCAGGCTGGCCTCAACCTCTCTCCATGATCCTCTTGCCTCAGCCCTCTGAGTACTGGGATTACAGATATTAGTATTGGGATTACTACTGCCCCTAGCTCAGATCTACTTTAGAAAGCCAGGAAACAGCTTTCTCTGTAAGCCTCACAACCTCCCTATTTGACCTGCTACAGGCTATATTGATATTTGCATAAACTTCTTTGGCCCCCAAAGGAGTCCAGGGAGGGCCTGGGAGATAGCTCAGGGTCTAAGGCACCTGCTTAGGCAAGCTTAGTCAAACATGCAGGGATCTCAGTTCAATCCCCAGCACCACATGCTGTGTGAGCCTCACCCCCAGGGTGGGCTGAGCAGGACACACACACACACACACACACACACACACACACACACACTTCCAGGGAGTTTCCACCCATAATCACCTTGGTCATGAATCAAAGCTGACCTAAATGATCCTACATGGTGGTCACTTTGGCTAAAGCCAGGGACAAATTCCAAGTCACTGTGTTCAGGATAAAGACAAGGAAATGTGCAACTTTTACACAAGTAGGACAGTGTCAGGGGGCACATGATGCTTCAGGAAGAAGCATGGGGCTTCTCCAAGCCAGTGGGACCTGCATCAGTTGGGTGAACAAAGATTGATAGTGCCCCCAATGTGGCCTCCTCACAGCTCAATTTTGAATAAGTGAGTCTAGCCCTTCTTTTGGGAAGGACTAACAGAGGGCGTCAGAAAATGTCTTACTTGTCCATGCCTCTGGGATGTCATTTGTCACCCAGTGGAATGACAGGGCTAAGGGAGTGGGATGGGATAGCATCTGGAGGTGTTGGTGTATATGGCAGCCGTGTAAGAACTGGAGTTGTTCCTGAGGTTTCTCATCTTTGGAGAAGACCAAGTGGAAGGATAAGCAAAGGAGCCTTCAGATGGAGAACAGCAAACCCAGCATCAGTTAATTTAAGGCCCTTGCCTGTAATCACAGCTAACATTGTTTGTACCTAGATGTCCCCCTAAAGCCTCACGTGATCATAAGTGGGGCTTTCCATAGGTAGCCGGATCTAGGGTATGTGATATGTATTAACAGTGTTTGGTACTGGTCAGCCATGTTCTGCCCATATATAATCCCAGCGCTCTGAGCTTGAAGCAGGTGGATCCCCTCAAACTTGAGGCCAGCCTGGGGTACACAATGAGCTTAAGGCCAGCCTTGAATACATAATTCAATACATATTTTCTAAATAAATAAATAAATAAATAAATAAATACAGACAAGTGTATGCTACTGGGATTAGTCCACTAATTAGTTTATCATAGATCTGGGAGTGGATAATGGGAAGCTCTCCACTTCTGGGTGTTGGTGGCACCACCCAAAGTCTTTTTTACCTGGATAGAGTAAAAGAGAAAGGGAGGCTGCTCAGTGCCTGCTGCTTCTTGCGGCTCTTTTCTGTCTGTCTTGCTATGAAAAGTTTCTCCTCTGTGATGGCCCTCAGCTATGCTGTCCTGCCTTGGAGCTAGCTGACTATAGATTGAAACCTCTACATATTGTAAACTGCAATAATCTCTCTCTCTCTCTCTCTCTCTCTCTCTCTCTCTCTCTCTCTCTCTCGTGCACACACACACAGGGTCTTGCTATATAGTTCATGCTGGCCTTGAACTCACCATATAGCCTCAAATTTGTGGTGATTTTCTCGCCTCAGCCTCTCACATGCTGGGATTATAAGCCTGCACTATCATGTCTTGTCAAACCTTTTTTATTTAAAAAAAAACACAAAAAAACTTTCTTATTTTAATTTGTGGGTGTTGGGTATTGTGTCTCACGAAAGACCCCAGGAAAAGTTGAGGCAGGAGGATCACAAGTTCCAGCCAGCTTGGGAAATTGAGCAGTTCAGCTAAACCTTGTCTCAAAATTAAAAAAAAAAAAAAAGAAAGAAAAAAAGAAAAAAGGGAGCTAACAATGTACCTCAGTCCTGGGTTTAATACCCCATAGAACCAAATAAAGAAGTAAATGAAAAAGAAAAGTTGAAGCACTTAGCATCATCTGGATACTGGGTGTGGTGATGCATGCCTATAATCTCAATGCTCTGGATCTGAGGCAGGAGGATGGATCACCATGAATTTGAAGTCAGCCTAGGCTACAAAGTGAGTTCAAGGCCAGCTTTCTAGCCTCAACTTCAGGGTCAGACCCTGTCAAAAAAAAAAAAAAAAATCAGAGAGGGAGGAAAGGTGTTAATCTGTAGCAAGGAAGGCCCTAGGGAGGAACACAAAGCATTAATGCCCCCTTCTCTCATATCCCTCAAGAGCTGAGGTTTTCCTTCCTGGTGGCCAAGGTCACTACCCTCCCTCAGTTGTCACAAAAGTGATGTGTTTTATTCTAGCAGCTGAATCTTTGGCTTTTCCCAAGCCCCTGGGAAATCACCGTCAGGTGGTCCTTTGACCTGGATCACATGGGAGAAGGACTGTGTATTTCTACCAAACTCACAGGGACACATATGTGTGTTTTGCATGTGCGCCTCTGTAGTAGGCTCAAAGAGGAAGGGCTCGCCAAATAGCTCAGCAGAGTAAAGTGCCTGCAAGCAAGCGCAGGGGCTGGGAGTTGAATCCCCAGGCCTGTCATGCTGGCCCTGACCCAGGGGCACACTGGGTTGGCGATTGAGACTGGGCGTGGTGGCACGCGCCTGTAATCCCAGCTCTTGGGAGACTGTAAACAGGCGGATCAGTACGAGTCAGATCTAGTAGTGAAACCCTAAACACCCTGTAGACCCTTCCCTAAAATATAAAAAATAAATAAATAAATAAATTTTTAAAAAGAGGAGAAGGGCCAGGGAGATGGCTCAGTAGAATAAGCACTTGCCTGACAAGCACAAGGGCCTGAGTTCAATCCTCAGTTCTGAAAAAAAAAAGAGGAGAGGTGTGCATCTCCAAGCACTGAAGTTATTCTTGCCCTAACAAGAGAGTTTTGGTAACTTAGAAGCCTGTGCTGCTACCGGAGAATACCCCAACCAGGCTGATTTGGAATCGCAATTAGGGACAGGTGAGAGACATCTTGTCCAAGGAATGGTGAGCAAGCAACCTGGAATTTTCGAAATTGTTTTAGATGAACTTCCACCTCTCTCATTCTGATCAATATGAAAGGTGTTGCTAAGAGGAGATGTCCTCTCCTGGGGACACTGGCTTCATTGACTAGGCTAATTCAGTAAGGTGTATGGACCAAATGGAGCCAGAAACCCTCGAGTTCATTCTTTTTTTTTTAAATTATTTTATTTGTTTATTTATTTTTATTTTTAATTTATTTGAGAGAGAGAGAGAGAGAGAGAGAGAG
>NW_004524594.1:22840300-22841758 GCF_000260255.1 Octodon degus | reverse complement strand
CCTGTTTACAGCCTCCCAAGAGCCGGGATTACAGGCGTGTGACACCACACCCAGTCTCAATTGCCCCGTGCCCTGGGGGTGGGGCTGTTAAGGGGCCCCGGGGATTGAACCCCTGGCCCCTGCGCCTGCTTGCAGGTGCTTTTATACACTGAGCTATTTGGCCGGCCCTTGTAAGCAGTGTAGACCAGTGCTCCAGAGCTTTTTGGCACCAAGGAGACTGGTTTCTTTCTTTCTTTTTTTTTTTTTTTTCCAGTACAACTGCCAATATTTTATTTTATTTATTTTTTTCCCATAACTTTATTGAGAAGGAGACTGGTTTCATGGAAGGCCGTTTTTCCATTGACCAGGGCTGGGGATAATAGTTCGGGGATAATCAGAAGGAGCATATCTGCTTATGCAGGTCATAGCAGGGTTCTTGCTCCTCAGGGAATCTAATACCATCTGCTGAGTTGACAGGGAGCGAAGTGAATGGGAGAAGAAGGGAGGTGAAGCAAGCAATGGGGACTGGCTGTAAATATAGATGACACTTTGTTTAGTCACCAGCTACTCACCTCTTTAGGCTGAGGATTGGTACCCAAAGCTGCAGACCCTTGATGGGGACAGTATTTATTTATTTATTTATTTATTTAGTGTGTGTGTGGCCAGCTCAGCCCACCAGGGGGCGGGGCTGGCTGGCATGTGGTGCTGGGGGATTGAACCGTGGTCCCTGTGCTTTGCTTAGCTTAGCTTGTTCTAAGTAGATGCTTTAGACCACTGAGCCATCTCACCAGCCCGATGGGGACAGTTTTGTGGGGGTTTTTTTGGCGGAACCTGGGATTGAACTCAGGCCCTTGTGCTTGCCAGGCAAGCGCTTATTCTACTGAGCTATCTCCCCAGCCCCAATGGGGACAGTTTGATCAGCCATGATTTATTCCCAGTTAGCTGAAAACGTTGCTATGCTCCCAGCCTTGTACTGCTTGGTAGGGAGGGCTCTTCTTATTACTGACATTACCTATCTCACATTTGAGAGTCCATGACTCAGCAACCACAGCCACATGGCTTTTTGCTTGAAGCAGAGAGCTTTTTACCCTTGGGCTGACCCGGCCTTACTGTGGTCAGGATCTAGCTAAATGCCTGTAAGTTTTGTTGATCTTTTCAAAAAAAGTAACTTTTGAGTTAGTCGACTTTTCTCTATCATTTTTGTTTCCTTTTTTTTTTTTCTTTCTATTCTGTTTCCACTCTAACCTTTGTATTTGGTTATCTTTGATTTAGTTTCTTTTCTTCTCCTCCTCTTCTTCCTCCCTTCTCTTCCTCCCCTTCCTTCCTCCTTTCCTGGATTTTTTTGAGACAGGGTCTTGCTCTGTATTCCAGGCTGGTCTTGAACTCACTGTGATACTCTTGTCTCAGTCTCCTGAGTGCTGGGATTATAGCGGTGTGTCACTATCTCCAGGCAGTTCTAATTTTTTTTTTTTTTTTTTT
>NW_004524594.1:22816098-22840161 GCF_000260255.1 Octodon degus | reverse complement strand
GATGTATGTCTTAATTGCAGCACTCCGGAGGCTGAGGCAGGAAGATAGATTACTGTGAGTTTGAGGCCAACCTGGACTATACAATGAGTTCAAGGCCAACCTGAGCTACATAGCAAAACCCTGTCTCAAAAAAACAAAGAAAAGGCTGGCCAGAGAGCTCAGTGGATTAAAGTGCCTGCTTAGGCACAGTGCAGCAACCAAGGGTTCAAGCACCAGCATGCTTTGCTGGCTCCCTCTCCAGGCATGCTGAGACAGTGATTGAGACTGGGCGTGGTGGCCTGCACTTGGGACTAAAAACAGGAGAATCACTATGAGTCCGATCTATGTAGTAAGAAAAATTATAGGGGGCCGGGGAGATGGCTCAGTGGAATAAGCACTTCCCTGGCAAGTGCAAGGGTCTGAGTTCAATCCCCAGTTCTGAAAAAAAAAAAAGAAAAAAAGAAAAATTATAGATGTTAGTGTTTGAACATGGAAAAAAGATCTCAAGTTGACAACCTAACTTCTTATTTTCTTTCTTTCTTTTTTTAAAATGTATTTAGGACAGGTTCTAAAGAGTCTCACTACACAGATCAGACTCTAGTGATCCTCCTGTTTTCAGCCTTCCAAGGGCTGGGATTACAGGCATGTGCCACCACGCCAGTCTTAGTTGCCTTCTCAGTACACCCCAGGGGCGGAGCCCAGGGCCGCATATGCTTAAGTAGGAGCTTTAGTCTGCTGAGCTATCTAGGCAGCACTAAAAGAGACCAAATTATTACAGGATATTTTTGTCTCATTGTTATAATAAAAATCCCTTAGCTTTTCTTTTTTTAAAATTTTTATTTATTTGTGTGTGTGTGTGTGTGTGTGTGTGTGTGGCCAGCTCAGCCCACCAGGGGTTGGGGCTGGCTGGCATGTGGTGCTGGGGGATTGAACCGAGGTCCCTGTGCTTTGTTAAGCTTGTTCTAAGTAGATGCTTTAGACCACTGAGCCATCTCACCAGCCCCCAAGCTTTTAAACTGGTTTTAATACAAGGCTGGAGAGTTGCTGGAGTGTGGAGTTAATCATAAAGATTTACCTAAATTTTTGGGGGGCAGGGCTGGAGAGATGGCTCAGTGGAATAAGTGCTTCCCATGAGTTCAATACCTGGTTCCGAAAAAAAATTTTTTTTCTTTGGGTTATTTTCTCATTTTCCAATGGGTTATCTTTATCAATCTTCTAAACGTAAACTAGGACAGAAAAACTGAAAGAGGAGCCAGGAAGATGGCTCAGTGGAATAAGTGCTTCCCTGGCAAGTGCAAGGGCCTGAGTTCAATCCTTGGTTCTGCAAAAAAAAAAAAAAAGAAAGAAAAAAAAAAAAGAAAAGCTGAAAGGGTAACCAGTGCCTTATCTCTCTGGTTTCCTGTGGGAATCTGTCTCAGGGAAATTTGTGTGTGTGTGTGTGTGTGTCTTTTTTTTTTTAATTAACTTTATTTATTTATTTGCAATTTGATGATTATTTTAATATTGATTTGTGTGTGTCTTTTTCAGACAGAGTTTTACTATGAAGTTCAGGCTGTCTTCAAACTCACTCTGTAGCCCAGGCTGGCCCTGAACTTGCAGTGGTCTTGCTGCCTCAGCCTCCCAAGTGCTGGAGTTACACACTGGGGCCTTGGGGAAACCTTCAGGGAGACAGCTCCCTTCCAGTGGGTTTTTATTTTTTATTTTAATTTTATTTTATTTTAGCAGAACCAGGGATTGAACTCAGGCCCTGTGCTTGCCAGGGAAGTGTTTATTCCACTGAGCCATCTCCCCAGCCCCACCAGTGGGTTTTTATAGCAGCCAGGGCTCATTGGAAGAAAAAGCTCCTAGACTCCTTTGCCGTAGTCTTGGACTGGATGTTACCTGGCATGACAGGAAGGCTGAGCTGGCCTTCTTTACCCAGAGTCACAGCCCTCAGATCCCAAGCTGGAGGCCTGAGTTCTCATGATTTATCCAGTTTTTACCCATATAGTAAAATGGTTTTCACCATAGTAGTAAATTTCCTTCCATTGTGCTGTGTGTGTGTGTGTGTGTGTGTGTGTGTGTGTGTGTGTGTGTGTGTGTAGCTCTGTAAATGATGCCTGAATGGGCTGTGTGAGTGTTTGCATTTCCAAGATGAGTCTTAGCACTACATGTTACACTTAATTGCAATACACTTAATTGCAATCTTAGTTACTTTTTTCTTGTTGCTGGGACAAAATACCCAACACCCAAAATTAAGGAAGGAAAGGTTTATTTAGTTCACAGTTTGAGGTTTCAGTCCATACTCGGCTGGCTCCAAGTCAGAGTGCTACATGACAGAGGGCAGCTGTTCATGGTGGTGGAAAACAGCAAAACATCAAGAGCCAAAAGGGAAGAGCAGGGGCCGGGGAGGTGGCTCAGTAGAATAAGCACTTGCCTGGCAAGTACAAGGGTCTGAGTTCAATCCCTGGTTCCACCAAACAAACAAACAAAACAACACACAAACAAACAAAAGGGAAGAGTAGTGGCAGAGAGCAAGCCTCTCTTCCTAACTTAAGTTGCATTTAGGCTATCTGCCCCAGGCTGGGTGTAGCCAGCAGTTTTTATACTCATAATCCTGGCACTGGCTCATGAATTAATCACATACTCTAGAAGCCCACCCCATAACTACATGAGGCTTTGGGGGACAACTAGACACAAACCATAATATTCACTGAGGCAGCCTGAGAACTGTCCTCCCTTGCTCTACCCACAAACACCCAGACCCGACCAGAGGAATATTTGGCAGGTGACTTTGAGCCCAGTTTTTGGTACTTGGCTCACAGGTACCTTTCTAATTCCTACTTATGAACACAAAGTTGAAGATTATTTATTGCTTGGCTGGTCATACTATTTGGCCAGTATGTGTGCTACTAATTCCCTGGCCTCTCTTCAAAACCTGTTCATCAGGTCATGATATCTTTGCCTTTTTTCTTACCAAAAGATGCCTCAAGTGCTGGAAGTGTAGCTCAGGGAAGGTACAGTTCTGGTCTACAATTGGTGAGGCCCTGAGTTTAATTCTTGGTACCCTGATACAATCACCACTATCAAAACAAACAAAGGGAAATAAAGGAGAGATCTCTGTCAACATCCCACCCTCGCTGCCAAAACTCAAAATTATAAAGGGTCTCAGATTTTATTCTACTTTTTTATGGTGCCATAGATTAAAACTAGGGTTTTGAGTATATTAAACATGTGCTCTACTTCTTACCCTTTTACTCTTTTCAACCAACAAGGCAGACTAACAGAAATTCATAGGTGCAGGGGGCCTGCCTATTAGCTCAGGTGTTTAAATGCCTGCTGAAACAAAGCAGTCAGGCTCAGGATGCTGTGGTTCAATCCCCTCATCCTTAAGCCAAACCAGACCTTCCTTGAAGGCATCCTGAGTGGCTCCTCCCCACCAAAAAAAAATCCTTCTGCCATTTTGGGCAGGGGAGATGGCTCAGTGGAATAACTGCTTCCCTGGCAAGGGCAAGGGCCTGAGTTCAATCCCTGGTTCCACAAAAAAAAAAAAAAAAAAAAAAAAAAAATCATAGGTGCTGACAAAAGATACAAAACTTCCGCGTCAGGATAACATTATTATCGCCCAGTAAGTAACATGAAAATGAATATTAATGTCACTTCCTTTTCAAATTTGTTCATTTGTTTTTTGACTTATTTATTTTTATGTATTTGGTACAGGATCTACAGGGTCTACAAGACCTCACTACATAGATCTAACTCATAGCGGTTCTCCTGTTTTTAGCTTCCCAAGCGCTGGGATTACAGGTGTGCACCAGCATGCCCAGTCTCAGGGCAGACGCTTTAATCCACTGAGCTATGGGGCTGGTCCCTCTTCAAGTTTAATGAAGGCAACACACATAGACGCACATCCATGCCACACACATGACCAGCTGGATTATAAAATAGAAAAACAAACCTTTTTGCATGTGATACTGGACACTGAATCTAAGCCTTTGCACTAAGCTAGATCCCCAGCACTTTGTCTTTTTTGAAAAAGTCTCACTAAGTTGCCTGGAGGTATGCTGGAATTTCTGATCCTCCTGCCTCAGCTTCTGAGTGCCAGAATTAAAGACATGCACCACCACGCCCTGCTGAACCCAGCTTTTACAATGGGTAATGAGGATGCCTGTCCTTCGTTCTAGAGGGAAATATCTTGGCAGTCCAAGGTATTTATTTGTTCACTACACAAACATCCTTGAAAAGATAGTTCAGGACTAGGCAAGGTGATGAATGCCTGTAATCCCAATTAGTCAGAGGCTGAGGCAGAAGGTTCATAAGTTTGAGACCAACCTGGACAGACATAATTAAAATAAAAAGGCCTATGGATGTCACTCAGTGGTAAAGTGTTCAATTAGCATGTGCAAGACCTGGATTCAAATCTCCAGTACCAAAATAAATAAATAAATAAATAAATAAATAATCACTGTGTGTTCAGTCTTGCATAGTAGCCCGCCCTCACACTGTAGGTATACTTTTTTTTTTTTTTTTCGAACTTGGTACCTTGCACTTGCCAGGCAAACGCATGCCACTGAACCATATCCCCAGTTGTAGATATACTTCTTTCCTTAGTTTTACTTGCCCTATAATTCACTCTGTAGAGCCTCTTCTTCTTTCCTTCCTTCCTTTCTCTCTCTCTCCCTCCCTGTCTCTCTCCTCTCTCTCTTTCTCTCTCTCTCTTTTTTTTTTTTTTTGGTTGCAGAACTGGGGATTGAACTCAAGACCTTGTGCTTGCCAGGCAAGCGCTTATTCTATTGAGCTATCTTCCCAGCCCCTTTTCTTTCATTTTTTGAGACAAGGTCTCATTGTGCAATCAGGATATTCTTGAACTCACTATGTAGTCCAGGCTGGCCTTAAACTCATGGCAATCCTATCGCTTCAGCTTCTCATGTCCCGGGATTATAGGCAAGAACCACCATGCCCAGTTTTTCCTACCTTTAATAAAGCTTTTCTACTATTAAAAATAAATAAGAGAAAATAAAAAGAAAAGATAATCCAAGTCAGGTGTGGCAGCACATGCCTTTAATCCTAATCCCTGTTGTTTACGGGGCTGAGGCAGCAGGAATGTAAACTGGATGCCAGCCAGGTGACTTTCTGTCAAGGTAAAAATATAAAATAGCTAATACACAGCTCTCCTTGAAAGAAGAGTGACTGTCTCCATTTTGACTGAGCCTGACCCTATTTCCTCATATTGTTATGTACAGAGCTGACTAGGACTTCTGTTTATCCTTCAGTTGGCCTTGAGCAATGTGTATTGGTCTAGCTGAGGCGCTGGTGACAGTCTTTGAAGGTGGTGTGCATGTTTCCCTGGTAACCTACACTTGCTGCTTTTTTTTTTTTTTGTGGCAGAACCAGGGATTGAACTCAGGCTCTTGTGCTTGCCATGGAAGTGCTTATTCCACGGAGCCATCTCCCCGGCTCCTCTGCTGCTCTTTAACGTGGGCCAGGTCAAGACAGGATGAAAGAGCTAATGCTCTGCACCACCAGCTGGGATGGAGCCTTGAGATAGAGGCTATGACTTCCTGGGGCTTGAAAGACTACATCAAAGCTGAAGCACCAGACCCCCCAAAACATTAGATGCTATCTCTATGGCATAATAGTATAATGAAGGGGGCTGGTGAGATGGCTCAGTGGTCTAAAGCACCTACTTAGAACAAGCTTAGCAAAGCACAGGGACCATGGTTCAATCCCCCAGCACCACATGCCAGCCAGCCCTGCCCCCTGGTGGGCTGAGCTGGCCACACACACACACACAAATAAATAAATAAAGTTCAAAAAAAAAAGTTAAAAAAAAATAGTATAATGAAGATTACGGTCTCTGCATATCCTCTCTGCATATGGCAGAGGTAAATGTAGGCCCCCTACCTAGCTCAGCTCACAGTACTCACCTACTTCCCACAATTCTCAGTCATTCCTCCTCCTCCACTGAATAAAACCCGGTGAGGCCCTGGGTCAGCCTCTTGGTTCCAGAAAGCCATCTTTGTGACTGGACTTAGGGCCCCTTGGCTCCCCAATAATTATAAATATGTTTTAGTGTCTTTACTAAGGGGTTGCACTGGGAGTGGTACATTGGGATTAATTTGATGGGATTCCAATAACATAACTTTGGGATTACAAATACTAGTTTCTTGGACAGAGACGAGGACCTGGAAGTGACTCCTACACACACACACACACACACACACACACTATATATATATATATATATATATATATATATATTCATAT
This sequence comes from Octodon degus, assembly GCF_000260255.1. Taxonomy (NCBI): domain Eukaryota; kingdom Metazoa; phylum Chordata; class Mammalia; order Rodentia; family Octodontidae; genus Octodon; species Octodon degus. Next base: position 22,833,936 of record NW_004524594.1, on the reverse strand, counting down.
ATAATATTAGCTAAGCATGGTAGTGCATACCTGTAATCCCAACAGTTGGGAGGCCAAGGCAGGAGGATCCTTGTGAATTTGAGGCCAGTCTGGGCTACAAAATGAGTTCAAGTCCAGCCTGAACTGCATAGTGAGACCCTGTGTTCAAAAAATAAAAAAGTACAATAGATATTGTGAAATGTGAAGAAAATGTTCAAATGGGAAGGGATATTAGGGAGGGGGACGGGGAAAAGGAGGGGAAAAGAAAATGAGAAAAGAAAAAAATGGAAACAAGCCTGTAAATAGGGGCTGGGGAGATGGTTCCGTGGAATAAGCTCTTTCCTGGCAAGTGCAAGGGCCTGCATTGAATCCCCAGTTCTGCCAACCCCCCCCCCAACCAAACAAACAAAAAAACCCAACAACAACAAAAACCTATAAATAAGGAGAGGAAGAGGTACTGAAGGGCAGGTAGAGGAATGGGGAAAAGAATTGAGATTATCATGTAGGTACAAATTCTCATGACAAATTTGATCACTATGTATATCTAAAATGTATCAATAAAATCTAATTGAAGAAAACAAAGATACATCATTTACAGGTATAAACTCCCTATGATGAATGTGATCATTATGTATACCTAAAATCTACGGGGCCGGGGAGATAGCTCAGTAGATTAGGCACTTGCCTGGCAAGTACAAGGGCATGATTTCAATCCCCGGTTCTGAGGAAAAAAAAAAAAAAAAGTACCAATACACTTAAAAAAAAGAAAAAGCAAGTTCTGCCCATTCAAAGAAGGCCATTGAGAGTATATGGGGTTCTGGCTTCAGTTGGTAAACTTTTTGAGGGCTTTAAGTATAAAAAAAAAAAAAGAAAGAAAGAAAGAAAAGAAAAAGAAGAAAGAAGCGGAAGAGGAAGAGGAAGTGGAGGCAGCAGCAGCAGCAGCAGCAGCAGCAATAGACAGCAGCACTTGGGAGGCTGAGGTAGGAGGATCCCTGCGAATTTGAGGCCAGCCTGGGCTTACATAGGGCCTGTATCAAAGACAAAAAGCAAACTACAACAAACCAAATCAAAATCCAAAAGAAAAAGAAAAAAAAAAAATGTTCCTGGTGGGGGGATGGACAGACTGGGTTTCCAGAAATACAGAAGGGGAAGATTTTTTTTTTTTTTTTTTTTTTTCAGGACCTTGGACTTGCCAGACAAGCACTTATTCCACTGAGCTATCTCCCCTTGAAGGGGAGGATCTTGAAATGGGCAGAATGACAATAACCTCTTCCTGGCTTGGCTTGCTAGTGCAAGAGAGAAATGTGGCCTGAGGAGGCTCAACTTGATTCCAAAGTGCCATCTGTTACTATGGTTGTAATAACACCTCCGCCCCGCCGGCACTACGGCTTGGCGTGTACGGAAAAGGAAACCCAAGGAATTGTAGAGGTCAGCAGAGACTTCTCTAACCAAGTAGCCCCCTGCATCCGCGGCGAAACACAGTAAAGAAGAGATACAACGAAAACACCCCTCCACTCCAAAGAGGCCTTCCACCAGACTCCAGCACCGGGATCCGGCTCTGGGGCTGGGTCAAGCGTACAGCAGACACGCCCCACTCCGGGCAAAGCGAGCTGAGGTCTCAGTATACTTCACTTCCGCCCTCACAACCGGCCCGGATGGAAGGGGCGGAGCTGCAGCCAGGGCGCGCTGTCTGTGCATCACTTCCGGTTGAACTCTTCAGCGACAACGGCAACATGGCCTTGAACGGTGCAGGTGAGGCATTGGGCCGCCACGTCGTGTGGCTGAGGGGCACGGGAAGCAGCTTGCTCGGCAAGGCAACAGTCCTTTGTGTCTCTCTTCCCCAGAAGTCGACGATTTCTCCTGGGAGCCCCCGACTGAGGCGGAGACGAAGGTGCTGCAGGCGCGACGAGAGCGACAGGATCGCATATCCCGGCTCATGGGCGATTATCTACTGCGTGGTTACCGCATGCTGGGCGAGACGTGCGCGGACTGCGGGGTGAGGAGAGACTTGAGCGAATGGCGGGGAATGGGGCTGTGGGCCAGGCTGCATGGCTTTTTCTCAGTTCTCCCCTCTAGACCCCATTAACCTGCGTCTCATCCGTGCCCCGTGTCTTTCTGGTCCGCAGACAATCCTCCTCCAAGACAAACAGCGGAAAATCTACTGCGTGGCTTGTCAGGAGCTTGATTCAGACGTGGATAAAGATAATCCGGGTGAGGGGCTAGGTTTGCCCGTTGGAGGAGCTGCGAGGTGTGAATGAATGCCCAGGAACTATAGGCCTGCGAGTGACAGTGGGTGGTATAGGTGGGGCCAGAAGTAAGATATTTTCCTAAGACCACTAAAAACCTGCTGTTCCCAACACTGGGGAGTCTGAGGTCCATCAGACACTCTTGATGGGGAGATAAAGCTAACGGATTGGGACTGGGGGTGTAGCTCACTGGTAGGGTGCTTGCATAGGATTAGTTAGATCCGAGTTCCATTCCCACCTCTGTAAAGGTAGAAACTGAATGACTGACTTGATAAGAGGCACAGAAAACAAAGAAATGAAGAGGTGATGACTCAGGGCTCACTATTGCACCCATTTTCTCCTTTTAGCACTGAATGCCCAGGCTGCCCTCTCCCAAGCTCGGGAGCACCAGCTCGCCTCTGCCACAGAGCCGCCCTTAGGCTCTCGGCTCACAGCTCAGCCCCCAGTACCCCGGCCGGAGCACTGTGAGGGAGCTGCAGCAGGGTTGAAGGCAGCTCAGGGGCCACCCCCTCCTGCTATGCCTCCAGATGCAGACGCAGTGGCTTGCACACAGACAGCCCTTCTACAGAAGCTGACCTGGGCCTCAGCTGAGCTGGGCTCAAGTGCCTCCCTGGAGACTAGCATCCAGCTGTGTGGCCTTATTCGGGCCTGTGCTGAGGCCCTGCACAGCCTGAAGCAGCTGCAACACTAACACCCCTCCCTCTGAAAAATCCTGTGGAAAAACAGCTGTTCTTCTGTGTGCTTTGTACCTTTCTTGATTGAGTGCATGCCAGCCCCAGTTCTACTTGCTTTCTTAATTTGGGCCTTTGACAATTCCACATCTATTCTTCCTGATGCTCTGAAAGATGAGCTTATTTCTGCTCAGTTTCTGCCATCAGAATGAGGGGTAGTTAAGAGGACTGGGTAATACTCCCTTTCTGAGGAAGAGACCATAGCTTTCTCAGGTAGAAGAGGGCTCGCCCCTGGCCGTTTCTCGAATGTCAGTCATTCCTGACCTTTTCCCTCCCACCCATGAGCATTCTGTCACCCTTCCCACCTCATGCCCACCCCAGGCACTCACACACTGACGGGGTTGTGGGGACCCCAACATTGCAGGTTAAGTCTAGTGTGGACCTGCTCCAGTCCCCTGACCCTCACTTTTAGATCGTTAGGGAGGGTAATCGTATAGTAAATTGTATATGGGATGGGACAGTAAAAAGAACCGCTAGGGAACCATGTCTGCCCTTTTTGCCTCTTTCGCGAACTCCTTTCCCGGCTTCCAGTCTTTGGGGGCGCGACGCGGGCCGCAGTGGCCGGTTTAAGGGAGGCCCCGCCTACGCGGGAGGCGGGGCCAAGGCGGAGTCCGAGGAGCTGGGGAAAGAACAAAGCCGGGCCTGCGGGCGGCGGTTGGCTCGGCCGGCGGAGCCCTCCGGGAGGCGGCCCGGGTGGAACCCTGGGCGGAGTGTCGCAAACAGGGAGGCAGTGTTTCCCTCCGCGCCGGCCGGGCCATGAACGGACTGCCCTCGGCCGAGGTGCCAGGCAGCGTGGGTTGCGCCCTGGCCGGGCTCCCACCGTTGCCGCGCGGCCTCAGCGGCCTCCTCAACGCGAGTGGGGGTTCGTGGCGGGAACTGGAACGCGTCTACAGCCAGCGCAGCCGCATCCACGACGAGCTGAGCCGCGCCGCGCGCGCCCCGGATGGGCCCCGTCACGCCGCGGGTTCTGCCAGCTCCGGACCTACCGCCGGCCCTCGTCGGCCAGTCAACCTCGACTCGGCTCTGGCCGCGCTGCGCAAGGAGATGGTGAGTTGGGGCGGGGACTTCTGCGGGAGGGGCTGTGGCTGGGCGGAGCGCAGAGGCTCGGGACCAGGATGCGGGCCTGTCTCCGAGGCTCCTGAGTCAGGGGTTTTGTTCCTGCAATTAGAAACAGCAGCGCATGGCAGGAGTTTACATGCATGTTTTTATTTTTTATTCATGCTCAGCTCATCCCACTGAGTGGGGGGGGTGTTACCCCATTTTACAGGTAGGAAGGCTTAGTGACTGAAGTTTCACATCTTGCAGTATTTTTTGTTGTCCCGGAAACTTTCGTTTAGAAAGATGCAAGAAAATTGTGGCCTGGGTTGGGGGATTGGGATTCCAAAAGGGTGGATTGGGGGTGGCAGGACCCCTACTCCAACCTACTGTCAGTTGTCTGCAGGTGGGTCTTCGGCAGCTGGACATGTCCCTGCTGTGCCAGTTGTGGGGCTTGTACGAGTCAATCCAGGACTACAAGCATCTGTGCCAAGACCTGAGCTTATGCCAGGACCTGTCGTCCTCCCTGCACTCGGACAGCTCTTACCCACCTGACGCTGGCCTATCTGATGACGATGAGCCGCCTGATGCCAGCCTGCCCCCAGACCCACCACCCCTCACTGTACCCCAGACACACAATGCCCGTGACCAGTGGCTGCAGGACGCCTTTCACATCAGCCTCTGAAGAGCTGGAGTTGGTGGGGATGCACCCAAGCAAAAGGCTCAAAACTCACCCTTTTAGTAATCTTCAGACTACAGTGCCTGCTCTTCCACCGGTACCACCTCACCTTACCTTTCAGGAGGGCAAGGCGTGTGCTTCTCAGGCAAGACTGGCAGCCCCCCTCCTGCTTAGCTGCCACTGGGTGGGCTCCCAGGTTGCAGCCTCTTCCATGGTGGTGGGCCTCCACTTCTCTCCCACATGTGCACCTCCAGCATGGCCACCCATAGTCTGGCAGTGGGGCTCACAGCGTCTTGCAGTCCCCTTGGTATTTCTGGGACTGAGATGAATGTCTGGCTCCCATTTGTTTTTCTACCTTTTGCTGCTCTTGGCAGCTCCTGGCTCAGGGGCCTCTCACCTCCATCCCTGGGTTCCAGCGTCCTGGATAAGGACTCCAGGAGCCACGCCTGCACTTTGCCAGGCAGTAAAAGGCTGGGACTCCATGCTGGATATTTAAGTTTAGGAGCAGCCTTCTGGGCGTGTAAATAAATATTCTCGGCATTATTGTGTTCTGACTGCCTTACTCTGGGGGCGGGAATACAGTATAGCGGTTTCTGGCAATTGCGGGCCTCGCTTCGCCGGCAGGTGGCGCCTAAGACCCAAAATAAAGGCCTTTAGCAAGGGCGGGATGAGAATTTTCTCACCCGGGGTGGGGTTTGAGAGCGTTCCCCGCTGGCTCTGCAGCTGTGACTGCGGTCGAGTCACTTCCCCTCGCAGTGGTGGCCTGAGAGCCCAGCCCCCTTCCCACTCACTTTGGGCTTTTCTGGCCGGTCGGGAAGGAAGGTGAAGGAGCCACCCATCTTGAGCGAAACTTTTCCCCTCGAGTGGGGGTGGAGTTCGGGCGGCACAGGAAATGGGTGGGCCGGAGCCAGCCCTCAGACCTAGGGGCCCTTCAGCGGGAAAGGGGAAGGCACCTCCAGGAAGGGCCAAGGACCCTAGGGTCCAGGATGGAAGGAAAGAGCTTCAGAGGCAGAAGGGATGCAGTTATGACTTCGCACAGGCCAGGCAAGCCTGGGAAGGCATAGGGCCTGGACTTGGGTGCTAGAGACTCAGAGGCGGCAAAGAATGATTGAGACACCCCTATTTCGAACTTAGTCTCATATCAGCCCCCCCCCCCATAGGTTGTAGTAAAGGGCTTCCACGGAGGAGACATTTCCAAGGACTATACCACTGGTTCTAGGAGTCAAGCTGCGTGTCAAGTTAGCCAGAAGATGCCTGCATGTTCGAGACCTTGCACATTCAGACACACAGTAGTCAATCACTTTTCTTCTGGAGATGTCGCACTCCAGGCAGACCAGAGGTCCTGTTCAAATACAGTACAAGTTTTTTTTGTTTTTGTTTTTTTTTTTTTTTGCGGAACCGGGAATTGAACTCAGGCCCTTGCACTTGCCAGGGAAGCACTTATTCTACTGAGTCATCTCCCCAGCTCCCAGTTCAAGTTCTTACCAAGCACAGGACTGAGGTCAATTGATAAAGCTTGCAAAACGCAAACTCAGGAGGGAACTAACTAAGTGTTGCCCCAGGGTAGAGTCTGACTCTGAGTTTGACACCTGCAGATGTTCATTGCCTTGTGCAGCAGGTGGGTAGGCGATAAGGCTCTAATCTAGGTGTTAAAGCAGCGGCCAACACCCTCCCAGGCAGGCTTCCCAGGGTAGGAGAGTAAATAGACACGCGTGCACACAGGCCTTAAGGGATTCCATGCAAGGAGACTGGGCAAAATCAGCCAGACTTTTGCTTTCTCTCAGTGACTGTAATGGACAGGACTGTAATTATCCCCATTTAACAGTTTTTAAATCAGCTCAGCCGAGGCACAGTGCCTGCCTGGCAAGCGCAGTCGTGGGGCTTGGGGTTGTTACAGGTAGTGCTACCCGAGGTGGTCCGTGACTGCTCTTTTTTCTATGATTCCGACATGGGTGGCAGCAGAAGTCAGACGCCCTTGTTGAGCACACTTAGCTCTGGGGCAGATATTTAGGAGGACCCTAAGCAAGTTCCTTTCCCTTCTTAGCCTCTCTTGTCCTAGCCTGTGCAATGGGATCACGAGTATGTAAGAGACAGGAAGGGAGGCGGCCCGGGCTACAGGCGGCGCCAAGCAACCAGTTGCCCTCTTTCTGGGCCTGCGAGTCCCGCCTCCGCCTCGAGCGCCCACCGGCCTGCGGCTGGGAGCTGGCCACAGGACTTCGGTAGCAGCGGGAGGCCCCGGAAGCCAGGCGGCCCCGCCCCTGCCCCGCTGTGCGCCGGGGCCCCGCCTGCCTTCCGACGGGGGTGCGGCTCCAGGAAACCGCGCGCTCGCCTCTATGCTGTTGGGGCAGCCCTAGGTGCCCGGAACGACGCCGAGACTGCGGCCGGATTATCCTGCGAGCCCCAGCGGCGGCATCAGGCGACCGCGACCTTAAATCGGAGTCCCAGACACCTCGGCACGGACGGGGCGGACAGGACAGTACAGCGGATAGAAGCTCTAGAGGCCATGGAGACCCCTGTCAGGCCGGCACTCCTTAGTCAGCGGGAACCACGGGTCTAGGAAGGGGCCCGCGGGAGCAGCGGGGGCCATGACCACAGTGTGGAAGCGCCTGCAGCGTGTGGGCAAGCGGGCCGCTAAATTCCAGTTCGTGGCCTGTTACCATGAGCTGGTGTTGGAGTGCACCAAGAAATGGTAAGTGGAAGGGCTGAGGGGGATTCCCCAGATTACCAGGGACCCCATTCTGCCTTCTCAGCCTGAGAAACATCTCCCACCCCAGCCTGTGGTCAGGATCCCCTCCTCCTCCTTGCTCTGGCTTGAGCCCATGTGTCCCAAGAAGGAGGACTCTGAAGTTCCTTGCAACTTTCAGGATTCCCTGGGCTGGGGTGTGGGGAGGCTTCCAGGGATGGAGGTGAGAGCTTTTGGGCCTGAGAATCTATGTCCAGATTTTTTTAGCTATGGTCAGGTCTGAAGGAGGGAACTTGAATGTCTTGGGCCAGGGAGGTGGTTGCAGGGTGGACCTGGAATGGGTAACAAGTTTTGAGGTATACATGTGGTCAGAGCTGAGGCAGAAACTTCGTACACATTAGCTCACTTTAAAACAAAGTTGTCTGCCCTCTTCCCCCTGCCCTCTTGTTGGCTAGAGGATAACCCTCTCCTTCAACCAGAGCCAGGGCTAGGAGGCTGGAAACGTCTCCACCATGTCCTTAAAAGGGGAAACTGAGCTCTTGGAGAAATGAGGAGGGAAGGGGGAGTGATTTAAAGGAGCCAGAGAACCTAGGAGGTTGTGGGTCCAAGAGAAGAGGGCTTGTCCACGGCAAGGCAGTAGAGTGAGGGGGTGACACGAAAGGAGAGACAAACAGCCCAGGGGCATCTGGTTCACATGCCCCCTCCGCAGCTGCTGGGCCCCTGCGTCACACCCTAAATATATGTGCTCACTGGTGTCAGCTTCCTTTAGTGGATTAGGGGACAGCTGTGGGGGCCTCAACCACCAGGCTGGCCTAAATTTAGTTTCCCTAGGGGAATGGCTGGCCCAGGAAGGGAGCCTGGGGTCCACAGGGAAGAGAGTGAGGGGAGGAGGGCCTCCTAGAGCTGCAACCATGTCCCTGATCTTGCTTACACTGAGCCAGCTACTTGGCTGAGACCCAGAGAGGACGGGCTGGCTGGGGTAACCATGCAGAGCTGACACTTGAATCTTGGCCTCTGGGATCTGTCCCCAGCGTCCTGGGAGAGGCTAGGGGGCACTGGCACGGTCCTGGAGAACAGGCCTAGGGTGCAGGCAGTGTCAGCACAGCTGAGTCACAGGCAGTGGGATAGGGCCTTCTGGCTTCTTAGCCTGGAGTCCAGGCTAGGAAGCTGTTCCTGCCCAGGTCATAGCTCTCCCAGGGGGCGTGTCTGGCCTGAGTCAGGCTGCCCAGCCAGGCCCAACCCTCTGAAGGCACCCCTTGTGCGCTTCCTCTTTCTGGGAAGGCCCCCTGGCAATTCTTGCTCAGCCCTAGCCCTGCAGTTTGGGGTTGGGGGAGGGAGCTTAGCTCTGGGCCAGAAGGCTCAAGGCTCAGCTATGCAACCCTATCTGGCATCTCTCTGGGGCCCGGGACCCTCCAGGATTAACTGGAGAGCCAGTTACCTTGGCTTGGCCTCTGGAGGGGTAAAGAGGTGGGCAGACCTAAGCATCCCAGCAGGGGGCTGGGAACAGGTGAGGAGGGTGTCTGTGTTGCCTTTGACTGGCTGACCCCTTCACCATCCCCATGGGGGCAGTAGTGGTGGAGACTGCTGGGGCAGGCCACATCACCTCTGTATTTGGCCCTAGGCCCTGTGCTGCATTCTCTCTCCTCTTACTTTGTCTGCCTCGGTGTATCTCTGCCTTTCCTTGGAATCTGCCATGCACATGCTGTTCAGTTTGGATGTCATCTACCAACTAGAAATCCTTCTGGATTTCCTCTGGGCTCTTATTATCATCATCTCCCTGCAAAGCTCTGGTCCACGTCTCTAGGTTCTGGGGGCCAGGGAGCTGGCTCAGTGGAATAAGCGCTTTTCTAGCAAGCACAGGGGCCTGAGTTCAATCCCTGGTTCCGCCAAAAAAAAAAAAAAAAAAAAGAGCCAACATAAACTTTAGGAGGGGAGATGGCTCAGTGGAATAAGCGCTTCCCTGGCAAGGGCAAGGGCCTGAGTTCAATCTCGGGTTCCGCAAAAAAAAAAAAAAAAAAAAAAAATCTAGGTTCTGGGGAACAGGACTTCTGGTTAACACGCCTTGTGGGCCTTGAGGCTAGCAGAGGACTGCTGGCACAGCAGGCCTCCGTGTGGAGATCTAAGCATATGCTGGCTGGCCTTGTGTCTCTTCCCTCTGCCTGGAGCCCTCTTTCTTCCCTCCTGTAACCCATCCCTTAGCCCCTGCTCTGCTGCTTATCCCCTCATCTCCCTCAGGAGCCCCCAAGTTAGCCTGAGAATTTGCTTTCTTTTTGACCAGGCTCTCTCTCTCCAGCTCCCTGGCCGTCAACGCTAGAAAGGTGTTGCCTCTCTTTTTTCTGCTGTGTCCCCCACACTGGGTTGGGTTTATAGTGGCACACTGCAAACAGTTTGCAAGCAAGTGAACCTCTAAGTGCTTTTTCTTCCCAAGTCTGAGTATATGTCTGTTGTCTGTCTTCAGTCTCCAGCTCTCTCTGTGCACTGTGTTCCTTTACCATCCTTGCTGGCCCATGTTGTCCAGGCCTTTGCCCTTTACCTCAGCCCCACCCTGTCTTAGCAGCCCCACCCTGTACCCTGTTACCCAAGATAAGAGACTACCCAGAGGGATGGGGCCAGGGTCAGAAGGAAGACCCTTCAGGAGCTGGGGAGAGAAGGGAAGAGGGGGTGGGGAATCTGGGGGAACCTGACTGAGTGCCACCCCCACACCATCCCCATTGGCCCCCTCCCCAGGCAGCCAGACAAGCTGGTGGTAGTGTGGACCCGGCGGAACAGACGCGTCTGCTCTAAGGTAGAGGAGGATGGCAACTGGGGGTCCAGATTGGGATGGTGCCTAAGGGGGCCTAAGGGAAATGCTGACAGGACAGAATGTACCAGGGAAGAGGAAGATGGGGCAAGGTTGGAGACAAGGAAATGGGGGTGAGGGAGGGAAGATTAAGCCTTGGGCGAGGACTTAAGAGTGCCTGTTGCAGGCCCACAGCTGGCAGCCAGGCATCCAGAACCCATACCGGGGCACTGTGGTATGGATGGTGCCTGAGAACGTCGATATCTCCGTGACCCTGTACAGAGTAAGTCTCTTTCTCTCTGATGTGGATGGGAATGGTCAAGTGATTGCATGGGGCAGTGAAACAGTGTCCTGGTGGATTGTTTATCCAAATAGGGGGTTAAAAAAATAGGGGGTAACTTTTTTTGTTTTTGGTACCAGAGATGGAAATCAGGACTTTGCGCTTGCCAAACAAGCACTTATGCCGCGGAGCTATATCCCTGGCCCCTGTTTATCCAAATAGGAAAGGAGAGGGATGAGAACAAGAGTTTCAGGGGAGGCATACCAAGCATGAGCATCCCTGGAGGCTTCTCGGAGGAGGCAGCATTTCCCCAGCACCTGCAGTTGAAGAGGCAGCTCAGAGGCTGGGGCACCTTCTCAGTTAGCACAGGCCCTTCTCCCTGCACTGCCCTCCTCACAACCCTGCACTCACCTGGCCTCTCTCCCCAGGACCCCCATGTGGACCGCTATGAGGCCAAAGAGTGGACATTCATTATTGAAAATGTGAGTGCCAGCATGGGCAGGACCTGGGATCTCAGGGACTTCAAGCCAATGTGATGCCCCTCATTGTGTCCCCTCCTTGTCCTCAGGAGTCCAAGGGGCAGCGGAAGGTGCTGGCCATGGCTGAGGTGGACCTGGCCCACCATGCAGGGCCTGTGCCAGCCCAAGTTCCGCTGCGGCTGCGGCTGAAGCCCAAGTCGGTGAAGGTGGTGCATGCTGAGCTGAGCCTCACTCTGTCCGGGGTGCTGCTGCGGGAGGGCCGAGCCACGTGAGTGCCCACCTGCCCTCATCTCTGTCCTATAATCTCTAACTCCAGCCCTCATCCCTGACCTCTGACCCCCAGGGATGATGACATGCAGAGTCTTGCCAGCCTCATGAGCGTGAAACCGAGTGATGTGGGAAACTTGGAGGACTTTGCTGAGAGTGATGAGGATGAGGCTAATGTCCCAGGGGCCCCTGAGGCCTGGGCTCGAGGCCCCCAGCCAGGTGGGTCCCCAGCCTGCTGTGGGTTAAGACTGCTGGGCTGAGGAGGTGTGGGAGGCACAAGCCACTGGCTGTGCTGGGTGCAGGCCAGCTATGTACCCCCAGTAATGAGAGTTTATCACTGCCCAGCAGTATCAATCTCCCCAGCACCCCCCAGTTGCCCCAACTTTGTCTGTGGTCCTGGTGGCTTCAGTCCTTGCTGAATCTGTAAAATGGGTTCCTACCACCTCTCCAAGCCCCTGTGTACCCCTCCCGCCTCCGTGGACCCCTGCCTGACCTATATATGAACTGAGAAACTGGGTGACAAGGCCAGGACAGCTGCAGTCCAATTCCTCCTTTCTCTTCCCTCCATACCTGCCCTCCCCACTGGTGTCCTCTTCCTCCCAGCTGCTTATTAAGGCTTTTTGTCTGTGTCTGTCTCTCTCTGTTCATGTTCTATCTGTCTCTCTCTTATCTATCCCCACCACCCAACTGTGGTTCTCTCCCTTCTCCAGGCCTGGGCAGTGCCTTGAGGCTGGGGCATTTCCCAGGTAGGCCTTGGACTCTAGTTGTATGTGTGGAGGGGCTAACCTGCAGGGTTTTGCCCAGAGCTGATGCTGCCCCTTGTAATTCCCTCCTCAGATCCTTCTCGGGAGCTGAAGACCCTTTGTGAAGAAGATGAGGTCCAAGTACACTCCAGGCAGGCAGGTGAGGCCTGGGGTGGGGTTCTAGGTGAGGACCAGAACTGAGGTCACAGAACCCAGATCTTAGTTCCTTCTCTTTTCCTCCCCAGATGCCAGCCCTACTAAAACTGAGGATTCCAGCCCAGCCCCTGTGAGTGGCCCTGTGCCCCCAGCCAGAGCCTCCCGGGGCCAGGGATCAGAACCAGTTACTATAGCCGGGGGCCAGGTGGGGCGGCCCCCAGGAACCCCACCAGAGGCAAGGTGAGACAGAGAACCAGCTCCAGCCTTGCCACTGTTAGGAGTTGTTCTCCCCCTTCCGACTGCCTCACAGTACACCAAGAATCCAAAGAGGAGGGGTGGAGGTGTGCAGAAGCCCCCTCCCAACATTCTCTTGTGTTCTCTTCTTAGGTCTTCCAGGCAGCCAAGCCAGGACATGGCCCCCACCCCAGCCCCTCGGCTCCGGAAAGGCTCCGATGCCCCCCAGCCCCCAGTCCTCCAAGAGGGAAACCAGGTCCCCAGTGCCAATGCCTCAGAGGCTCTCTCAGTAGGAATGGGTTCATCTGGGGATACTGAGGCCTGGACAAGTCCCCAGGAAGAGACAGAAACCCAGGGAGCCAGGCATGACTTGGACACTGAGCATATGGACTCCAAAGACCCCCTGGGAGGGCAGAGACCCAAAGCTGAAGAAAGGGTGACTGGGGGCAGGCCAGAGATTCCGGGGACAGACAGTGAGCGAGGGGCAGGGTTTGAAGAGGTGCTCACCAAGAAGTCAGGGTGCACAGCTGGAGAGACTCAAAAGATTCCTGAGACTATCAGAGTACTTCAAAGTAGAGACTTTGAAGCAGAGCAGAGACCTGTGGCTACTGTGGAACCAGAGACTGTAGGGCTTCTGCCTGAGGCAAAATTCAGGGTGACTCCTCAGGCACCTCCGAGGGGCTCTCAGGGGAAGATAGGAGTCCTGATGCAGGAAGAGCATCCCACAGGGCTGAACTCATCTCCAGCAGAGCCTGCAGGATATTCTGGGTATCTCTGTGATCACAGCAGGGCTAGGGATGCTGCAGGCCAGGAGACAAAGGATGTGGAGATGAGGGACAGAGCCTCTGGTATTGGGAGGACAGGTCTGGAGCAGGGCCCTTCTGCCGGACCAGCAAGCCCAAGCCCCCAGGTGAGCAGGTTTGAGGGGGCCCCATCAGTTGAACAAGGGGCAAGACCTAGGGATCTGACAATCTGGAACATGGAAGCTGAGAAGTCAAGGGTCCTGGAAGCAGAGACTGAACAGGCAGAGTGGGAGGTATTGGGTGCACAGGAGACAGAAGCAGGGGGATCAGGGTTCTCAGAGATACAGAGTAGGGCAACAGACACTGAGATATTGGGGGCCCAGGAGACAAAGACAGCAGGATCAGGGGTCCTGGAGTCAGAGGCTTCTAGGCCAGTGGAGCTGGAGGTCCTGGGGGCCCAGGAGACAGGGGTTCCAGGGGTGGTGGGAAGAGAGACTGAGCTAGCAAGCTCTGAAGTGATGGGGACCCAGAAAATAGAGGCTGGAGGTTCAGAAGTTCTGAGGACAAAAACTACGGTAGTAGAGACTGAGCTATTGGGGGCCAAGAAAACAGATGTAAGAGGTTCTGAGGTACCAGAGACAGAGGGTGGGGATGCAGAAGCTGAAATATTGGGAACCCAGGATATAGCCTCTGAGGGGTTAGGGGTTCCAGGGGTAGAAGCTGAGATGGCAGAGTCTGAGTTGTTGGGGGACCTGGAGGTAGAGGTAGGGGTTCCAGGGATGCCAGGGACAGAGGCTGGAATGGCAGAGTCTGAAATATTGAAGATCCAGAAAGAAGTAGATGAGGATTTGAAAGTTCTTGGGACAAAGACCAGGATAGTAGAGTCTGAGATGTTGGGGACTCAAAGGTTATCTGAGGGTTCCACAGTCTTAAAGATAGAAGCTGAGATAGTAGGGTCCCAGAATATACAGGTAGAAGATTCTGGGGTACCAGAGAAAAAGACTGGTGAGGAAGAGGCTGATATACTGGAAACACAGGAGTCAGGAACTGAGGGCTCAGGGATTCTAGGCGTAGAAGCTTGGGTGGTGGAGTCTGAGACACTGGAGAGCTATAAGACAAAGGTTGGGGTTTTGGGGACCTCAGAGTTAGAGACTGGAACAACAGAAGCTGAGGAGCCTGGGACCCTGGAGATAGAGGTAGGAACTTCAGAGGCTTCAATGATGGAAACTGAGAGAGTAGAAACTGAGCTATTGGGGACCCAAGAGATAGGGGATTTAGGGGTTCCAGGGATAGAAGCTGAGAAAGCAGAGTTGGAGAAATCAGAGGCCCAAAAGCCAGAGGTGGAAATCAGGACAGCACAAGGTGAGATAGTGAGGACCCAGGAGGTAGCAGTTAAGAATTCAGGGATCCCAGGGCCAGAGGCTGAGGTAGTTCAGACACCAAAGATAGAAACTACAGTTGTGGAGTCTGAGGAGGCAGACGTTGAGACTCTGGGGGTCCAGGAAGCAGAGACTAGAGTTGGGGGAGCCCTCATTTATGAGGCTTTAAAGGTCCCAGTCACAAAGCAAAGAGTTTTAGAATGCCAGGAAGTAGAAACAGAGGTTCCAGGAGTATGTGGAGCAGAGACTAAAGTTTTGAGGGTCCAGGAAGCAGAAGCTAGGGTTTTGGAGGTATCAGAAGCCAGATCTGAGGTTCGGGGGACCCAGAGAGCCGAAATAGCAGTTTTGGGGCCTATAGAGATTCAGTGTATTTTTGAGGCCCAGGAAGCCTTGGGAACCAAGAAGGGGAAAGAAGCTGAGGGAGGCGTTCCAGAGGCAGGCCTGACTGAGGCACAGGTGGCCAGTAGGGCAGGGGCTGGGGTGCCCAGGCCCTCAGGGGCCTCTTCCCCAGAGGAGCCTGAAGAGGACAGGAGGCTGCCGGGCAGCCAGGTAGGGATGGGAACTGCTGAGGGCTCAGCCTGCTTCTTCCCCCTAACCTGGGGCTGCGCTAATGTCAGCTCTTCATGGATCTGTCTGAGACTGAGATGCTGTGAGATGGGGGGCTCAGCTGCAAAGAGCCCCTCATCCCATTTCATCAGGGTTCCCTGGCTCTCCCACCTTCCCTGGGCTGGGCTGCATGGAACTAGATACCCCTAAGCTGATTTTCTGGACTGACCCTGAAGTGTGGCTGCTGGTGACCTCTGATCTTGCTGGGGGCTGCTGACCTTTTAGATGACCTTGGCGGATAACTCCTGAGCTAGAAACCCTTAGCTCTGGCCAGTGGTCTCTGGTGACTTCTGAAAACTCACAGCTGAGACTTTTGTGGCAGGCCTGAGCTTCCTCAAGGGGCAGTGGACTTAGGTCCTAGGAACACATCCCCTAAACTCATCCCTGTATCCCTAGGCACCACCTGCCCTGGTCAGCTCCAGCCAGTCCCTACTGGAGTGGTGTCAGGAGGTCACCACTGGCTACCGTGGTGTCCGAATCACCAACTTCACCACATCCTGGCGCAATGGCCTGGCCTTCTGTGCCATCCTACACCGATTCTATCCGGACAAGATGTGAGTTGCCAGTGGGGTGGGGTATATGAGGAGCAGGGTGGAGGGCACTGTGGGTCCAGCCCCTGACTGGTGCTCTCTCTGCAGTGACTATGCCTCCCTTGATCCACTCAACATCAAGCAGAACAACAAGCAGGTGAGGCGGGAGGGTGTCAGGGCTAGGAAGAGGCTGCAGCTTGAGAAGGGGAACCTAGCAATGGATTTTGTAGGTTTTACTTAGTCATTCAATAGTTTGTTTTTCTTAGTATTGTATTGGCACTTAAAAAAGTATATTGCCCCTAGATAGTTTTTCCAAACCCATCAGCTGGTAATGGGGTGGGTGGTGGTGTGCTGTTGCTAGGTAATAGGAGGGCACACCCTTGCTAGATTTCCCTCTGTGGGGTGGGAGGAGGGGTCTGAAAGGTCATGAGGTAAACCCTGGTGTGCTAGTCTGTGTGACCCCTGCGTTGAGGGTGACACATGTCGTTGAAGGTGACACATGTCGTCGCTGCTGACACCATGCACACCTTTCCCAGGCCTTCGATGGTTTTGCAGCTCTGGGTGTGTCAAGGCTGCTGGAGCCTGCAGACATGGTGCTGCTGTCAGTCCCCGACAAACTCATCGTCATGACATACCTATGCCAGATCCGCGCTTTCTGCACTGGCCAAGAACTGCAGCTTGTGCAGCTGAAGGGTGGCGATGGCAGCGGCACGTACCGTGTGAGCAGCACTATGCCAAGCCTGCCCGATGAGCTGGATGCGGGTGACTTGGCTCAGCGGCTGCGTGAGCATGGGCCTGAGATGCCCAAGGAAGTGGTGAGCCACACAGAACCCATCACAGAGCCTGTGGGCTCAGACACAGGCTGCACCCCCAAGGATGGTGAGGCTAAGGCTGTAGGAGAAGCAAGTCCCCCAGGAGCCCTGGCCAATGTCCCCTCAGCCCCATCATCCATAGCTCCAGTTCCCCCAGCAGAGGGGCTGGTGAATGGGACTGGGGCAACTACAGGCGGGGGTTGTGTGAGACTGCGACAGGCTTCGGTCAATGGGGAGGCTGGCCCCGTGCCACCGCCTCGTGCGCACGGTTCCTTCTCCCACGTGCGCGACGCCGATTTGCTGAAGAAGAGGCGCTCAAGGCTGCGCAGCAGCAGCTCCTTTTCTGTGGATGAGTCAGACTTGGGAGCTGCTACAACGGTAAGTGCCTTTCTACAGCTCTGAGGCTGGGTAGCAGGGAACCACGCACAGAGAAGGGTCATGTGTCCCCAAGGACAGAGCTGGAAGCTTAAGAACAGGGAGACGTAGCTAAATACAGGAAGGTGCTTTCAGCTTGGAGGGACCCTGGTGCTGTGGCTGTGAAGGTGAACCTTGGCGCAGTGTTCCAGCCAAGAGCTGCCAGGCCCAGAGAAGACCTGGACTCTGCTGCCAGCATGGAATATTTTCTAGTGGTTTTTCCCCTGCCTCAGCCTCTTGAGTACTGGAATTATATCTGGGCCCCCATGCCTGACCTCCCCTTCTCTTTCTTTCCTCCCTTCCTCCCTACCGTCCTTCCTTCCTTCCTTTTTTTTTTTCCTTCCTTCCACTGGGGATTAGGTCCAGGGCTTTTTTACTTACTGAGTTGCACCCCCAGCCCTTTCTAATTTTTTACTTTGAGACAGGGTTTCTCTTAGTGTCTAAATTGCCCCAGGCTAGGCTGGATCCTCTTGCCTTGGTCTCTCAGGGTGCTGGGATTATAGGCATGTGCCACTGTGTACAGCTTCTGCTTTTCGTATAATAGGAAGTTGGAGGTTAGAGACCCTGTTGAGGCCTGCGTCCCCACCCCTGTTCATTTGAGGTCTTAGGTCTGCCTTCCAGGGTGTTCTGTCACTGTCCTGAAAAGGAGATGACCCTGGAGAGAACAGGGACTCACTCAAGGCCTCACAGCACCGATGGTCCAGGCCATATAGTTGCGGTGTCTCCGCACTTGGGACTGAGGCAGGAGTCTCATTAGAGGGCAGCTGGGTGAGGTAGAGGCCGGCCTGAGCTACATAGTAAGATCCTGTATCAAAAAAAAAAGTCAGTGCCAGGGGCTTTCTAGCTGTGGTCTAGGACAGCAGGGATGTCCCTCTCAGGCTGCTATGTGGCTGCCCCGTCCTCCTGTGATAGTGCCTCTGTTTGGAGGAAGGGAAAGGGTAAATTGGGAAAGATTTTTCCAGAGGAAGCATTGGCCTTCAGGCTGGTTTAAGGGGGATGGATTTTCTTTCTTTCTTTTTTTTTAATTTTTATTTGTGTGTGTGTGTGTGTGTGTGTGTGTGTG
>NW_004524594.1:22814482-22815863 GCF_000260255.1 Octodon degus | reverse complement strand
AAGCGCTTATTCTACTGAGCCATCTCCCCGGCCCCAGGGGGATGGATTTTCCCAGTTGAAAAATATAAGGGTTATTCTCAAGTGGAGGGACTCACACCAGCAAATTATACCCTCAAGGAAGCTCAGGCCCGTGTAGGGGACTTCCAGACGACTCCTGAAAGTTGCCTAGATGGTGTGGAGTCAGGCCCAAGCGGTGTCAGGTCAGAAGCACAGGACTGAGCTTGTGAATGAGAGCTAGACACAGCACGCTGGGCCACCTAATGGGAATGTGGCAGGCAGGAATCCTTGCACACAACTTCTTACAGCCTGGCTAGTTGACTTGTGTTAGTGGCTCTTTAAATCTTAACAGGGAGGCTTCAGCCTACACCCCTCTGGGCCCAAGTCCCAGCATCTGGTCTTTCTGAGCCTGGATGTCCTCCAGGCCTTGCTCCACAGGAGATACTTGACGCATGCGGCTGGAGGAGACTCCTCCTCTTTGGCTGTCTCCTTCCCCATTCCTCTTATGTGCAGCAGGATGGTTTTGCCCGGCCTCACCCTTCTGAGCTTACAAGGCCTGGAACAGGATGCAATCAGGAGCCTTGGAGCTGGGATGGGGATGAAGCAGCTGAGAGAAGAGCAGGATACTTGTGTGGCCCAGCAAGTCTCCCTGAGGAGGAGCCTAACATGAGAGTACAAAAAGAGGAATTTGGGTCAGGCAGGAGGAAGCAGCATTAGAGTTCCCATCAACGCTGGTCTGAGTAAGCTCAGTTGCTGCTGAGGTTGGCTTTCTCCACTGGCCCTGTCTCTGAGCCCTCTTGATCTGGCAGGCTTTGTTCCCTTGACCTCGCAAAACCCCACAGTGCCTTTCTGGGGAGGTGGGGATATCACGGGCTAGTGTGGGTCCTTGCTTCAGTGAGGCTGGAAATTAAAGCCAAGTAATCAGCATGAATTTCACAAGCCAGTGCTTTGGAAAGTAAGAGACCAGAGGGAGCCAAAAGGGACACAGGAATGCTAGTGTGGCTTCCACTGGGCCATTCACAGAAGAGCTGGGCCTGGTTCTAAGGGTATACTGGTGCACACCAGGCTCTGGGGATCTTGATCTTAGTTCTACTTTTGCATGATGGTTCAAGGTGTGTCTGTGTGGCCTGAGTGGGCATCCTATCTCCAGGAGGTAACTGTTTCTGTATGGGGCACTCTCAGGTTTGTGAGGTTTTGCTGGAATCCCAGTAAGCACAGGGTCAGGACCAGAGGCTTCTGGGCATAGCGAATGTGTCTGTAAAACTTGTACGTTGGCCAGAAAAAAAAAAAAAATCAAGGGGCTGGGGAGATGGCGCAGTAGAATAAGCGCTTCCCTAGTAAGTGCAAGGGTCTGAGTTCAATCCCTGGTTCCACAAAAAAAAAA
>NW_004524594.1:22766923-22814382 GCF_000260255.1 Octodon degus | reverse complement strand
AAGTGCAAGGGTCTGAGTTCAATCCCTGGTTCCACAAAAAAAAAAAAAAAAAAACTTGAATGTTGGTATCTTCAGTCTTGGTGGCAGATGAGGTATGTTACATACATTTAGAGGTAATCAACTTTGTTTTGCCTACTTTTAGTCCCAAAATGATTAATGTTCCTATGTCCAGAGCTGAGCAAGAAACTAGTCCAAAGTTTTAAGGTAATAAAAAAGACAGAAATGAAGGTCAAGCCGGGCATGGTGGTGCGCATCTGTAATCCCAACACTCAGGAGGCTGAAGCAGAAGGATTATTGCAAGTTCAAGGCCAGCCTGGGCTACATAGCGAGACTCTGTCTTCAAAAACCAAACAAAGATAAAACTTTGTTCTACTTGTAGTTACCTATTAGGTATCTATCTGTAAGACCAAGTGAAGAAACACTTTTATGTGTATGTATGAGACAGACAGATTAGGGATTGAACCCAAGCTCTTAACACAGAGCTACACCCTCAGCCTCTTTCTCTTTTCTTGCAGGTGGGTGTTTTGTCTGAGCTAGGGTCTCCCTATGTAGTCAAGGCTATCTTTTTGGTGATCCTCTTGCTTCAACTTCTCCAGTGCTGGAATTATAGTTGTGAGCCACCATACCTGGCCTTTTTTGTTTATTTGAGAAGGGGTCTCACTACATAGTTCAGTATGACCTTGAGCTCACTGTGTACTCCAGGCTGGTCTCAAACTTGCAGTGAACCTCCTACTTCAGCTTTCTGAATGTTGGAGTTACAGGAATGGACCGCCCCAACCTGATGAACTAGCCCTTTTTTGAGACAAAGTCTTGCTGAATTGCCCAGGATGAATTTGTATTTTGTGATCCTCCTGCCTCAGCCTCCCAAAGTGCTGGATTACAGGCATCCCCCCTCCATTTCTGACTTCTCTAGACCTTCATTTTTTATTTTGTCCTTTCAGAGTTGGTCTTACTAAATCAGTAAGTTGCGTTTGCTGGGGTGGAAGTTTCCAATCTCTTGCCTCAGTTTCTCAGAATGTTGGTCTTACAGGCCCAGGAGAGCCTGGGTTCTTAAATAGTGCCCTCTGCTGGGCACTGGGCATGGACTGTTGCCTGGCTTTTAACTTGTGAACTCTTTCCTGGAGGAGGAGAAGCAACCCCCTTTGCAACGTGCCAAGTGGGCATCACTGTGGGTGCTGTTAGAAAGGGGGAGAGCTGTGTGTTTCCCCAGATGGTTTTCTGGGGACCTGCACTTCCTCAGTCAACACAGCACTGAGGTTTTGCCCTATTTTGCATACCAGGACACAAACAAGCCCAATGCTTGGGAACAAATTTTAGGTTAGTGAAACTCACTCTCAAAGACCCGGAGTTCAAATTACCAGTACTGCCAAAACATAAATAAAAATTGGGGGCTAGAGAATGAGAAAACCCTGTGTAGCCATATCCTGCATGAGCTTCATCTCTGACCCTGTTTCCTATCTATAAGTTAAGAGAGGGAATAGTCCTGCCTAACAGTCTGGCTGGGAAAACAATGGATGAAAATGAATCAATTGTGTGTTCATGCTGTGTAAGTGCTTCATCAACATTCGCCATTATTAATCAATATACTGGGGAACTGTCTGGTCAGGGAGGCCTGTGGAATCAATAGCTGGCTCCCAACTGCCCTGGAGGTGGCCCTGGGGGCAGTGTCCAGTGCAGATTTCAGGAGGCCAGGAGGTATGGAGGCCTCAGGGGTCCTCTACAGGAAGCCAGCTGAACTGAGTCTGTGGAGCCTGGCATTAGGCTGAGAAAGTTAGGGAACTGAAAGCCAGCACTGTAACCAGAATGGGACATCTAGGTGGGGCTTGAGGAGTTAAGGCTGGAACTACTCAAGGCCTTGGCAGTGAGGCTGGGGGCCAAGAAGGGGTGCAGAGTTCCAACACTGGGTGAGTTTCAGAGGACCTTAGGGCCAAGGAGATGGCTCAGTAGAATAATTACTTCCCTGGCAAGCGCAAGGGCGTGAGTTCAATCCCTGATTTCGCCAAAAACCAAAAAGACCTCTCAGTTGTGACTGGAGAACAGAGATGCAGCCCAGTTCCAGAGTTGCAGTTGAGGAGGCCACTACTGATTCAGGCTGGGAAGGAGGGCACATAGGGCTAGGGCTGCCTCACAGGGGGTATGGGTGAAGGCAGGCATGAACTGTGGGCCCCTTCACTGTGTGAGCCAGAAAGATGGCTAGAGCAGCATTTGTCAAGGGGGGCCAGTCTGTCAGCCAAGTACAAGGTGGAGGCCCCCCATGCTGATAGTCCTCGCAAGTCATCAGGAGTGGGGCACAGGAGGGTAACATTGAAGGTCCAGCTCATCTCTCTGGTTCTAAGCAATTTCTTAAAAACTGTAACCGCTTCTAGGTATGGGAATTAACATGGCAGGAGGACGCCCTCTTTTGGTCAAGAGATGGCAGTCCTGGTTTAGGATGGCCTAGGTCCAGAAAATGGGCTGCACTGAGGCAGGTTAGTGTCCCCTCAGAGGGACCTGGCTGCGATGGAGATACCAACTTGAAATGACAGGAGTCAAAGGTGACCTGAGGGAGCTGCATGGTGGAGGGGTAGGAGAGGGAAAAGGGGCATTTCTGCAGGGCCCTTCCTAGTTTCCTAGCACTGACTGTCATTCTAGAAGGCCAAGGTTATCAGCTCAGTCCCAGGAATGAGGACTGAGGTCCAGAGGGTGGCAATGCATGGGCCCAAGACCATGGGCTGGGAAGTGAAGGGCTTGCCTTCACTTGAGAAGTTTGTGCGAGGAGGCCCTGAAGGATGGAGAAGTGGCTGGCTGGGGGGCCTGGGATGAGGAGGTTGCCTCCCTTGTGTGAGTGGTTCTGGCTAGGTTGTTGTGGGAACCCCTCCCAGCCCTCACTGGCCCTGATTTTCCACAGGAAGCCCTGAGCCCTGACCCCAGCCCTGCCCCTGGGCCACCCACAGCGCTGACCCCAGGGCAGCCTCCTGGTGAGTACTTTCAGAGGGGGCGTGACTTAGCTTTGGCCACTCTGAAATCCTCAACTGCGGACTTTCTGGGGGCACTTGTTTGTTGGGGCCACCTTAACTTGGTCTTTGTCTGCAGGTGGGAGCCCCCCACTAGAAGAGACACGCCCAAGTCCAGGGGAGGAGGCTGGAATGGTAAGGAGGGCTAAAATGGGGAGACTGAGGGTCAGGCACTTACTAGTCAGGACCTGCTGAACCCATCTATCCTCTGTCCCCCTTTTCTGTCCAGCAACGGTTCCAAGACACAAGTCAGTATGTGTGTGCAGAGCTACAGGCCCTGGAACAAGAGCAGAGGCAGATAGATGGACGGGCGGCTGAGGTAGAGACACAGCTGAGGAGCCTCATGGAATCAGGTGGGCGAGCTGTCATACGCACCACCATATGCACCTAGCCCTGTGGCTCCTTCCGGCCACTGGAGCAGGGAGGAGGGACAGTGCGTAAACTTGAGTCCGGGGCAGGGCGGGAAGCAGCCTCCTGGAGACAGCACAGGCCTCTGGGATGGGACAATCAAGCAAGCTCCGTCCCCCAGTCCCTGGCCACCTCTTGGATGATGGGAAGACCTGCTAAGTATCATGGCTTGTCAGGTGCCAACCGACTGCAGGAGGAGGTTCTGATCCAGGAATGGTTCACACTGGTGAATAAGAAGAATGCTCTTATCCGGAGACAGGACCAGCTGCAGCTGCTGTGAGTGCTGGGGCAGCAGCCCACACCCCTCCCCAGTGCTCCACCCCACCAGGCCAGGCCTGAGAGCAGTCAGTCCCAGTCCCTAGCCCACAGCTGTGCCACTGTGGACAGAGGGTGGGCAGCCCCGCACAGGGAATGGTAGCTACAGTATTCCCTGCTCTCTTCTTTCTGTAAAGATCTTTTAAAATTATTATTCAGCCACCTTCTTAATTTTTGTCTTGCCTATTTTCTGTGCAGCCTGTGTAGTTCCTAAACTGGTACTGTCTTGCCAGGCATAGGAGTGCACACCTGTAGTCTCAGCCCTTTGGGAGGCTAAGGCAGGAGGACTGTAAGTCTGAGGAAGCAATTTAGCTCCTGTCTCAAATGGTTGGGATATAGGGCAGTGTGAAACCTTGGGCTCAGTCCCTGTTATGACACATACAAAAGAGCACTGTCTTTCTTGATGAGAGAACTGAGGCCAGGAGCAGAATGTGCCCTCAGCAGGTCAGGGCTAGGTTCTCCAGGGTCACCTATGCCTCCACAGTAAGGAAAACAGGCCCTAGAGACATGCTCAGCTCGGCTCCTTGATGGAGACTTCTTTGCTTGTCTGCATTTGCATTGTTTCAGGACAACTATAGCCTATTGCTTCCATTTAAATAATTTGTTTTTTTTTTATTTTACAAGAGGGGGTGGTGAGGCAACTTAAGAATTAGTAATCAGAAGCCAGTTGGAACAAAGAAAATTCTGAAAAGTAAAGCAGATAGTGCTTTAAGCTCAGCCCAGCCCTCTATGGGAAGGACATAGGGGTGGGCTTGGGGTGGGAGTGTACAGAGCCCTGTGATCCCCATCTCTGACCTGTACCCTTATCTCCCAGCATAGAGGAGCAGGACTTGGAGCGCAGGTTTGAGCTGCTGAGCCGGGAACTGCGTGCCATGCTGGCCATTGAAGGTGGGAAAGGGGGAAAGAGGGACCAGAGGTAGGACAGGGCTCAGCCTAGCACCACCTGACTCTGGCTCTTGGGGTCTCAGATTGGCAGAAAACAGCTGCACAGCAGCACCGAGAGCAGCTACTGCTAGAGGAGCTGGTATCACTGGTAAACCAACGTGATGAGCTGGTCCGGGACCTGGACCACAAGGAGCGAATGTAAGTGAGGGTGCGTCTGAGCTGGGAGTGCTCGGTCTGGAACCCCAGGGAAAAACACTGGGGCTGACTCCCCTCCCCCCTCCCCCCAGTGCCCTGGAGGAGGATGAGCGCCTGGCGCGTGGTCTGGAACAGCGGCGCCGCAAGCTGAGCCGGCAGCTGAGCCGGCGTGAACGCTGCGTGCTGAGCTGAGCCTTCCTGGGCCTCACCTGGCCTTCAGGCCCCGCCTTCAGCATTGCCTGTCCCTAGCAACTGCTTGTTGCCCTGGGGTCTGTGCTGCAGAGGACCAGGCCTCGGGGATACCCTCACTAGGTTGCCCATATTTATTTGTCTGTATGAGTGTGTGTGTGTATGTGTGTGTGCGTGTGCGCGCGTGTGCACGTGTTTTCACAGTGTGCTGATCAGGACCCCTTACCCAGCATTGGGCCCAGCTCGCTGCCCAGAGAAAGGGACAGTGCGGGCAGTGTGAGGAGCTGCCTTCCTGTTCCTCACCAGCCATAAAGTCAGGCAAGGACACAGCAGCACTGGCCCATTCTCAGGACAGCTTGGGCTTCAATAGGCGGAAGGGGTGGGGCTTAGGTCCATAATGGGTAATGTAGTCATTGCTGCTCTAAACCTGGGCAGTCTTGGGGGATTGGTGGTTCCAATACCTACTGCAGGTGGACCTGGGCCTTCTAAGGATGACTGTCTGAGGGGAGTCTTGTTTCAAAGGAAGACAGGTAGTTGGATGTGGTGGTGGACACTTGTAGTTTCAGTACTGTGAGAGGCCAAGGCAGGAACACCGTCAAATTCCAGCCCAACCTAACCAAACCCTGTGTCAGTCCCCAGTACTGAAAAAAACAAACAAAAATGAAAGAGCACACAAAAAACAAAGTTGAGCAAATTATTGCCTTTTTAAAAAATTAGTGCATCGTTCAAATCTTCACCACCACCCTGTCATCTCCAGGTTCTTCCTCAAGTGCTCATGGCTGCTTCCTTCTCAGGATCTGACACCTCAGAGGAGCTACTTGCAGTCATCTGATGCTTGTCTGCAAGCCAGGGCTTGTTTGGAGGCAGGGGTGGCAGGAGGCAAGTTGTTCAGAGCCAACTCATCCTGGCTCACAATGCCATCTTGGTCCTCAGCAGTCACAGGGGTACTGGCCCCAAAGAACTTCACCATGGCACAGACCTGTGGTAGCTTTGTGAAGGTCTCTACTGCCAGCAGCATGGCCAGGAGCCCTAGGAGCAAGTAACCTGGGGAGGAGAGTGCTAGGGCAGGTCTTGTGGTACCCACAGTACTTGCCACCCACCTCCCAGCAAGGCAGCCACGCTGGCACCAGGTGCCACTCACAGTTCTCTTACTGCTGCTGCCACAGGTTCTTCAGACTACAACTTCTAAGTAATGCCCAAGGGAAGGTCTCACCCCTGTGATGTGTAGTCCCCAGTGGCTCATGGGAATCGTATCTTAGGCTCCTCCTCCTGACTCACCAAGAAGTGCAAACTGGCCAAGCTGGTAAATCACTGGATGCAGGTTTTGGCCACTGCCAGGCAGCAAGTCTCCCAGGCCAATGGTGCTGAGTGAGCCGAAGCAGAAGTAGATGGCTTCCAGCAGGCTGTGGTCACGCTGTAGACCCCACAGCACCAGTGCTGGCAGCAGCACGAAGGTGCCAGCCACCAGAAGGCCTAGCCCTGTGGCCTGCAACAATGCAGCCTGAGATGGTGCCAACTGCCAGCGACTGGCTATCCAGGCACCCGGGCGGCTGAGCACAGGCAGCAGGCAGTGGCGCAGGGCAGCCACAAGTGCTAAGGAAGCTGGCAGCCCTAGGACTGCATAGACGACACAGAAGGCCTTTCCACCTGCGGAGAGTGGGGCCATGTGGCCATAGCCTGGGGAAGAGAGGGGCAGCATGCAGTGAGCTCCTGAGTCAATGCCGGCTCGTGGGGGCTGGGGGTGGTGGTGGAGGGGATGTGGAGGGTGGGGGTGGTTCACTTTCTGCAAGGCCACCCAGGGAAGGCTGCCCTCTGGTGGCCAAAGCTGCCTAACTTCTGCAGGCTCAGCTCCTCTGGGAATCCTGGGGCTCCTCTCCTAGACATTCTTTTCTGAAAAATCATGGATAATTAAGACAGTCCAGAGCTGGGCGTGGCAATGCATGCCTGCAGTCCCAGCATTTGGGAGGCAGAGGCAGGAGGACCAGGCTGGGCTACAAAGTGACCTCAAGGCCAGCCTGCGTAGTGAGATTCTGTCTCAGAAAAGAAAACAAAAGGAGTCAGGGAGATGGCTCAGTAGAATAAGCGCTTCCCTGGCATGTGCAAGGGCCTGAGTTCAATTCCCGGTTCTGCCAAAAGGAAAATAAAATAAAAGATAATCCCTCAGGACCTTTGTAGCTAGGACAATTCAAAAAACTGCCCTGTCTCCAGATCTCCTGGCTTTTTCATTTTTCACAACACTGGGGATTGCATCCAGGACTTTTTTTTTTTTTTTTTCCCCCCGCATCCAGGACTTCTTGTATGATAGACAAGTATGGGCATAATTTGTAAGTGCACTGAGCCATATCCTCAGCCTGAGATTTCAGCTCCAACCTTATACTTCATAATCCAAGCTGGTGGTGTGTCACCCACTTTTCACTTCCCAAAGGTTCATCCTATCTTTCTAGGTGCCGGGCCTGGTGCTGGGATCTGAGTCGGCGTGGGCCCTGGACGATTGGTGGGTGGGGAGACAGAATAGCTGTAAGTGTTGACCGGTAGGGCTACAAAGAAGCAGCAGGCAGGAGAGGGCGTTTGGGGACAGGGAAGCACAGGCAAGATTAGGAAAGATGGAAGAGCTGAGCATGCTGGGAGAACAGGACCAGCTGGTCCAGAGGTTTCAGACTGTACTTAGAGGAGCCTGATGAGAGATTAGAAGGGGTGGCAGGGCTGAAGGCTGTGCTCTGCCTAAAGGCAGGACTTGTTCTGCTCCAGCCAGTATTTTGCCTTGTGGGGATTCAGACTCTGTATTGTTTCTTGAATTTCTGAAAGAAGTTAGGAGCAAAGCCTTGAGTTTGATCCCCAGCATCTCAAATAAATAAATTAGATAACTAAATAGTTTGCAGGACAGTACCCCCCTCCCCCAGCAAATCCAGGGCTGTGTCCCCTGCTCTATTTCTTGGGGCTTAGGCAGGAAAACCTTCAACCCGTAGCTGTATGTCCTC
Organism: Octodon degus; assembly: GCF_000260255.1. Classification (NCBI taxonomy): domain Eukaryota; kingdom Metazoa; phylum Chordata; class Mammalia; order Rodentia; family Octodontidae; genus Octodon; species Octodon degus. The sequence continues at coordinate 22,806,419 of NW_004524594.1, read as the reverse complement.
TTGCCTTGGCCGAGGACTCATCAGGACTTCCTTATACCCCTCCTGAGCTGAGCCAGTGCTCCTAGTCTGCCTCCTCCCCCACCCCTCCCTCCCAGTGTTTCCCTCCCTTGCCTCAGGCTTGTGTAAGGTCTGGGCACCTCTTCTGAGTCTCAAAGGGTGCCTAGGGGTGGAGCCAGGGAGGCCACGCCCCTCCTGGCAGCTGAAGTGGAGGCACCAGTTGGGTTATATTGGCGTGGGAAGCCCCAGTTGTGATGTTGGACCTCATATGACAGGCTTCGTCTGGTGCTTTAGGGCCAGGGACAGGACTGGACTCCCAGGGACCTACCTCAGGGAGCCATGGCCTCAAGAGCCTCTCCTTCCTGGGCTGCCTGGTGGCCTTACCTGTGGTGGTGAGGATGCTGACAGTGAAAAGCAGGGCTGAGGGCAGGTCCCAGTTGCTGGCCTCTGAGTGGTTGCCCAGGGTGGAGACTCCATGACCCTGTGCCCTCAGAGCCATGCCCAGCAGCTCCTCCAGAGCTCCGTGTGGCAGGCAGGCCCCAAACTCTGCCTGGAATGCAGCCAATTCAGCCTTGAGCTTCATCTGGAACTGGAGTGCAGGAGGACTTTCCAGAGCTTGGAGCACTGCAGCCCCTAGCCCCATGGCCAACATGTGGGCTATGACCAAGAGCGTGTATCGGGTCCAGGGCCTCAGAGCCCACATTGTGCAGTGGCAGTGCTGAGTTTAGGGTGCTGTGGGAGCACCTGTTTCCCCACTGGCACTTGGGAGGAGCCTCCAGGGTGGGGCTGGAAGGAGGTGCTGTGTGGGTGGTTCCCACAATCCTGGGGTGACCACGAAGGGCAGAGATGAGCTGTGGTCCTCCCAGTTTCCAGGGGCAAGGTCTTGGGAACTGTTCCACAGTAGCTGGGTAGGTGGTGGGGAAGGTGCTGTGGTGAGGAAGAGGGCAGAGTGAGCAGCCAGGCCCAGAGCAAGCCTTACATTTTCACATTCATGGTCTGTCCACTGCACACTCTAATCACTCACGCAGGTCACTTCTCTCCTGGTGCTCACCCAAGAAAGCTGTGAGCAAGGAGACACATCTACATCTTATCGGTTCCAAGCAGGAAATGCCCAGTTAATGGGGCATACCGGAGAGGGCTACCAGATGGGGCACCGAAGCAGCCAGTTGTGTTGGGCAAATGCCCAGGGTGTGGGGAGGACCAGGCACTAGGCACGTGAGGACAGGCTGCTGAGGACAAGTGTAGCTTAGGGAGACCATGGGGGTTGGATAAAGAGGAGTCCTGGGTGGGATGGGCAGGGAGGTGAGAAAAGAATGGTGTGGTTCAAGGTAGGTAAGTAGGGGAGGAAAGGTGATGCAAACCCAGAGGGTTGTATGCTGAGAGTCCAGAGATCTGCTTAGGGTTGGGGCAGCATGGCCTGGAAAGGTACTAGGAAGGATTTGTGGCAGCTGGGCTCCAAGAATGGGCAGGCCCACTCAGGACCAGGACAGTCACTGGAGTGGGGACAATGGCTTGTGGAAGGGTATCGTGTGGTCAAGCTCTGACACAGACTGAGACAAGGTAGATGAGGTGATCAGCAGGCACATCAGTGGCATATTCCTAGGTGAGGGTTGTAGTACAAGACACCCTGGCCCAGAACATATGTCTGCTGTTAGGACAATGAGGATACCAGGGTGTTAGGACAGGTTGGTTCTCCTGAATTCTCCAGGGAAGGTGACAGTTGCATTTGGGGAGACAGTTTACAAGTTTATTTGGCTTCATTGGATCCCAAGGCCAAGGCACAACCTTGGCTGGGACAGCAGGAAGGTACCCAGAGAGCCCTGGCTCCCATGACCCCAAGGGCAGGGGTCCAGGCACTAAGCCCTGGGGTAGAGGCCACAGTAGCAGGATGTGGTCAAAAGTGCTGGTGACAGCTGAGGCCGGCCCCTCTCCCCTGCACCTCCCTTCCTCCCTGCACCACCCCTGGGGTCAATTCCCTGAGACAGGCTCTGGTCCTCTCAACCAGCTGAGTACAGTGTCAGGCCCCAGTGGGGAAGGTAAGTCAAGGGGATCTACAGGTCACAGGTGTGTGTAGGAGGTATGAGTCCCCCATCCAGTGTGAAGGCTTCCTGTGCAGTGTAGTGTTCCTGACCCACCCCCAAGGGGGGGTGGGGTCCCTGGGGGAAACAGGGGCAGCTACAGAGGCCTGCCTGGCTCCTGTTCCAGTGTATGCTGTGGCTCCTCTTAAGGCAGCTGGAGCGTAGAAGAGTGGCCTGGCCCACTCAAGGTCCCGCCTCTGGCACCCATGGTGCCTGGGCACCCATGTCTTTGGTCTGCGCTCTGCAGTCTTGGGGGCCTCCCCGGAAGGGGTTGGGAGGTGAGGAGTCCCAGAAGGGATCTGATTCTGGGAACAAGGTCCAGGGTGCCCGTCTAGGTGCAGGCTGTGGTGAGGGCAGGGGTGAGGGCCGTGGGCCAGCGGACACAAAACTCCAAGGGTCGATGCGGCTGCGGAGGGGAGAGGGCCGAGGTCGGCTGATGAGGCCCAGAGGTGGTGAGCGCGGGGTGCCTGGGGTGCCAGGAGCGGAGCGTGATATTCCTGGTGGAGGTGAGACAGTGCCTCCTGTGTGGGTACAGGAAGACAAGGCTTAGGTGGGCTTTAGTTTCTTCATCTGTACCGTGAACTGCATTACCTGACTCAATTTCCATGGCTCTCTATGCTCCTTGGTGCCTGTTTATTACAAGTGGCTCAGTACACAGCAAGTGGAGCAGCTAGAATTGAGCTTAGATTCCAACCCTGTCATTCACAAACTGTGGGAGCCTGGGGTCCCTTAATCTCTATGCTTTAAGTTTTTGATTTGAAAATATGTATCAGCTGGGCAGCACAGTGGTACACACCTATAATCCCAGAACTCAGAGGGCTGAGGCAGGAAGACTACCAACAATTTGAGGTCTAAATGGACTACACAGTGAGTTCAAGGCCAGGCTGGATTACAGTTAACCTCTGTCTCCCAGAACCAAAGCCAAGAGCCAGGTGTGGGAGCACATGCCTATAATTCCTGCACTCGGGAGGCTAAGGCAGAAGGATCAAAATTCTAGCCCAGCCCAGGGAATTTAACATCTCAGAGAGATCTTGTCTTAAAAAATAGACCTAAGTGGGCAGGGGAGATAGCTCAGTGGTCTAAACACCTGCCTGACAAGCACAAGGAGGACCTGGGTTCAATCCCTGGTACCGCATGCTGTACTAGCCTGTACAGAGCTAAGGATGTAACTCAAGTGTGAAGGCCTTTGGCAGCCTACCTAACTCCTGCCCACTGTACAATTCAACTTGGCCTGAGCTCTCTATCTGAGACCCTAAGCAAACATTCGTGGTCTTGACTTCCCTACAAGCCCTCTGCCTCACCTCCCTCTGCCTCAGAGCCACTCACCGCGCATCTCTTCCCGCCGGGGGCTCTTGGCAGATGGCTGGCCAGAAGAGACGCCCAGGTCTAGCAGCAGGGGCACAGGCACGGGTGGGTCACGGATGTTGGGTAACTTGGGGGAGAGGTGGATGAGCGGGGTGGAAGGTGGCTCGGTGGCAGCAGGGCACATTGCTGGTGCTGGTGTAGAAGGCACTGGTGGGGGCTCCCCACGCTCACGGCCCAGGCTCCCAGGGGGCTGCAGGTCACGGCCGAGGCCCAGTGAGGCAAGCAGGGCAGTGCCGCGCAAGAGCGCCCGCTGGATCAGCTTGGGGGTCCCAGAGCTGCTGCCCCGCTCTGTGGGCCCAGGCTTCCGTGACTCCTCAGGATCTGGGCTCGGCCGAGGGGGGTTACCTATGGGCAGGCATCGCACAGATTAGACTATATCCGCCATCTCTGTGGCCTTGGACCAAGGCTGAGCTCTGTCTCCCACCAACATCTTCCCTGGCTCCGGTATCTCCAGCCCAGCTCCTCTCTGTCCAGCAGCACCTGCCCTAGTCCCTGCCTTTCACTAGGCACATGGACAGGCACAAGAACAAGTAGGAGCAAAGCCTGGAAGGTGGCCAGGTGTCCTGGTGCCCAGACATGGCATGACAGGAGTCTAAGTGGCAGGTGGAAGCTAGAGACCTTCCCCATGGCCAGTCACGGACAGGCTCTAGGCCAAGGGCAGCATTGCCCCACTGACTAGGACCAACCCTTCCCAACCATGCTTTCTGCCCAGCAGTTATAACTCTAGTAGTAGCACACAGGTCAACTTCAATGCACACCACAGTCCCGAGGGACACACATTCCATGGACAGACTGAGTGACTAGTGCCTTGCCTGAGGTTATAGGCAGTTTATAGTGCCTTCATTTCTGCCAGGCCTGAGCTGGATGATTTAGAAGCACTGTTTTATCTGACCTTCATGCCCCAGAGGGCCTAAGACCTTACACAAGGCTGCATAGCCATTAGAGGGGTGGAGCTGGCCTCTCTGTTGGCAGTGGAGTGGTCTCTGCTCTCTACTGCTTCCATACCAGACTCGGTCCTGATTCCAGGGAATCAGGCTTAGGGCTGGCCTGACTCTGTACCAGGCTATCCAGAGTGGGTCTGGGAAATCTGCCATTAATTGAGGGTATAGGGGCATCTAGGACGGATGGTCTGCTCAAGCCTTGAGTCTGTCAGACTCCTCTAGTTCTTTACTGCTACCAGGAGAAAATCCAGCCTTTCAGCTGGGCTGCCAAGGTCCTCTCCCACCTTGTCCCTTGTGTCCTTCCCCCACTCCTTAGGCCAGGCACTGAGCAGACCTCCCTGAGTGGAGCCAAGGGCTGGGCTTTGAAGGAAGAAATGTGAACCTCTGCTGTGAGGACTTGGATTGGTGTCCCCATCCTTCCTTGGGCCACAATCCTCACCCAATCTGTCTCTTCTCTCCTTCTTGCCCACTCAAGGGCCCTAGGAGCCCCTCTAAGATGTAAAGCTTTGATCAGGTCTCCTCAAAACTCCCCACCATTTCTAGGCCCTTCCTGAACTGGCTATAGCCTATTTTTCCAGTTTTGTTCATGCATTCATTGAACAAACATCTACTGAACCTCATGCCTTTACCCACTGCCTCAGGCCTGACTTAGCCAGGTTTCCTTGTCTCAAAAAGAAAAAAAGTCAGGGGGGAGTCAGTTTTTGTTTCTTTGTTTTTACTGTGTTGGAAATCAAACTCAGGGGCTGGGGAGATGGCTCATAGGATAAGTGCTTGACTGGCAAACGCAAGGATCTGAGTTCAATCCCCGGTTCCACCAAAAAAAAAAAAAAAAAAAAGGAAATCAAACTCAGTTGTGCTCACTACAAAGCTATACTATCAGCTCTCCTGCCTTTTGAGATATTGGGGCTCAAGCCTTGGGCCCCTGCATTAAGTTACATTCCTAGCCCTTTTATCATCTTTTGAGAAGGGTCTCAGGAAGTTGCTGTTGTTCAAGCTAGATGTGAACTTGCAATCCTCTTGCCCATCTCCTGAGTAGCTGGAGTGGGCTGGGGATATAGCTCAGCAGCACAGTGCCTGCCTGGAACAAGGTCCCGAGTTCAATTTCTTTTTTTTTGTTTTTGTGGAACCAGGGATTGAACTCAGGCCCTTGCGTTTGCCAGGCAAGCGCTTATTCTACTGAGCCATCTCCCTGGCTCCCGAGTTCAATTTCTGGTACCAAAAAGAAAAAGTACCTGCCCAAGTATCTGGGATTACAGACATGTGCCACCACATGTGGCCAAGAGATATGGTTGCACTCATTTGAAATCCCAGCATTCAGTCAATGTGAATTGAATGCACTCTGCCAGTGTGCAGCATAGTGCACACAGGTCCCCAGGGATGAGGCCATCTAGCTGGGACAGGGTAGCAGAAGGGATGCAGATTCTGGATGGTGGCTTATGCCTGGGACATTCTGAGTCTAGAACCTCTGTGAGGCCCCATTCTTTCTTAGCCAGGCTGCTGACTCTGGGGGTGGCTGGAGGTCAAGGTCATGTGCTCTTGAGGGCATAGGTGGCAACCCGAGTGTAAGCTTAGGCTAGGAAAAGCAGGTGCTCAGCGGTGACTATGTCAGGGCAGTTGATGGTGTCCTTTCATACACAAGCTTGAGGACAATGGGGTTTGGCTTGTGTCCCTGGCCCTGGGAGCACGGGGAGAGCAAGCAAGGCCAGATGGCTCTGCAGAACAAGGTCTGGTACCGCCTTGACCCACCTAACTGGGTTGACAAGACCCCAGATTCTTCACTGACCCCACAGACCCCATACATTTTAGAACAAGTGAATCCAATCTTCCTGGCCTTCAGTTTTCAATTCAGCCCCAGCAGCACAGCCAGTTTGGGGAAGTGCAATAGCCAGAGCAAAAAACAGGGATGCAAGGCCCTGCCTTTGGAGTCATACTGCCCTGGGTTCAAATCTGTGTCCATTTGCTTCTTTGTTAAGTGGACCTAAAAACAACACAGAATTGCCCAGCACACTGGAGAAAGCTGATCAATAGTGCCTGTTATTACTATTAAATCGGGTAATCACAGAGATGATAGATTGGGGAAAAATAGCATAGTAGGGGTGAAATTAAATTCTTGTTGAATATTGTTCTTATCTCAGAGCCACCAACCAGCATTCTGGCTGTGAGCAGCAGGCAGGGCTGGGGGCTCTGAAGAAGGTCCCTGTGTTGGTACAAGGACCCACAGGCATAGGAGGCCACAACTGTTTAGCCCCTGCCAGAATAGGCAGAGCTGAGCTGCGCCCTCATCATCCTTACTCTGTGTGAACTCTCTCAGCACTTCTATGGTGTATAGATGAGAAACCCTTTCTCCTTCAAGATTCTGAGGAAGTTGGCTTAGATTGTGGGTGTCAAACTCTTCAATCAAAATTTTAGCTGGGAGTTTTGGGTAGGTTATTTTCCTCCTTAGAGTCTGTTTCTTTATCTAAAATGGGGATAACCATGGCACCTCTCTTATAGGGCTAGACAGAATGCCTGGCACACAGTAGGTGCTATGATCATCATGAAAAACAAAAAGCTTCAAATTTCCCCAGATGTAATAAAAATGACTCCTACATCCCTGCCTGCCTGGTCTTCTTATTTTCTTCCCCACTTAAGGGTTTCCAAGGAGGGACTCTTGAGAAATAGTCCAGTGGCCACTTATCAGTTTTCTTCTCTCTGGATGCTGCTCCCTTGGGGTACCAGAGAGGGGGTACCATTCCCTGCTTCTTCTTTTTTTTTTTTTTGTATTTTAGGGAAGGGCCTACAGAGTGTTCAGGGTCTCACTACTAATTTGGACTCGTGGTGATCAGCCTGTGTACAGCCCCCCAAGAGCCAGCTTGGCACCACACCCAGTTCAACTGCCTTCTCAGTGTGCACCCCCTGGGGGGGGGCAGCAGGGCAGGCCTACGATCTAACTCCTGGCCTGTGCCTGCTTACAGGAGCTGTAATCCGCTGAGTTATGTGGCCAGCCCTTCCCTGCTTCTTTCATTCCTCTAGCTACTAAGGACACAGTTGCCACAGGACTAGGACAAAACCCTCTTACAGGCCAAGTCTTAACAGGGGGACTAGTCCCTGGGCCTCCCAAAGCCTGGGCTGTATTCAGCTCAGTTGTGGGCCTGCAGCTGAGACCTGAGTGTTCTAGCACTGGGCCTGCCCTGTCTCAACCAGTTTCTTAGTCTCTAGAATGAATGCTATTGGGGCAGAATTGCTGTTCTGCCTGCAGGCTTCTCATAGCCTCCTAATGGGTAGCTCAGCAAGGAGAGAGCTTAGCAAGGTCCTGCTGGGGAGACAAGGCCACTCACCGTTGAGTGTCGGGGGTGTGGAAGGAGAGCCTATAGGGGATGAGTCATTTGAGTCCAGGTACCAGGTGGCTTCGTCCATGCGCGATCTTCTCCTGGTAAGGAAAGGGGAGGAGTGCTTTGAGCATCTCAGGACTGGAGGGAGGCAGATGATCTTGAGGTACAGGGGGGCACTCAGGTGACTCACCTCCCATTCTGGGCCTCCCCAGGCTTGGGAGAACTGGGACCCCAGGCCCAGCATGCTCGACGTTCTCCATTGCTCGAGTCCTCCAGATGGCGAGGGGATTGGCGGCCCCATGCCTGGCCTGGCTCTGCAGGCTCCACTGTGGAGGAACCCAATGGAATCTGAGCTGATCCTTGGCCTCCCCTGTCACAACAGGGAGGCTTTGGGGAAATTCTAGAGGATGGGCACATGCCAAGCCCCATCTCATCCCCTGGGTGGGTTTTAGGTAAGTCAGGTGGGTCTGGGTCCTGGAACTAGCAGTGAGGTGGGGCATCTCATTCAGCTGGCAGTGGTGGCTCTCTTGTTAGTAACCAACTGCCTGGATTTAAATTCCGGCTAGCTGGGCGTAGTGGTACACGCCTGTAATCCCAACACTCGGGAGGCTGATGCAGAAGGATTGTTGTGAGAGACTAGCCTGGGCTACAAAGTGCGCTCAAGGCCAGGTCAAACTGCATAGCTCAATCCCCGGTTAAAAAAAAAAAAAAAAAAAAAAAAACTAACAAAAGAAATGCTTCTTGGGGAATCAGAGGTTGAAGTCTAGAACTAGAAAAGCAAGGGAGAAGCCAATAATGGGATCCTTTGAAGACAGGGCGTGGAAGAAAGGCTGGGAGTTAGAAGAAGAGGCAGGAGGCAAGTTTCTTACACTGTATGGCTCGGAGCCGGGGGAAGGTAGGGGAGTCCCCAGCTCCAACCTCAAAGACGTTTCTCCTCCTGTCCAGGGCAGGTGAAGCCTGCACGGTGATGCGGTGCTTGAAGTCTGAGTTTGGGGGAGCAAAGAGATGGTTTGTGGTGAAGGAAGCCAGGATCTAAAATAGCACAGGTCCCCTGGCCAGCTCCCAGGACACACAGTGCACAGAGGCTGCACAACCAAGCAGCCTTGTTGTTTCCCCGGGCCCAAAGTTTTGCACTAGGAAAGCCAATAGAGGGAACTCCACCCACAAGACTAGCGAGCGGGGCGCCGCTGGAGGTTGTCCTGCGCTGCCCCGCCCCCTACGCCTTCCCAGAACTTTCATTACTCCCGCCCCTTCCCGGTTGCAGCCACTCCCAAACAGACATGCAAATATTCTCGCCTGAACCCGCCCATGACCACAAAATACAACCCGGGTTCTAACCCTTCCAACCGTCAGCTCACGGCTCCACCTACCAGTACTTTACACTAATCGCAGGGCTGTCAGCGTAGAAACCTGACCCCACCCATCCGCCCATCTAGCCAATGTTTTGCGGCTCTGGTACTTCCAGCCAATGGCAGGAGCCCGCAGTTTACCTAGGGGCATACTGATGCGCTCGCCGCCGTCGCGAGCCCGGAGTTTGCTGCGCTTGAAGGTGCCGCGACGGCGGCGCACGTGCGGCCGTTCTCGATCCACCTGCTGCAGCATCAGCGTCAGCTCGCGTTCGAAAACCTCCAATTCCCACTGGGCCAGTAGGTGCTCGCGCCGCCGCAGCTGCTCCGCCTGTGACCGCTGCTCGCGCGCCGCGCGTGTCAGCTCCTCCTCACGGCTCAGTAGTTCCTACGCCAGAACAGGGGAAGGCGTTGGGGTCAGCTAGACTTTGCCCGTGGCTCCTAGTCTATTCTCAGTCCTACGGGGAATGGGAGAAAGGTCCCCCAACTCGTCGCACCTTTTCCTTGGCCCGCAGCTCATCAAAGAGGTCTTGGATTTCGCGTTTCCAGCCTTCTTGCATAGAGTGGAAGGAGTCCCGTGGCATTTCCCGTAGGACCTGCGCTTCTAGCGCCTCCAGCTGTTGCAGGATGGAGGCGAAGTCGGGCCTGCGGTGGGGGTCCTGAGCCCAGCAGTCTAGGGGCACAATGGGGTGGGGAGGCAGAATAAGAAGGGGGTCATCTGCCGCTAGATGTGTCCTGGGCAAGGGAGTTCTGCCCCTCCTCCACCTGTCCTGGCCTCTTACCGGCCATGAGCTGTGCGAAGGGCTCCGGGCAGGTGGATGGGATGGGTAGTGTGAGCTTGTTAACAGCCACACCGTAGGCCACAGCAAGACAGTCGATACCACGGTAGGGGACCTCGCCAGTCAGTAGTTCCCACAGCAGCACCCCAAAGCTGTCAGGAAACAAAGGTTCTATGTGTCCCTATCTGCCCACTTTCTGTCATTTCACCCTAAAGTGATGAGGATTAAATAGTTTGGGTCCCTTCCCTTGGCCTCAGCCTATCTGCCCATCCCTGTCTTCCTGGGGTTAGACAACCACCTGTGCCATTTACAGCCCCCACATCAGGCCCTGCCCAGCTCTCAGAGAACCGCACCTCCAAACATCGCTGCCCTTAGAAAAGGTGGAGGCCTTGATAACCTCAGGAGCCATCCAAGCGTAGGTGCCCGCGGCGCTCATTTGTGTGGTTTTGTGCCACTCTCTGGCCAGACCAAAGTCAGTGATCTTCAGGGTCTTGTGCTCCATGTCATCACCCTCAATAGGGTGCAGCAGCAGAACTGGGGAAGAAGTGGAGCAGGACCATGAGGGTCCCAGGTCCAGGAGGTGGGGGACAGATGAACTGGGAGCAAGCTATCATTTGCCAGATGTCTTGGTATTGGGTAAACAAAGCCTAGATCTTATCCTGAAGACCTCACAGCTTGAGGGGGAAGGGGGAAATTGGACAAAAATAACAATACTGAGACACACTTACCCAGGGTCTCCTAGAGGCCAGATATTTCACACTTGGCTCTAGCACTCAAAACAAAAACAAAAACCCACCAGGTGTGGTGGTGCCTATAATCCAGCCCTCAGGAGGGTGAGGCAGTGGATCACCATGAGTTTGAGGTCAGCCTAAACTACATAGTGAGATTATCTCCAAAAAGGAGGTAGATATTATTCATATTTTACAGATAAGGAAATAACAGGGAAATTACAAGGTCACACAGGAAGCAAGGTTAAACAGCAAATAAAACATTTCAAATTGCTCTCTGTGTTTCCAAAGCTACTGTTCACTCCTTCAATTTTATTTTGACAGGGTCTCACTAAATTGCTTAGGCTGGCCTTAAATTTACAATGCTCCTGATTCAATATTCTGAGCATTTGGGATTACAGGTGTATACACACCTCATTTGGCTACTCTGACCTAATACTGTCTTGAATAGAAACTTGCAATAAGGCATGTTTTTGGTGTTTGGGGCTTTAATTTCAGGGGAAATCTTTGAGTGTCCTGTCATGTTGCTGAAGTAGGAGTGTAAATCAGAATACCCCTGGGGGTGAGAACAGGAGGGAAGCCCTGGGTGAGCAGAAGCCCAGTGGATGCCACAGGCCCCAGTACCCACGTCATGTGGTGGCTAGCGCAGCCACTCCCAGAAAAGAGCGCCACAAGATAGCTGCTGAGGCAGCTGGGTGTGAAGAGAACGGGAAGGATGATGGTTTTTGGCCACAAAGGAGGAGCTTTGGGCAAATATAGGAGTGGATGGCCAGACTTGGCTGGGGCTCCTGGCTTTGACCCAAAATGGGGCCACCACATTCAATATAGGGAGGTGAAGCAGCAATTTGCAACTCTTGGCAGGGCAAAAACAGCTCAAGTGAGAGTTTCTGAGGAATAGAACAAGGACAAAGTCACAGACTCATCAAAGGGCTTCTCTACTTCTGGTTATTGACAATCACACGGTAAGGAAATGATCTATTTCTGCCCACCAGGGCACATCCCTCAGCTGACAAGGTGTGGGACGGAGGGGAAGTCACCTACAAAGGCAGGTTAGTCAGGAGATGTCTCAGAGGAAGTGGCAAGCAGGTGTTCATCTTTGAGGGACTAAAACCATAACCCCTGGATGTTGCTGCTGACCAAGCCCTTTAGGTCTCCTGTGAGAGACTTGGTGATGCCACCCAACCTGTTGCTACTGTCCTTGGCTCCTCAGAGCCCAGTCTCTCCTCAACCTTTAAACACTGCGCTCAAGTGTCCTTAGCCCCTTTTAGGTACCAGCTCCTCCTTCCCACAAGCATCTTCCACACTTGGAGCTCTAGGCCAGACAGAAGCTGATCCCACTGCCCATTTCTCCTGGTGCCTGCCCACTAGAGACACCCTTCATCAAACTTCCCTGCAATTTCTCTGAATTGAGACAATAACCTCGAAAACCACCCACTTCTCTGAGCTGGCCTGGTACGGAGTCCTGCACATTTCATAAAGCTGGGAATGACAACAAAACCATCTCAGAGGGTCAACACAAGTATCAAGCCAGTAATCAATTCTCAAAGCCTTTGTTGGGGGTCTGACATCTGGCAGAGGTGTTGGACATGCTGGTTGCCCTGGAGATGGTGTGACCACATATGTCCCACTCTGCCCTGGGTCACTCTTTACTTCTCTGTAGCCTCTTGTCTGACTACAGGAGGCTCAGTATAAAATAATCTGAGGAAGACCCACAACAGCCCAGGGTGGGAGAAGAGCCCAAGCCCTTCCTACTTTCTCCTGGCCAGGTGTCTGGCTGCACAAGGGACACCACAGACTGGCAAGCCACTTCCTGCACCACAGCTGGGGAGGGGCAAGTCTCCCCTTTTTTGGTTGGGGAATCTGAGGTCCAGAGTAGAGCAGCAACTCACTCCAAATCTCAGGACTCCTTCCTAATCATAGTCTTTCTGCTGCCCCCATACCCACACACCTCAATCTTGCTTTTGCATCTCCTGCTCTTCTTGCTGCTATCTGCTTGGGCCTTGAACTTGTCCTAACCCAAGCTGCTATTGTGGTGTCTGACAGAGACTCTGGACGTGGGAGGTTGGGGCCACTGAGAGAAAAGGCTAGACAGTGCAGGGCTAGGACAAACCTTGCAGCCTCTCCTTAGGACTCATTGAAAGGGACCTGGCCTGAGAGTGGCCTAGGCAACTCTCGCCTCTTCTGCTTCCCCCTATGGTCCTTACTTCTCCTTTTTGGGAAGTCTGGCCCAAGTCTCCAATTGGGAGGGGGGTCCTTTAGGGAAGAATTGGGGGGAGGTCAGGCCCAGGCAGAACTGGCTGGTCAGTCCTGTGACTCGTGGGCCTGGAGAATTCCCCCCTCTCTCCCAGCCAGGCTTCTTCACAAGGCCCCCATTGTCCAGGAAAATCATGCCATTGTTTCCTGCCTGTGCCCCCCCAGCTCAAGGGTTCCCCCCACCCCAATCCCGCAGACAGAAACTCAGGCTTGGGACTGGGGTCTAGGAGGTTAGATGCCAGGCCCAGAAAAGTTGAGGGCACCTTGCCTGCCCTTCACCACAGCAGATCAGACTCTGAGGGTGAAGCAGAGGAACTGGAGCAGGGGCACAGTAGGGGAGCAATCCCTGGCTCCTTCCTCTCTGGCACCCCCACCCCCTCCAGCTCTTTCCTCCCCTCCAGGCAGCTGGGCTAGGGAGGGAGCAGGGGCAGGAAGCCAGCCCAGGGGCAGCAGGAAACACAGGAAGCTGTGGGGAGGGTGGGGAGCAGGAGCCTGGGCTATTGTTCCATTTTTTTCTGGAAAGAAAACGGAGGAAAAACAGAAAATGGGACCCCCCCCATGGCCTTTCAGGGAATCCCCCTTAAACTAGGGCAAGGAGTGTGTGTGTGTGTGTGTGTGTGTTGGGGGGGGGTTCCCTAGATTACCAGGGTCCAGGGGTAAGGCCAAGAACTGGGAACTGGCCTCTAGCACAGATGTATGGGGGGTGGCTGGCAGGTCTCCCCTGACCCTTCCAACTCTGGCAAGGACTTGAATATCACTGAGTCCTGGGGTTCTTCTCCCCAGCACCTCTGGTCTATGGTCAGTCAATGCCTGGGAACTCAAAATATCCATACTGGTCTCTTTCAAGAATCTCTGTGGCTCTCTAGTGAACCTACTGAGCCTGCCCTCACCTTTACCCCTTCCCCTACAATTCCTACTGTCTCCAGCCTGAGCCCTGAGCTCCATCCAGCAGGGCCTGGTCCCAGTGCCCTCTCCCTCCACTCCACTGGGCCTCTATGCCTTTGCTCTTGTCAGGCTCTGCCTGCATACCCAACTAGATGCTTTTCTAAATGCTGCCTGCTCTGGCCTGGTGCATAGTTTGTCTGCCTCAGGATGACCCCTGAGCTTATCACTTAATGTGTCTTTGGGCCCATGACAACAAGCACGTTGGGGGTCTCAAATGCTGATTCTTGGCTGTGCCCTGTTGGTTACCCTGCCCTCCTATGGCCATGCCCCCTCCAATGGCCATGTCCATAGCTGAGGACCCAACTGTGGTGTATTACATGGGTTTGCCCAGCCTGTTAAGCCATTTTAGCCTCCTGGTCACTCTCTTTTCAGAGGCTGAAATTGAGGCTTTGAGTTGAAATGACCAGCTAGAGGCCATGCAGCTAGGGAGTGGTGCCAACCTTTCAGTCTCTAAAGAGCCTTGACCTCTGTGAGAAGTGGGGGGCTTCCCCTGAGATCTATTTCCTGGAGGAGCTGCTCACTTTGAGGGAAGGGAAGGGGTGAACAGACTAGCCATACCATAATTGTGGTAAACTTCAGGGAAGGAGAAGGACCACTGGCCTCCAGGGGACTTTCTTGAGATGGTGACCACAGTTAGGCAAGATGCTGATGGCCCACCTGAGAGATGAGTTTTGTAATCTGCCCAAACTGCAGCTCCAGGCTGGGATCAAGACTCCTTCAGGGGCTAGAAGAGGAGCACTCTGCCAAGTGGCTGGAATTCCTGCTGTGGTGCCAATACAAGGCCAGAGGTACCCCTGGTCAGCTGGACTCCCTTGGGCAGGAGCTCTGACCTCCGGCAGATCCTTTGTTAAAGGCAGATGAGGGGTGGGAAGAGGTATGTACCTGGGCCATGCCACCCTCCAGCCATGCCCCCAGGAACTCACTGTTGTTGGACTTGAGGTCACGGTGGATGACAGGCACCAGGGCCTCACAGTGCAGGTAGTGCATCCCACGGGCGATCTGCACAGCCCAGTTGACCAGCACATGGGGAGGCACACGCCGCCCTGCCAGGGCACGACTCAGGGGCCCCCCAGCTGCATACTCCATCACCAGGCATAGGTTCGGTTCCTCCAAACACACAGCTTTTAGGGCAATGATGTTAGGATGTGCCAGCATGGCGAAAAGTCGGGCTTCCTGGCGAACACTCTCAGCTGTCACACTGATGTCCTCATCAGGGTCCTGGCGAGCTGCCTTCACAGCAACCAGCTCTCCTCTCCAGCTGCCACGATAGACTTTGCCGAAACCACCGATGCCAATCACCTCCTCCAGTCGCAGCTCCTGGAAGCTGGCCACCTCGCAGGGGGGCGGGCCACCACCCCGAGACACATAGTTGGATGGAAAGATGCCCACCTGGCCGCCCACCTGGCCTGCCCACCAGCCCTCATCTCCTGAGATGGCTGCATCCCGAGACAGCACCTCCACACGGTCACCCTTCCGCAGGGCCAGCTCGTCCTGCCCACTGGGCTCGTAGTCAAACAGGGCTGTCCACACAGGGTTGGCATAAGCAGCTGCCTTTTGGGACCCCTCTGGCCGGGCTCCACTACCTCCCCCAGATCCCCCACTGCCACTGCCACTGCCATTCCATGACCCCAGAGGGCTCTTGAGAAAGAGATTCTTCAAGGGCTCCATGGTCAGGAGCTGGTGTTGGAATGTGTGTGGGGTCTTCTCTGGGTGCCCGTGGTCCCGACCCCTGCTGACCACTGAAGCCTTAGTGCCGGAACCTGGGCATCCGGGCTCTGGCTCTCAGCCCCAGACCCACGCCTCTCTGGGGAGCCAGGAGTGTCGCCTCCCGGCCCCCCGCATCTCGTGCTTCTAGAGCACGGCACCCACAGCAGTGTGGTCAGGCTGGAGGGGTGGGGCCCTGGGGCCTCCAGCGTCTCACCATGGCTGCTTTGGAGGGGCCTGAGAGTCTCTTGGTCCCGAAGTAGTCCTAGGAGGCTGGCCCAAGCGCCAGGCGAGAGTAAGGTGGGGCCTTCCAGGGGCAATGTCTGGATTCCCGTGAGTCTTTATCCAGAGTGTGGAGGGAGAGTCCCCAATTGGTCTGAAGCTGCTTCTTTTTAGCCCTGGTGCCTTTGGCCCCACAGCTCCGTTCCGTTCTCTTCTTCCTCCTCCCTTTGTACTTTGGCCCCGGGGGCGGGAGGCAGAGGTGGAGGGTGGAGTTTCACTTTTTTCCGCTCTTCTCTTTCCAGCAGGAAACAGCATCAGATGACGCGGGAGGCTTGTACCGCTCCCCTCCCGGAGGAGGCTCCAGGGGCTGGACTAGGGAGTTCCCAGGGAGGCGGGCCAGGAGAGGCTGGACGACTATGGTAGCCCCAGAACTCCCATCACAGCAGGCTTTAGGATCTAGAAAGAAAAGCCCCACACGGGGTGGTCCGCTGCCTAGCGCCAAGCCTGTCTTGTGCATTTGAATCTATATCTGTAAAAGAGGTTATTGAATCGCATTTGGGAAGGCGACAAACCCAAGTGTTGTCTTGGCTACGAAGTTGTATAGAATGTATCACGTATTTTCTCTCAGCGTCACTCTTTTTGTATTTTAAATAGGAACAAGTGACACTGTTTTGCAAAGCTGGTGGACTGGAGGTGGAAAGACTAGAAGACAAGACAATACTGGCTGCACCTCCAAGCTCTCTTGGAACAGACTCTTCTACACTTTTCACCAGGGTAATAATCGGCTTCTTCAAGTCCCTTCCCCAATGGGGGGAAACCTGAGACTGTTGTCCAGAAGTATGCCCAAAATTTGATTTAAAATAGCTGAGTCACACAACTGCGGGGTAGCGTTGACACCAATTGCCTCAGGCCTGTCACTTTAAAAAAGACGACACTATCCTATTCGGCTATTTCTGCCTGTTCTGCAGGACCGCTCTCTACACATCAAGACTAAGTTCTGACCCGGAAGTAAAGGAACATTAGGGCGAGGGGCCCCTGTGACGTAGGAGGTCTAGTAATAAAAGGGGCGGCCCAAGAGAGGTGTGGTTCAGGAGGACCAAAATTTTGGCGTAGTCCTGGGAAGTTCACGCCTCTATATTTTCCCCGTTTTCCGTAACTCCCCAGCCCTTCCGTAACTCACTGGAAAAGCTTTACGTCAATCACTCGGCCACTACCCAATAGCTACTCAACTATCCATTCCGTTCCGCCCAGCTATCTGGTCTCCAGGTTGGCCCCGCCTCGACAAGCGCATGCGCCCAAACACTGCTCTTTTGACTTCTGTGGACTCGGACTGCGCACGCCCAAAGGGTTCACCCGTTTATGTAGCTGGTCCACCACCTCTGTGCGCTTGCGCACTCCTGCCGTTGGTGGTTTTTTTTTTTTTTTTTCTTTTTCCGGGTCCTAACTGGGTCTATCACGCGCATGCGCCACTGCAGGCTGGCGGCTCGCGGTTTCTTCCGGCCTCCTCTTTGGGCCGGTACCGGCAGAAGCGAGTCGAACGTAAAGCCCTTAGCGACTGACTTGAGACCCCGGAAGTAGCTCTCAGGGTCCCAGGGCTTTTCCCAGTCCGGAACCAAGGAAGCGTTGCTCGTGCTCCTGGAGCACCTACCCCCACGCCCACCTCTGGATGTCGCCGACGAGTGCCCGGCCCGTGCCCAGCTCCTGCCTGCTGGTTCAGCCCCTCGGAGCAGCTCTGGGCCAGGTTTCGGGGCCCAGACCCCGCCCCTGATGCCGACCCACCCCTGCACCCGTGCCTCACACCACTGACCCCCCCCCCCCGGCCGGCCCCGCCCCCTGCCCGCACCCTCGCCCCGCCAGTCCCCTCCCCCGCTGGGGGAGGCTATGGCGTGAGTGCGAGGCGGGGCCCTGGGGCCCTTGGGCGCCAGGCGGGGCATGGGCCGGGGGCCGCCCCCATGAGGGTCCCAAGAGGGGGGCGCGTGCAGCAGCGGCGGGGTCATGGGGTCTCAAGTGTTGCAGATCCTGCGCCAGGGGGTGTGGGCCTCTCTCACCGGAGGTTGGTTCTTCGATCCTCATCAGAGCACCTTCTCCAACTGCTTCCACCTTTATGTCTGGATCTTCCTGCTCACCTTTCCATTCTTGCTATACATGGTGAGACACTGCTGCCACCTGTAACTCCTGTTGGGGAAGAGAGAATAGGATATCATAGAGGCAGGGTGGCAGGGATTGGCAGCCACACTTAAGGCGCTAGGTTGTGGAGAGAGGAATTGGTGCAGTTTGGGTGTGTGTGGAGATGCCAAATTCTTCCTTTTCTGAATCAGATGACCTTGAGACTTTCAAGCAGAAAACATCTGACAGGATCTGTGTACTGATTGTATGAAGGGATGATGAAGTGTTCATGGAAATTTGTTAATCCTAGCCATGTGCCTGGTGGCAAGTAACCCCCAGGGGGTAGGGTCGTGTGTGAAAATACCTTATTTATTATCACTTTCAGGTTCTACCCCCCAGCTTGATGGTGGCCGGTGTGTACTGTCTCGTGGTGGCTGTCATCTTTGCTACCATCAAGACTGTAAACTATCGGCTACATGCCATGTTCGACCAGGGGGAGATTGTGGAGAAGCGCAACTCGACTATGGGAGAACAGGAAGAAGAGCCTGCCCAGGGGGACAGCAACCTGCCCAGGTAGGTGGGGCAGGGGCAGTGTGGAGAATTAAAGGTTCTCCGTGGGAATATTGACTCTCTTGTTCTGCAGTCAGAACTGTAAAGGAACCTTTGAGAGTGGGGCATGAAGTTGAGGAGAAGTGTGACATAAAAGGAGGAGCTTAGCCCACAGCTGGTTTTCTATCTTCCACTAGGGACCCTGGAGTAGAGATGACAGTTTTTCGAAAAGTGAGTTCCACACCCCCGGTACGCTGCAGTTCCCAGCATTCTGTGTTTGGTTTCAACCAGGTCTCGGTGAGTAGTCCTGGTTCTCAGCTTTTCACACTGCTCTTCTGGGAGCCAGTCTGTCAAGGGTGGGTCTTTAGCTTGTCTGATTTGCTCCTTCATGCCCCTCTCTTCTCTGCTCAGGAGTTGCTCCCCCGGATGGAGGACTCTGGGCCTCTCAAAGGTAGGTGGCTGTTGCTTAGAGTTGGGGTGTAGTAACGCAGAATAGGTTGATCCTATTAACACCTCTGGTGCCATGGTTGCAGATATCAAAGAGCTGGTGCGAGAGCAGGGCAGCAACAATGTGATTGTCACCTCTGCCGATCGAGAGATGCTGAAACTGAGCTCACAAGAAAAACTGAGTGAGTGGGCATGACAGGACAGGCACTTGTGGGAAAGAACAATTATTTTGCTCTTGAATCACCCCAACTTTTGCTCTAGCCTGGGGCTGTCTTTATACTTGTGGATAAGACTAGATTGTTCAGTGAGAGCAGAGACCCATGCCCCAATGATCATCAGTTTCCTTTGCAGAACAGCCATCTAATATTCTGTCTTCTTCTGACAGTTGGAGACCTTCCCCAAACACCCCCAGGAGCTATCCCAGACCCCTGTCTCCCCAGCACGGACTCTTCAGAGCGTTCTCCCCTGGCTGGAGATGGAGCTCCCTGGGATGGAAGCAGTGTGGCTGACACTCCCATGAGCCCCTTGCTGAAAGGAAGTCTCAGCCAGGAGCTGAGCAAGAGCTTCTTGACCCTGACCCGGCCTGACCGGGCCCTGGTGAGGACCAGCAGTCGACGGGAACAGTGCTGGGGTACCAATGGCTACCAGCCCCTAGACCGACGGGGCTCAGGTGAGCCCACTCCCCAGAAAGCTGGCTCCTCAGATTCCTGCTTCAGTGGCACTGACCGAGAGACTCTGAGCAGCTTCAAGAGTGAGAAGACCAACTCAACACACCTGGACAGCCCACCTGGTGGGCAGGCTCCAGAGGGTAGTGACACTGATCCTCCCTCTGAGGCAGAGTTGCCTGCCTCACCAGATGCTGGGGTTCCCTCCGATGACACGTTGCGTTCCTTTGACACAGTTATTGGAGCAGGGACACCGCCAGGCCCTGCTGAGCCACTCCTGGTTGTGCGGCCCAAGGACTTGGCCTTGCTGCGGCCGAGCAAACGGCGGCCACCCATGCGAAGACACTCTCCACCAGGCCGTGCCCCTCGAAGGCCACTTCTTGAGGGTGCAGGCTTCTTTGAGGATGAGGACACCAGCGAGGGCAGTGAACTGAGCCCAGCCTCCAGTCTCCGATCACAGCGCTGCTATAGTACTGACAGCTCCTCATCTACCTCCTGCTACTCCCCTGAGAGCTCCCGGGGTGCAGCAGGTGGGCCTCGGAAGCGGCGGGCTCCTCATGGGGCTGAAGAGGGGACTGCCGTGCCCCCTAAACGGCCCTATGGAACCCAGCGGACGCCAAGCACTGCCAGCGCCAAAACACATGCACGTGTGCTAAGCATGGATGGGGCCGGGGGTGATGTCCTGAGAGCCCCCCTGGCTGGCTCCAAGGCTGAGCTTGAGGCCCAGGTAGGAATGGAGTTGGCTGCTGCTGCTGGTGAGCCTGCTGGACTGCCTGCTGAGGCCCGCCGGGGACCTGCTGCCAACCAGCCTGGCTGGCGCGGGGAGCTGCAGGAGGAAGGTGCTGTGGGAGGAGGTGAGTGTGGGCTGCAGGGATGGAGTAGGTAAGGGAAACTGGGAATAAAGGTTTGGGCAAAGTGTTGGCTAGATGGACCTGGTCAGTGTCACTGGCTCGGCCTCTGTCCCAAGGAGTGGATAGAGATGGACTCAGTGATTGAGTGACACTGTGTACCAAGCATCTTGGGTTGGGAAGACCCAGACACCTGCTCTTGGTTGTGGTGTTAGCACTAGAGCCTCTGGTCCCTGAGGATTCTTGTCATCCATATTCATCATTTAGCCACAATGGGGTAGGCCATACCACTGTCTCCCTTAGTTCCAGAGGAGACTGAGGCTAGGCAACCTGGCTGGGTTGTGAGCATTGTGGGACTGGATATGACCTTTGATTCCACACTGTAGCACCTGCTCCCAATTGACCCCCCTCTGTCACTTACACTTGGGGGCCTCTCACTGGCAGCAGCTGAGGAGACAGGGAAGCGGGAGGGATCAAGCAATGTGAGGCGCACACAGGCCATACGAAGACGCCACAACGCAGGCAGCAACCCCACCCCTCCAGCCTCTGTCATGGGCTCACCACCCAGGTGAGCATCTCCCCCTGGGCTGCAGGGCAAGTAGGCGGGGGGCTGGCTCTACTAGCTGCTGACCCAAGGCTACCCTTTCCTAGCAGCCTGCAGGAGGCCCAGCGGGGCCGAGCTGCCTCCCACTCTCGGGCTCTGACACTGCCCTCTGCCCTGCACTTTGCCTCTTCGCTGCTACTCACCCGGGCTGGTGCCAACGTGCATGAGGCCTGCACTTTTGATGATACCTCTGAGGGTGCCGTGCACTATTTCTACGATGAGAGTGGTAAGCCCCTTCCTGGCCAGTCCAGCATCACCAGAAGTGTAGATGTCCTGTCATTTTCACTCTGCTGATAAGGGAGCCAAGACACACCTGAAGTCACAAGTTGAACCAGTGGTAGGACAGCCAGCCAGACCCAGAGTCTGCTGAGCATGGGGATAAGGCCTCTGACTTGCAGGCTCTTCCATCAGAGGCATAGTTCCCAGGGGCTGGGCTGCCATGCTAGGCTTCTTTCTCTCTCAGTGGTCCTGATGCCCACAGAAGTACATCCTTTGCACACTTGTCCCTGACACACTGCCTTCTCTCTCATACCTGTCTCAGGTGTGCGGCGCTCCTACACCTTTGGTCTGGCTGGAGGTGGCTACGAGAACCCTGTGGGACAGCAGGGGGAGCAGGCAGCCAATGGGGCATGGTGAGTATTCAGGTTGGCAGTGGTCTGGTGTGCTGTGTTGTCAGGTAGCACCCCAAGCCAGGCACTCTCTCTTCTGCTAGGCTGGGCAGCTCCATCCTGGGAGGAAAGTAGCAGTAAAGGGCAGGCATGGGTGGATTTGGGGGGACCTTGGCTCTTTGATGCTTTTAAGTGGGGTGCTTCTAGGAAGCCCAGGGCCTACTTCCCTAGGAGGAGGAGAAGTGAACACAGGCTGTAGGGGGATGCTTTTGACCCCTGCTTCCACACACTAGTGTGCCTGTTCCTTGGCTCCATCAGTCATGGCCTAGCCCTGCCCTCAGCCCTACCTCATCCCAGAACTTGCCCATGAGTTTAATTTTCATGACTGCTGTGCCCACAGGGATCGCCACTCACACTCCTCCAGCTTCCACTCTGCTGATGTCCCCGAGGCCACAGGAGGCCTGAACCTGCTGCAGCCAAGGCCTGTGGTTTTGCAAGGCATGCAGGTCCGCCGGGTGCCCTTGGAGATCCCAGAGGTGAGCAGCTGGAGGAGGGCTGTGTAGGAAGGGGGCCGGGGGGAACAGCTCATTGAGGCTAATCTGGAAGGGACAGCCAACCTGAAGGAGGGCTTGGGGACTGCTGTGCTGCATCTGTCCTGACTTTAGAGGGCTGTCTGAGGGTGCACAGGCATTGACACTGAGTGTTTTGCTTATTCTGTCTGGAACGTCCTTTCGAATCTGAAAGGGCTCTGGTAGAACAGAGCCAACTACAGGTCTCTTCCTGTTCATGTCTTGTTGCTAAGGACTGTGTTGCCATGCCAGGAGGCATGTCACGGGACTGTTTCTCATTTAAGGGCTCAGTTAACAGGCACAAATGGTGTTTGCAATGGTACCTCCAAAAGTAGCGATTCAGTTTGCCAGTGACCATGCCCTTCCCTGTGCCAGGAGCTTTCTTTAATGTGATTTCCTGGGGTATTCTTGTCTTAGTATAGTTATTGGTAGTGTCATTTGTCTTTTTTCTTTTTTCTTTCTTTTCTTTTTTTTTTTTTTTTTTTTTCCTGAGACAGGGTCTTGCTCAGTAGTAAGCTCAATTGAGGCTGAATTTGAGCTTGGTATGTAGCCCAGGCTGGCCCTGAACTTGCTCTATTCCTTTTGCCTCAGCTTCCTGTGTGCTAGGATTACAGGCATGCACCACCATGCCATACTGAGTAGTGTCTTTTTTTAATTCCTAAAAACATCTCAAATTGAACTGGAGATTACATATTCAATTTAGGAATATGAAAAGTATTAAGAATGTATAGAAATACTGTAATGTTGTCTGTAGTCCCAGTTGCATGAATGACTGTGGCAGGAAGATCACATGAAGTTAGGAGTTCAAGGCTGGCCTGGGCAAACACTGCAAGATTGTCACAAACAAATGATCTCAGGGTTTAAAGAATAATTCTAAAAATGCTGAGCATGGTAGTGTGTTGGTAATCCAAGCACTCTGGAATGCTGAAGCAGGAGGATCCCAAGTACAAGCCCTGTCTGGGCAACTTCATGACTTAAGTGAGACCCAGTAAAAACTAACTCAGTGCTTGCTTTGGCAGCACATATGCTAAAAAAAAGATTGAGTTCAGTGGATCAGCATCATTGTCACTCTAGCTGATGGCCACCTCCAGAGCCAGAGATTGCGCAGCTGAGCCCCTCCATTGTGTCCTTTTTGTCTTATCCACAGGGCTGGGCCTCTTCAATGCTTTATTGGGGAGATGATGGTGGGAGTAGAGATTGAACTTAAACCCAGGGCCTTTGCATTGAGCTCTATTCCAAACCTCCCTTTTAAAAATTATATTTTGATTAAAGTGCCTGCAAAAAAAAAAAAAAAGCACCTGCAAGCAGGCTCAGGGGCTGGGGGTTCCATCCCCAGGCCTGCTGTGCCAGCCCCACCCCTGGGGCACACTTAAGAAGGCAATTGAGACTGGGCATGGTGGCATGCACCTGTAATCCCAGCTCTTGGGAGGCTGTAAACAGGTGGATCACTACAAGTCCGGTCTAGTAGTGAGACATTGAACACCCTGTAGGCCTTTCCCTAAAATAAAAAAAAAAAAAAAACCACCCCAAAACCCATATATATATAGAGAGAGAGAGGGAGGGAGGGAAGGTAGGGTCTCTGTAAGTCTCAGAGGTTTAATTATTGTTTATTTTTATTTTTTTCCATAAGTCTCAAAATTGCCCAGAGTAGAGCTGGGGAGATAGCTCAGCAGCATAAGTGCTTGCCTGACAAATGCAAGATCTCTAGTTGGATCCCTGGTACTGCAAAAAAAAAAAAAAAAAAAAAAAGTCATCACTCTAAATTGCCTAGGCTAGGCTAAAACTTGTGGTCTTCCTGCCTCAACCTCCCAGAGTGCTGGGGTTATAGGTGTGCACTGTTGCACCCAGCACTGTGAATGATTGTTAAATGTAAGGTTGAATGAGCTTACAGAGCCAAAGCAGTTCACATAGGGCCTCATGGTGCCAATATTGGAGTACCAACTGTCTTCAGGAGTAGGAACTCTGTGGTCTTGGGTGAGATGGTCACAGTGACAGTGATGACTTGGGAGGAGATAGTAGCATTTGTGCCAGATTCTAAAGGATAGGTGAATTTCAGTGAGCCTAGGACAAGGCAGGAGATGCCTCTGATTGAAGAAGATGGACATGGTAGTGAGTGACTGTGGAACCTGGTAAACCACTGCCACCACCCCCGTGGCCTTCAAGATGTGTCCTTGGAGCCCAGAGTGAAGAGCAGGCCCTTGTGATGAGGGACAGAACAAGCTATGGGGCCACTAGATGGTAGTGACCTCCTGTGCTGAGGGAAAAGGTCAACCAAGCGAGTGTTCTGGGGCTGGGTATGACAGTTGTTCATGGAGGTGGTAGGGCTGATAGCTGCGGCTGTGGGGACTGCAGTTTGACCTGCTGGACCAGGACTCCCTGCACGAATCCCAGGAGCAGACCCTGATGGAGGAGGCGCCGCCCCGTGCCCAACACAGCTACAAATACTGGCTTCTTCCTGGCCGCTGGACCTCTGTGCGCTATGAACGTCTTGCTCTGCTGGCCCTGCTGGACCGGTGAGTGCCCATCTGCCATGTCTCTCATCCTCAGAGAGGCTTAGAACCCTGACTTCTGGGCTCTCTCTACCTGTGGAGACAGTTGTTGTGTCAAGAGAACCCAACTGTGCCTTGATAGCAGTGGCATTTATTTAGGTTCCCCTGGATGGCAGGGGGCAGCCGAGTCTTGGAGTGCTGCAGTAGCGTTGTCTTCTCTGAATGCTGTGCTCAAGAGAATCATTTGCTGCTCATCTTTTTTTCTTTGCTTCTATGTTCAGTTTGATTGGAAAACAGTGCAGTGATCTAGAGAAGTACACAAGCCATTTGCCTGCACCTTCCCATTTGTTAGGGGTAAACCGAGATCCAGAAAGTCAAGTGACTATTCTTTGTCTAATGTAGAGAACTGAACCTAAATCCACATCTGGGCTTCTTGTTCACCAGGCTCTCTTCTGGCACATGACTGTGTGCCATTTAGATTCTGCCTGTGTCTGTTTTGTAGCATCCCTTGTGTGGTTTATTGATTGTGCTCTATGTCACCATGAGCTGGAGATGGACAGTTCGTAAGAGTGATAGTATTGCAAACCTCAGCCCTGGCAGGGGCCAAAGATGGGGGTGCAGGGTAGGAGCAGGATGGCTTCCTGGAGCAGGTGCAGCCCCACCCTCCCCTTTAGGGTTGTAGGTTTGACCCTTCAGAGGCTAAGAGGCTAGCATGAGAGGCCTGGAGGAGGTACTTTTGGACAGAATCTTGTGTCCCTCACTCCCCACCAGAAGTGGAGGCAGGAGGGCCTTGTTCTGACATACCTGTCTGCACAGGACTCGAGGGGTGATGGAGAACATCTTTGGAGTTGGCTTGAGCAGCCTGGTCGCTTTCCTGGGCTACCTGCTGCTGCTCAAAGGCTTCTTCACTGACATCTGGGTTTTCCAGTTCTGCCTGGTCATTGCCTCCTGCCAATACTCTCTACTCAAGGTCAGGCCTTGCTCCCTGGTTTACTTCCACCCACCTTTTCCCAGACCTTCTCCAGGGGGGAGGGGGAGAGCCAGGAAACAGCAGGTGCTTAAGATACCGTGTGACAGGTGAGAACACCAAGGCCCAGACTGTTCAGGGTCCTTGGTAACTCACTCCTCACTGCTTAGGGTAGGACTGAGCAGGTCCCAGGGTCTCCTGCTCCCATGGGCTCTCGTAGTTGTTGCCAGCATAGCTCTTTCTCCTCCAGAGCGTGCAGCCTGATGCAGCATCTCCCATGCATGTGAGTACCCATGTAGCGGTGTGCCTTGCTGGGAAGCCCCAAGGGGAGGAGGTAATGGCAAGGGAGGAGCAGGGCTCCCTCACCCCTCAACAGTTATTCCTACTTGCCCGGCTTCCTGGCTTGGAGCCAGAGCCAGGCCTAGGCTGTGTGGAGATGGGCACATACCTGTGGGGTGGGCAGCAGGGAAGGCCCAGCTCATAGGATGACTCCACAGGGCCATAACTGGGTGATCGCATACAGTCGGCCTGTCTACTTCTGCATCTGCTGTCTGCTCATCTGGCTGCTGGATACCCTGGGCTCAGCTCAGCCCTTCCCACCTGTGTCCCTCTATGGCCTCACACTCTTCTCTGCCTCTTTCTTCTTTTGTGCCCGAGATGTGGCCACTGGTGAGACTAGGGAAGGGTGGGGGTGGTCATGGGGGCCAAAGGTGGGACCTGTGGGCTGACCCAGCCTTTGTTTCTCCTCCTGGCCAGTGTTCACCTTGTGCTTCCCATTTGTCTTCCTGCTGGGCCTCCTGCCTCAGGTCAACACCTGCCTCATGTACCTGCTGGAGCAAATAGATATGCATGGCTTTGGGGGTACAGGTACGATGCCTCCAGGTGGCCCAGGGGTACAGGAAAGCATAGGGCCCAGTAGGGCCCATGGATTGGGTCTGTGTCTCCAGCTTTTGTGGAGCCTTTTTCTGAATCTAAATCATGGATACAGGAAGATACCTCCTTCCTCCCCTTCTCTGGCAGGTGGTTTCAACCTGAGAAAGTTAGAAATGCTGAAGGCCTTGGGGGTGGGAGAATAGAGAACAGTGGGGAGTAGTGTCCCAGGAAGTCAGCTTCTAGAAGATGAGGGGCAGGGAGATGGGGGTGAGGGATACCAGCAGGTGAGAGCTGGTCTTTACCTACTCCTCCCTGCTACACAGCTGCTACCAGCCCACTTACCGCACTCTTCAGTCTTACCCGTAGCCTGCTGGCTGCTGCCCTGCTCTACGGCTTCTGCCTTGGGGCCATCAAGGTAAGGGTTGCCCATAGGGTGGGGGCATGCTGAGGCCCATGGAGTTGTTGGGACAGGGCTATGAATTGGGTTCAGTGGTGGCTTCTCACATGGGGATACTCCTGCCCCTATACTTCCCCTGCCCAGCCTGTGTTGTCTCCCTAGACTCCTTGGCCAGAGCAGCATGTCCCAGTTCTCTTCTCCGTCTTCTGTGGTCTCCTGGTGGCACTGTCCTACCATCTGAGCCGACAGAGCAGTGATCCTACTGTGCTCTGGTAGGTGCTGCATGTTCCTGTCTGGTCTCACACGTGTGCCATGGTTGTGGGTTTGTGTCTGTGCTCAGGGGCTCAGGGGTTTGTGGGTAAGTGCATGTGGCTGTGAGAGGTGGACTCTGGTCTCTTGTGGCCCTGGGGGCCAGACAAGAGGGGGCACCTTCTCAGCTCTAGCCCTGAATTTCTCCTCCAGGTCTTTGGTCCGGAGCAAGCTCTTCCCTGAGCTAGAGGAGCGGAGCCTGGAGACAGCCCGGGCTGAGCCCCCAGACCCGCTGCCAGAAAAGATGCGCCAGTCGGTGGTGAGGAGGCATGAGTTCGGGCTGTAGTGAGGAGTTGGTAGCAGGTCCAGGGCAGGACAGGCAAATGGTCCCAGGGTGACAGGTAGTGAGTTGTCTCTTTGGTCCTACAGCGTGAGGTCTTGCACTCTGACCTGGTGATGTGTGTGGTGATCGCTGTGCTCACCTTTGCCATCAGTGCCAGCACTGTCTTCATCGCCCTGAAGGTTTGTGTGGCACAGGACATCCTCCCCTCAGTTTCCTTGGGAGCCTGTTGGACCCAAGAGCCAGAGTGGCTCCTGCTCAGCTCAGTGGACTGAGCGCCTGGCCTCTCCCTCTCAACAGTCGGTGCTGGGCTTTGTGCTGTATGCACTGGCTGGAGCTGTGGGCTTCTTCACACATTACCTGCTGCCGCAGCTCCGCAAGCAACTACCCTGGTTTTGCCTCTCACAACCTGTGCTGAAGCCGCTGGAGTACAGCCAGTATGAAGTTCGGGGTGAGTGCTCTGGGGCTATCCCTCACTACCTCCTGTTGTTGCCCAGCCAGGGGGTTTCTGTGCAGGCTGAAGCATGGCCTAGTCCCATGAGTGCTGTGATCTTCTTGGCTCAGGATACCAGCAGGGGGCAGCCTCTGCCCACACTGTCCTCTGTGCTTCCCTGGCCCTATACCCCTCTTCTGCTCTGTCTGTGTGCACTTTTTTACTGCCCTGCATGTTACTTTTTTCTGCCCTCCTTTTGATGTCTAAGGAGTTGGAAGTAGAATTCCAGGGTCCTAAAGGGGTCAGAATTGTCAACTAGTTGCCAGTGGCTTTTTAAAAGTGTTTTTGGTTGTTTGTTTCAAGATAGGGTCTTGCTATGTAGTTCAGGTTGGCCTTGAACTGTGATCTCCTGTCCCAGCCTCCCACATTATAGGATTACAGGTATGTGCTGTCATGCCCAGCTAAGTTTTTTGAGACAGTCTTGCTGTGTAGTTTACTATGTATATTACGTGGATCACCTTGAACTCACTATGTAGTCTAGGTTGGCCTTGATCTCTTGGCAGTTCTCTTGCCTCCTGCCTCACAAGTGCAGGGATTACAGGCATGTGCCACCACATCCTTCTGCAGCTTGAGCCAAGGCCTTGTACTTCAGAAGGGACTATGGATCTGGGTTGTCCCACCATTGGTCTCCCCAGCCTTCTCTAGTGACCTTTGCCTATCCCCAGTGGACATCTGAGAGATTCTTGTCAGCCTTAGTTCCACAGATGGTAAAGTAAGATAAAATGCCTGCCCCTAAGCCCGTTTTTTCTGACAAAGATCAGTCCCTGCCAGAGTCTCTAAGGACCTAGGACCACACAGTTTCTTGCTTGTTCACTCCCTGAGCTTCTTGCTGGCCCTACAGTCCCCAGTCCTTTGGGCCCCAAGGAAGATGGGGGATGTAGAGGCTACCTTCTTGCCACAGGTGCCGCTCAAGTGATGTGGTTTGAGAAGCTGTATGCTGGCCTGCAGTGTGTTGAGAAGTACCTCATCTACCCTGCTGTGGTGCTCAATGCGCTCACAGTGGATGCCCACGCTGTCGTCAGTCACCCGGACAAGTTCTGCCTCTAGTGAGGACCATCTTGTTTGCCAGGCCCCCATCCACATTCCTGTTTGATTCCCATTAGGGAAATGGAGGCCCATAGAGGGAATGGCTGGTGTCTGGGGTTGCCAGCAAGCCCCAGCATTACCCATTAAAGCCAGTGTGCCCCCATACTGCCTTTAGATGGACTGAGGCCCAGGGTGGGTGAGGGTTGGGCCCCTATGCCCATGGCCCCTGAGCCCCTGCTGTGCACCGGATGCCTGCCCCTCACCCACAGCTGCCGGGCATTGCTGATGACTGTGGCTGGGCTGAAGCTGCTGCGTTCAGCCTTCTGCTGCCCACCCCAGCAGTACCTGACCTTGGCCTTCACTGTCCTGCTCTTCCACTTCGACTATCCACGTCTCTCCCAGGGCTTCCTGCTCGACTACTTCCTCATGTCCCTGCTCTGCAGTAAGGTGAGCCCGTGGCTGAGGCCCAGCATTCTTCTGCCTGGGTGGGAGAAAGGACCTGCGGTGGGCCTTTGCAGGGGTGGCTCCAGAAAAGGGTCACTTCTACCCTACCTTTGTAGACAACACAGGAAGTTGAGGTTTTAAGAGGTGGGGTCACCAATTCTCAGATCCTTCAGAGAACTGGTGGTCAACCCAGATGTCACCCCAAGTCTGTCCTACCCCACACCCACTTTCCTCAGAAGCAGTTGGTGTAGTTCAGACCCTCTGGGGAAGAGCCAGCTTCTTCTTATTTATTTATTTATTTGGCAGAACTGGGAATTGAACTCAGGCCTTTGCACTTGCCAGGGAAGCGATCGATTATTCCACTGAGCCATCTCCCCAGCCCCCCTGAGCCAGCTTCTTGAGTGCTGCCTCTCTGCTAGCTATGGCCCTGGAGACTGGATCAGGGCTGAGTTTCAGAAGCCCTGGGTTCTGGGTGTGAAGGTGCACCACCAGACTCTGGGATTCCTCTCTCAGGGCTGGGAACAGGTCACTTTGAGCAAAGGGCCATCTACTGCACTGTACTAGAGGCCTGGCATGGTGTCTGAGACCCTGTATAGGCCTGAACCCACTTCTCACTCATGAGTGAGTCTTGTTCAGGCGCTGGCCCAGGTTAGTGGCCTCTAGACCATGGGCCACTCAATACCAGTCCAGGGCCATGGCAGAGTAGCATGAGCTGAGTAAGTACTATCTCTACCGCCTTTGAACCTCAAACATCTGTGAAATGGAGACAACAGAAGGAAGCACTGGGGTTGTCATGTGAATTAAATGGCTAATCCTGCCATGTGCTCAGTCAGGAGTTGCTCATAATGTCAGGTGCCTCAACCAACTCCAGAGAGAAAGGGCTGGGAATGATGTTGAGCTTGTGACTCATATGGCTACCTGTGGGTAGTCCCAAGGTCCTGGGCAAGGCCAGCTCGGGTCTTGGCAGATTCTGCCTCCATGAGTAACCCAGTACATTTCTTTATTGTCTCCTGTCGGTGCCCTGCCAGCTGTGGGACCTGCTGTACAAACTGCGTTTTGTGCTGACCTACATTGCACCCTGGCAGATCACCTGGGGCTCAGCATTCCACGCCTTTGCCCAGCCGTTCGCTGTGCCCCGTATCTGCTGCCTGCTGTTTGGGTGGGACTGAGCAGGGAATGCTGCAGCCTGGGACTGCGGAGGCTGGGGAGGGAGGCCGGGAGGCCCCAACTACTTGCTACCACCTCCTTGACTTGTGCTCAGACTCGGCCATGCTGTTTGTCCAGGCCCTGCTCTCAGGGCTCTTCTCCACACCACTCAACCCCCTACTGGGCAGTGCTGTCTTCATCATGTCTTATGCCAGGCCCCTCAAGTTCTGGGAGCGTGACTACAAGTGAGTGTCACAGGAGAAAGCAGGTGCCAGGGAGAATGGAGCGAGGGGCTTGGAGTTTAGTCTGGATAGGGTCCAGCAGCAAGTATGAGAGAGTGTGTGAGCATGTGGGGACACTTGAGGTTGTGGATCAATGAAAGCAGAACCAACTAGAGGGGCTGGATGGAAGTGCTGTGATTCTGGGTGACTTCTTTATGTCCCTGTGCCTCAGTCTGCTCTGCTGTGATAGTTTCAGTGGGGGTACCAAGGGTAACATCCACTTGTAGCTTAGGGGTGTGCACTCACAGGGGACCCAATGGTGT
Source organism: Octodon degus (assembly GCF_000260255.1). Taxonomy (NCBI): domain Eukaryota; kingdom Metazoa; phylum Chordata; class Mammalia; order Rodentia; family Octodontidae; genus Octodon; species Octodon degus. The sequence goes on along the minus strand of NW_004524594.1, from coordinate 22,775,386 downwards.
CTAGATAGAAGGTATGTACAGATGGGCAGGAGGAAGTTGTCCCCAGTGAGCTTCACCCTCTGCTGATACCCTTTTTCTCTCTCTGCAGCACTAGGCGTGTGGATCATTCCAACACCCGCCTAGTGACACAGCTGGACCGGAACCCTGGTGTGTACCCAGCCATCTAGGGGCTTTAGGACAGGCCCTCTCCTGAAGGGAGCCTTTTTCCTGTCACTTTGTCCCTTTATCTTTCTGCTCTGGGTTCCAGGCGCTGATGACAACAACCTCAACTCCATCTTCTATGAGCACTTGACACGCTCACTGCAACACACGCTATGTGGGGACCTGGTGCTGGGTCGCTGGGGCAACTATGGCCCTGGCGACTGTTTTGTCCTGGCCTCCGACTACCTCAATGCGCTGGTGCACCTTATTGAGGTTGGCAATGGCCTTGTCACCTTCCAGCTGCGTGGCCTTGAGTTCCGGGGTGAGCCAGGGTTTGGGGTGGATGCTGCATTTGATAGTGCATGGGGGCTACATCCCAGTTCAGCATGGCCTGCTGGCTGGGTAATCTCAGGCAAGGCACTCCTCTTTCCCAGCCTGGGGTTTCCCAGTGGGGTTGCCATGGAAGGCGTCTGCTCCTGAGGTGAGGTGGTAGGGCCTTTTCTGGCCAGACCTTGTTTCTGCCCTCACTTGAGCTCATAGGAACTGACTAGACCTCAGTGATGAAAGCTGAGTCTGGAGTTTGGGATCCTGCCAACTCTCTCAGCCATCTGTTGTCTCAGACCAGGGCTCTGTCAGCACCATGTATAGCCCCAGTCACTGATCTGGCTTTTTGCTCTTGATGTCTGTATTGGATGCTGGTTTCAGAGGAGGCACCCAAGGTGCAGGGGCTGGGGGGATGATGCGTGCCTGTAATTCCCACACTTGGGAGGCTGAGGCAGGAGGATCACCACCAAGGCCAGCCTGGGCTACAGAGTGAGTTCAAGGCCAGCCTGAACTACACAGACTCTTGTCTCAAAAAAAAAAACAAAAAACAAAAAAAAACAAACAACAACAAAAGGCTGCTTAGCAAGCACAAGGTTGTAAGTTTTATTCCTGGTACACTCACCCCCACCCCCAAAGAAAGGGGTCTAAGCACAATCGTGAACACCACCACCTTGAGCACATTGCTTCTCCTCTGAGCTTTTTTTTTTGCTTATATGAATGAGGGACCAGACCCCTAATGTCCCCACTTCCTCCCTACCTGGCTGTTGGGAGTCAGGAGGGGAGAGGGGCTCATTTATCAGTCATTTGTGCAGTAACCTTCACTCCTACGCTGGAGGAGAGTAGTGGCATGTCTTGCATGCCATGCAGGCCCTTGGTGGGGGAAGGCAGGCAGGGATTGTCTCAGTGGCTGCTGACCGGGCACCCCTCCCTGGCAGGTACATACTGCCAACAGCGTGAGGTGGAGGCCATCACTGAAGGGGTGGAGGAGGACGAGGGATGCTGCTGCTGTGAGCCTGGCCATTTGCCAAGAGTCCTGTCCTTCAATGCTGCCTTTGGGCAGCGCTGGCTGGCCTGGGAAGTGACAGCCAGTAAGTACGTGCTGGAGGGTTACAGCATCAGTGACAATAACGCCGCCTCCATGCTGCAGGTCTTTGACCTCCGCAAGATCCTCATCACCTACTATGTCAAGGTACAGTGGGTGGGGCACATGGCTGGGCACCAGGGTCCCTGCTGGAAACACCAATCTGAATGTCCCCAAGTGCCATGTGCTAGAATGTTGGGAGCTCGCTTTTTTCTTCTTTGGTATCAGTGATCAAACTCAGGTGCTTATGCTGCCAAGCTATATCCCTGGCTGGGAACCTGCTCTGACTAAGGGAGATACAAGCCTCAGAATTTAAGTATCTTCCATGGTGTCACTACCTGATTGCAGGCCATAGAGGTCCCAGTGTCTCTGATGTTAGGATGTCCAGGCAGAACTTCCTATTGTCCCTCCAGAAGGCTGGCCTTGGGCAGTGGGTTTGTGGCCAGGTAGGTAGTACATGTGTGGATCTCATCACCAGGGTGCTGGGCCTACAGAGGCCATTGCTGAGGTCAGCCTTTGAGACTACCAGCCCCATAGCCCACCCGGCTATGATGGTAATCCTAATGGTGCTCATGAAGCTGCCAAGTGGTCCTGTTCACAGAGGGACGGGCTCTGCCAGGCATCTCTCCTGAGCAGGTAGCCTTTGCCTCTGCCCTTCCAGAGAGCCCTCAAAGCTCCCTGATGTGGAAGTTGGCTGGCAGAGGTGAAGTGATAGGCCTGAGGCCCCAGATTAGGGAAAAGTGCTGGTACCAGGTTTTGAACCCAGGCCTGAGGGTCTTGAGGCCTGTTAGGATTGGTAGGGATTGGTGAGGCAGTGTAGGGAATAGAAGGAACTCTGAATTGGGATTTCAAGGGATTCTCAGCAGTCTGAAATGTTGCCACCTTTGCTGTGCCTCAGTTTACCTCTTGAAATGGTAGAACTACATGTCTGAGTGATGTGACTTTGTGGCTTGATAAGGGCACTGGAAATTGGGTGGCTTAGTGGGGTCAGTGGTCTGTACCTAGGTCCTCACCTGCCCATGGGGAACCTTGAAGCTTCCTGCAGGGCCTGGAGGAGTGACCTTATGGGGCCCAGGTCACCCTGTTTACCTGAGGTTAACCTCTGGCACAGGCCTTGTGTTCAAGCTGTCCTTTTGCTCCCCACTCTGCCCAATTTCTGTCATTCCTTCTGTACTTCGGGACAGTCCCAGGTCCAGGGGTCAAGGTTCTGTCCATATTCCTGTCCAGTTTCAAGATTGATGGGCTTGTTCATGTCACCGTGCTGCCTCCTACAAAACCTCAAAGCCACACGTGGCCTTCTGCACGTAGTGCCCTGCCTGGGCCAGCAAGCGGGGTATACCCCGCTGTGCAAAGGAGGAGCAACCAGCCACAGCCCAGAGCTGTGCAGACGTGGTCGGAGGCCTTGGGAGGCTCTGCTAAGAGGTGTGCAAGCTGGGTGTGGTGAAGCGTGCCTCCAGCCCGCCACAGAGGAGGCTGAGGCAGGAGTATCATCAAAAGTTTGGGCTGGAACTTATACCTCTGCATGGCCAGTTTTTGGCCAGCTGTCCCCTCCCTTTCTCCCCAGTGTAGACTTTCCCATCTTATACCTAGTCTGAGCCCATCTCTTGTCTTGGTACCACGTGGATCCCTGCAACCTCACTGGTTGCCAGCCTTACTCTGTGCTTTATCTCCCTTCCAAAAGCTCCTCTCCATTTGCCCATCCCCTGCTGCAGGTCAATAGGACTTCTTTCCAAGGGATGTAGGAAGCTCCAGCTTTGGGCACAAGGCTTTGTTCAGACTGTCATCTTCAGCTGCCTAAAGGGCATTTAGGGCCTCTGGCCCGTAGGTTGCCATGTTATCTCAGCCTGACTTTCCAGGCCCTGAGAACTGGATCCCACCCCATCTTCAGCCCAGTCTGACCTGCTGTGTAATGTCAGGCAGGGATGTCATCTCAGCCTAGGTTTCTCTTATAAATGGGGTAAATTCTTTGTTTTGGAGGGGTTTTTTTGTATTTAGTGCAGTGGGTGTCTACAGGGTCTCATTACACAGATCGGACTTGTAGTGATTCTCCTTTTTTCAGCTTAATGGGTGAATTCTTAGGCCATCAAGTGAAAGCAAGCAGATGCTATCTGTAAGCCCCTGCCAAATGGAGGTTCAGGACTCTCCAGGGCTCCTCTATAAGTGGAAGCCCTTCCTGTTGGCTTCCTCACTCCTCCCTGGCCCAGGAGAGAGAAGTCCCCTTACCCATGTGGCCTTGGGAAGCTAAAATGGGTTGCAGGAGGTGGATGTCATAGGCCTCCTCTGTTGGAACACTGCTGCCTTTGGCTGCCAAGGGCTGGGGCACGCTGGCTTCAGTGTACCTGACCCTTAACATCTTCTCCCAGAGCATCATCTATTATGTGAGTCGCTCCCCCAAACTGGAGGCCTGGCTGAGTCATGAAGGCATCGCAGCTGCCCTGCGCCCTGTGCGGGCCCCCGGCTATGCTGACTCAGACCCTACCTTCTCCTTGAGCGTGGATGAAGATTATGACCTTCGCCTCTCAGGCCTCTCATTGCCTTCCTTCTGTGCCGTGCATCTTGAGTGGATCCAGTACTGTGCCTCTCGACGCAGCCAGGTTGGGCCACCACTACCCCAGGGATGCACTACCAGGGTTCTAGAGATCTGGGCTTATTTTCTTCTCCCCGTCCCCTTATTCTGAGACTTCCATGGCCTGGCCCTTGGTCCCACCCCAGGTTCCCACTCCCAGGTCTGAACTGGGCTCTGGGGATGGGGGTCCTTGTGCCACAGCCCGTGGACCAGGATTGGAACTCGCCGCTGGTCACGCTGTGTTTTGGCCTGTGTGTGCTGGGCCGCCGGGCCCTGGGGACAGCGTCACACAGCATGTCTGCCAGGTAAGTGCTCTCCCGCCCTCTCCCTTTCAACAGAGAGCTCTGTGTGTGGAAATCCATTTGGTACTTCTGGTGGTGTGGCTCTTCCACATGGACAAGGTCTTTCCCAGTCCTGACTTTGCATTTTCCTCTCTCCTCTGAGGGACATGAGCTCCTTGGCATGATGAGACTGGAGCCAGTGTGAGGAGGAAAAGTCTCAACTCCTCAGAAACCCGAGAGCCCTGTCTCCCTGTCCTTGCTCACTGACTTGTTCCTCCTCCCACCCAGCCTGGAGCCCTTCCTCTATGGCCTGCACGCCCTGTTCAAGGGGGACTTCCGCATTACGTCCCCGCGTGATGAGTGGGTTTTTGCTGACATGGACCTGCTGCACCGTGTAGTGGCACCTGGGGTTCGCATGGCCCTCAAGCTTCATCAGGTGGGGAGTGGTACATCTAACGTTATGCACAGGTGAGCGCAAAGCCTTTCCTCGGGGCAGGATCCCCTGAACCCCATCCTTCTCCATCCTCCCCGCCCAGGACCACTTCACATCCCCAGATGAATATGAGGAACCAGCAGCACTGTACGATGCCATTGCAGCCAATGAAGAGCGACTTGTCATCTCGCATGAAGGTGACCCAGCCTGGCGGAGTGCCATCCTCAGCAACACACCCTCCCTGTTAGCACTACGGCATGTCATGGATGATGCCTCTGATGAGTACAAGGTCATCATGCTCAACCGGCGCCACCTCAGCTTCCGTGTCATCAAGGTGGGGAAGGCCCAGTTCTGTCCTCCAACCCACACCCTCTTCCTAGAGTTGGCCCTTGACTTCTGTGGCCCTTTGCAGGTAAATCGTGAGTGTGTCCGTGGCCTATGGGCTGGGCAGCAGCAAGAGCTGGTGTTTCTTCGCAACCGCAACCCTGAACGTGGTAGCATCCAGAATGCCAAGCAAGCGCTCCGCAACATGATCAACTCTTCTTGTGACCAGCCCCTGGGCTACCCGATCTATGTGTCACCACTTACCACCTCACTGGCTGGCAGCCACCCCCAGCTTCGGGCACTGTGGGGTGGTCCCATCAGCCTGGGTGCCATTGCCCGCTGGCTCCTACACAGCTGGGAGAGGTGAGCCCAGACTGCCACTCCTAGCCATTCGGTCCCATCAAGGTATCCTGAGCTCCCAGAGGGGATTGCAGGGGTTCAGAGAGAGAGAGTGAGAAAGAGAGTGCACAGTGTCCTCCCAGCCTTCAGTGAAAAATGCTGGACTCCAGCCTCAAACCCTGAGACATGAGTCCCTCCCAGAGCTAACTGCCTCTAGAGGTGTTACCTTTTCCCTGGAGCTGACAGTAGCCTTTACCTTTTAAACACAGTTGATGGCAAAATCTCTTAGAGATAAGGACCTTGAATATCCAAGATGTTGGGTGACTTGTCCTAGGAACTTGTGTTCCTCGCAAGTTTTAGCCTTGTCTCCCCACCTTTTCCACCTTTTCACCCAGGCTTCATAAAGGCTGTGGCGCTGGCTGCAATAGTGGTGGGAATGTGGATGACTCAGACTGTGGTGGTGGTGGCCTGACCTCCCTCAGCAATAACCCCCCCTTGATACATCCTATGCCTGAGAACACAGCAGGTGAGTGGGTAAGGCAGGGCAGACTTAGTGGCGACAACAGCAACAGCCCAGCCAAGGTCTCTGCTCTCTTATCTGTCTTTTACAGGCAGCAGCGACCAGCCTCTCCCACCAGGCCCTGGCTGGGGGCCACGACCCTCCCTGAGCAGTTCTGGTGATGGACGGCCCCCTCCTCTGCTGCAGTGGCCTCCCCCTCGGCTTCCAGGACCACCCCCTGCCTCACCTGCTCCCACCGAGGGTCCTCGGCCCTCCCGTCCCCCTGGCCCTGGTCTTCTCAGTTCTGAGGGGCCCAGTGGGAAGTGGAGTCTGGGAGGTCGAAAAGGGCTGGGAGGATCTGATGGAGAGCCAGCCTCAGGGAGCCCCAAAGGAGGTACCCCTAAATCTCAGGTAAGGCTCCATTGGGAAGGTTGGGTCCCAGGAAGCTCAAGGCTGCTTGCCTGCCAACCTGTCTCTCCTCTTCAGGCACCTCTAGACCTCAGCCTCAGCCTCAGCCCTGATGTCAGCTCTGAGGCCTCACCCCCCAGAGCAGCCCAGGACATTCCTTGCTTGGACAACAGTGCTGCTGAGAGTGGCACACCTACTGGAGCTCCTGGTGACTGGCCTGTCCCTGTGGAGGAACGAGAGAGCCCAGCTGCCCAGCCCTTGTTGGAACACCAGTACTGAGAGGCCTGGTGCCCACTGGATTTCATCCTAGGATCAGTAACTCGGACCCCTTTGCTGTTGCCTCTGGTCCTCTCTGTTGGACCATGGACCTGAGTGGCTTGGGCTTCCTTGTCTGAACCTTGACTTTGGCAGCCTCAGCCAGAGTACCAGAACTGAATGACCCAGACTTCTGACCTTGACCCCTGTTCTCTCACCCCAATACATGGCCTGGGTACCCCAAAGTGAGGCAGGAAGCCTCCCAGGCAGGCCCTAAGAGCCAAACCCATGGGCTGGTCCCGCTTTGAACTTGTGGCCAGGACTGACTCAGCCCCTGGGTCTGCACTGCCTGTGGAGCTGGTCCCCAGGCCTGGACCTGGGGCTTGAAATGTGGTAAGGGGTGTTTCTTTTCTTTTTTTCTTTTTCTTTTCTTTTCTTTTTTTCTTTTTTGTGCTTCAAAGACACCAGAATTAATAACACTATTTTTGATTTTGGTTGGCAGTTGCTTCTTGTGTCTGGGAGTAAGTTACAGGGTAGTAGAGGTGGCCAAGTTAGCATGGGTGAGCATGGGGTTGTGGTGGCATTGAAGGATGTGGGGCAGAGGTCAGACCAAGGGAAGGCCCCTTCCCTATAAACCTGTTCCCTTGTCAAGATTTAATGTGGGAGGCCCAGGGATGTAGCTCACGGTTGCAGCACCTACCTAGCAAGTGCAAGGACCAGAGTTCAATTCACAATACCAAAAAAGAAAATTGTAAAAAAAAAAAAAAAAAAAAAAAAACAAAGCAAAAGACGACGAGGGTGCTAGGGATATCCTCAGCACTCAGTGGCACAGCAACTGCTTGGCAAGTGCGAGAGTTTGATTGCAGTACCAAAACAACAGTGAAAAAGACTTGATGTGAAGGTCACAGTGTTCTTTTTCCCATTGCTCTATGTATAGTTCAGAACCTTTTAGAGCTTTCCATGGTACAGATAGCCCAGGGTGGAATGAGTGCTATAGGTTTGCCATCACTGGTTCAGAACTTCCAGCCCTATGGTGTCATATGGCTCAGCAGTGTCCCAGGTTTTCTGATCGGGGAGATTGTGGGGCCAAGGAGGAGGGTGGTTGATGGTGTGGAGTGTGCCTAGGGAGAGTCACCTGGAGGGAGGGCATTTTTCAGGCTTTCACAGAGAGCACATTGGCCGTGTGGTGGCCGTGACTCGTCTACATGGCTGACACTGACAAAGGATCTACAATCTGAGGTACAGCATCTCAGGAAAAATCCTGAGGGGATTTCACTGACTTTATCAGACCCAAAAGCTACAACTCTTGTTGCATAGGTCTTGCTTTATCTTGATCTTAACCATCCAGCAAAGAAGTATAAAAACAAAGTATAAGAAGTAAAGCCATGTTATGTTGAGCTGTAGGGGACTCAGGTCAACAATTTCTGACACTGCCAGTCAAGTGGAAGACCCAATACTATTATGTGCTACTGGACTCTTTTAGAATATTTTGCTGAGTTAACACACCTATGTTCAAATGACGAAATAGACAAGGGAGGGGATGCAGATGAGTGTCCATTTTGTATCTGTGTATTCAAGGTGGTTAGGATAGATACATAGTTACATTCTCTTAATGAATAGAGGGATTTATTCTGGTAGTGTTTGTAAATAGGATGTCATGTCTGGGTCTTGTACAGCAGATAACCACTGGGAAGAGAGTATGCAATGTGTTGATTATTGAAACTCTCATGGGGCCGGGGAGATGGCTCAGTAGAATAAGTGCTTCCCTGGCAAGCACAAGGGCCTGAGTTCAATCCCTGGTTGCACAAAAAA
>NW_004524594.1:22748667-22766793 GCF_000260255.1 Octodon degus | reverse complement strand
GGCCTTATGGCATTGAGTGTCCAGGGAGATGGCTCAGTAGAATAAGCACTTCCCTGGCAAGTGCAAGGGCCTGAGTTCAATCCCTGCTTACAGAAAAAAAAAAAAAAAAAAAAAAAAAAAAAAGCAGCAGTGATACCTATGTGGGGTGTTCTAGGAATGAATGAGGTTGGTGGCCCATGTTAGCTCTTTTATTGCTGGTTTCACTGGCACATGCCTGTAACCCCAGCATTTTGAAAGACTGAGGTAGGGGGCTCTTAAGTTGGAGTCCAGTGTAGGGAAACTCAATGACTTAGCAAGACCTCTGTACCTCTGTGAGGGCCTGGATTTAATTCCCAGTTTGAAAAAGTGTGTAGAGCTGTTTCCCAGGGCCAAGTGTTCAGGAGTGCTCATGAAAGTCCCGGCACAACACCTGTTGTGTGCCAGGCAGGAGCCGGACACCAGGTGGCTTCCGCCAGCCCTCCCGGTTTGTCTGGAAGGCAGGTACGTTTGTTCCCATTACTCAGCATGGGCGCAGGCTGAGTCAGAAGAGCGGCTGAAGCGGACAACTGCCTGCCAGACCCAGAGTTCCCTCCCGCTCGCTTCCCGCCGCCGGCTCCCGCCTGGCCCCGCCCCGATGGTCCCGCCCCCTGATGGCTCCGCCCCAGGCGGAGCCGGCGCCCAGAGAGGTGGCCCGAGAGCAGGCAGCGGGACCGGCGCGGGAGGCAGCAACCGGGCGGGAGCCCCGGAGGTATTGGCGGGAGCAGGGGTCGGGAGGCAACGGGGACGGCCAGACCATACAAGGTGGCCTGGCTGTGGGGCTGTGGGTCGGGGCACGAAGTTCTTGGCACCTTTGCCTACGCGCTCCAGTCTACCTCTGGCTCCAGCACAGCCCGGGAGTCAGCATGACCAGTTTTCTGCCTCCAGCGGACAGCTACTACTCCCTTTGCTTAACGGCCTCACTCGGCCCGAGCCAGTGAGTGGACTCAGTGGCTCCCACTTGCTCTCACCAGCTCGACCAATTGTTCCTGCTGTGCAGTGCATGGTCTCCCCCTATCCTGGGTTCCTCTTTGCTGGTGGCCTCCTTTCCAGCCTTTGCACACCGTCCCTCAGCCTCAGGCCTGGAGTGGGAGGAAACATCTGTCGTGTCCCCTGGCAGCAGAAATGGGGTCATGACCTCCAGATGTGTTGGGAATCTTCCAGCGCCTCCTCTTGGGGCAGCCAGGCCTTCCGGATCTATGGGGGCGGGGCTGCCCCTTCCCCCTCAGTGACATAGGCTGCAAGGAATGTCCTGGCCTCAATGGACCCTGTGTAAAGCAGTGGAATGGGGGGCAGAGCCTTAGAACACCTCCCTAAGGCAAGACAAAGCCAGGCACTGAGCCAGAGTCCATGGACTGGGCAGCATACGTTCACCCATATACAGAGCTTAGCCCATGTGGATCAGAGTCCCACACAGACCCTTCCCTTCTGCTCGCTCTCACTCCTACACCCCAGTCCAGCTCCAGGTTATGTCAGCAAGCCTAGAGCATGGCATGGGGATCCTGTGTCTCCCGTGCACATAGATGGCCAGCTTCAGTCTCCCAGCAGCCCTGGGAGAGGACTGGAATAATTAACCCCTTTTTAGGGATGAGAAAAGTGGCTCAAGGTCAACATCAGACCTCCTTCTAGGACAACATAGGAAGCCCCTGAGCTTTGGAGGCATGTGCTTGTTTGGTTCCTGAGGCGCAGCTAAGGGCTGTGTGGAGCCCCTCCTCCTACACTATGCCAAGACCCACCAGTAGCTGCCTGCACCCCCAGTAATGGTTCTCAGACCCCTGCCCTGACTGCCCCCTCTGTGAAGGGTTACCTAGAGTAGTTCTCCCTCATGTTCTCACACCACCTTTTACACCTACATCTGGTCTCGCCACATTTCTGTTCTCAGCAGGTCCCTGGGGCCTTGGGTGTCTGAGTCTTACATCCTGTGAGACCGTGAAGCTCAGCCCAGCCCAGCCCCCACTGCCCCCACACCTCTCAATACAGGGTAGCCAGGAACAGGAGTGAACAGGTGCAGTTCTGTTAAGGCCCTAGAGGTTGATGGGCCTAGGTTCAGAACCTACCTCTAACGTGGAATTGCTTCAGCCAAAAGTATCACTTTTTAGGACCTGAGTTTGACCTGTCACAGGGGGTTCAGAAGTCTCTGTCTACATTAGTGAGACCAGGTAGACAGAAGTCCCCATGGATCCCAGTTCCAGCAAAGGGACCCAGTCAGCACAACTCCCTGTCTTCTCCAGACCTGACATAGTAACCTGCAAGTGGGTAGGTCCAGGTCTGTCCTCTGTCCTCTGTCCTCAGGCCTCAAGTGACTTGGGTCCCATGACTGAGTTGGTGTGATCCTAGCATCTACCTCAGGATGTGGGGGCTAGGCTGGGGGCTGGGCCAAGTTGGGGCCATTTCCTGTGTTGAAGGAAGTCTTTCCATTCCTATTGCCCTGAAGCCACCCCTGAGAGCTTATGGTATTGGAGCTGTAGAAGCCCAGGGCGTTGCCAGCAGGCCTCTGGGTGCTCAGCTCCTCTGGGACCTGGGAGGAAGTGGGAAGTGCAGGGAGGAAGGTCTCTGGGGACAGGACGTCCTCCCTTTGTCATTTGGGCAGGACCCAGACAACAGTGGTCCCAGGGGTTTCCCGTCTCAGCCAAAAAAAATTATCTGTGTGATTGAGCCAGGCTTTGGTGGAGACCCTCATTCTGGGCCCAAAACCACACCCAAGATATCAGAATGGGAACTGGAGGACCTGGACAGGCCCAGGCCTTAGAACCCTCAGAGCCAGAGCCCCATATCCAGTCTCTGACCCTGGTGAAACCAAGCCGGGGAGGGGGCTGGAAACCTCAGCCCTAAGCAGACAAGGAAGTGGCCAGGAAAGCGGAAGCAGCTTTGATGGTCTCAGAGGGGGCCGGAAGCCAACCGGGTGGTGGAGGACCAGGCTGGGGGCCTGGGTTCCTGTTTTCTCCTCAGGTCCCTCTGAGCAGCCCCCTCCTCCTTCAGGACAGGAACCACTGCCACAACCTCAGCCTACCGGCTGGTCACCAAACACCCACATCTGCCAATGTGGCCCGGCCTCCAGAGAGCCAGGCCCACAGAGCATGCCCATGTGGGCTGGTGGTGTGGGGAGCCCTCGGCGGGGCATGGCCCCTGCGTCCACTGATGACCTCTTCGCCCGCAAGCTGCGCCAACCTGCCCGGCCCCCACTGACACCACACACCTTTGAGCCAAGGCCAGCCCGGAGCCCGCTTCTCCGCAGTGGCAGTGATGCAGGGGAGGCCCGGCCCTCCACCCCAGCCAGTCCTCGAGCCCGAGCCCACAGCCACGAGGATGCCAGCCGTCCCGTTGCAGCCCCCACCCGACTCTTCACTGATCCTCTGGCTTTGCTGGGGCTACCTGCAGAGGAGCCAGAGCCCATCTTCCCTCCAGTGCTGGAGCCCCGGTGGTTTGCTCACTACGACGTGCAGAGCCTGCTCTTTGATTGGGCTCCACAACCACGAGGGACACGTGGACACATGGAGGCCAGCTCTGCAACTCCAGCCTCAGCTGAGGACCAGGCTGCCAGTTCAGATCTGTTGCTGGCAGCACCTGGCTTTGTGAGTGAGCTTGGGGGTGAGGGTGAGCTAGGCCTGGGGGGACCAATGTCCCCACCTGTGCCCCCTGCACTTCCCAATGCGGCTGTGTCTGTCTTGGAAGAGCCACAGAACCGAACCACAGCTTACAGCCTGGAGCATGCAGATCTGGGTGCTGGCTACTACCGCAAGTATTTCTACGGCAAAGGTGAGGGGCAGGCAGGCCTAGGGAGAGGCAGGAAGGGGTCTGGGGCAGAGGTGCTTGTCACCTGTGGGGCACACAGCAGAGTACATGAGCTATTCTTTTCCTGTAAGGTCCCTGGCTATAGGAAGAAGCTGAGCCAGGCTGACCCAAGCTGATGGGCCTACTCTTACCACCTCTTAAAGGTCAAGCCCTGGCCATTCTCCTGCAGCCAGGGCTGGGTGTCCTGCCTCTTTTGGGCTTATCCTCATAGACAGAAGATTTCCTGTGTGAAGGTGAAAACTCAGGCCTGAAAGCCCTGTACTAAGAAATCTTGTTCTCACCATCACAGTGAAAAGAGGGCCGAGGGCCTTGGAATGGAAACTATGAGTACACAGGTAGGGTTGGGCCACATCTAAGCTTGACAGCAGCCGAGTTGGCCTCCTGGACTAGGGATAAGGTGTAATGGGATGGGGCCACAGAGAGGTGAGACTTAGCTGGGGTCTCTACTGGTTGAGATGGGCTGAGGGACAGCCTCGGCAGTGGGCTCCTGAGGGTGAAAACCACCTCCCCCCCCCTTAGACCATCAGAACTTCTTTGGGGTTGATGACGAGCTGGGCCCAGTGGCAGTGAGCCTACAGCGGGAAGAGAAGGAGGGGAGCGGAGGGGGCACCTTGCACAGCTACCGGGTCATCATTCGTACTACACAGGTGGGTCAGGGCCTTGGGATAAAGCCATGGGTTCCCTCCTCTGCACACCATACAAATCCCAAGTGCCACTCCACCTCTTTCTCAGCTCCGGACCCTCCGAGGCACCATCTCAGAGGATGCATTGCCCCCAGGACCCCCCCGTGGCCTGTCCCCAAGGAAACTTCTAGAATATGTGGCACCCAGGCTGAGCCCATCGTGCCTGCGTCTGGGCTCAGCATCCCCCAAGGTTCCACGCACGCTACTTACTCTGGACGAACAAGTGGTGAGTGGCCAGGAGAAAAGGGAAGTATAAACTGAGCCTGGCAGCACCCAGGCCCCCCAGCCCTGCCCTGATGCTGGCCAGGGCAGTGGCCTCAGAGAACAGTTCTCCCTCAGCGTATGAGGCTGAGCATCAGAGGGAAGGCCTAGAAGCTGCAGCATCGGAGGGCTTGCTAGAAATGCACATGCTGAGGTTCTAACCTCCCCATACCTCGACTAAATCAGAGCTGCATTTTAAAGACTCCCAAGGTGGTGCTATATAGCTCACAACCCTGAGTCCAGTTCTCCTGCAGTTCCTTTGTTCCTGGCCAATTTGCTTCACAGGCCTTACTTAGTCTCGCCTCACTGTGGGTTGCTCAACTCTTTCCAAAGTTGCCCACTGCCTTTGACTCTTCTGTGGCATTCAATCCATCAGTCATTCAACAAACATATCTCATATCCTCTTGGTGTCAGGGCCCTAACTGGACTGGTCCAGACTAAGTGATTTCCTGGAGTGCTTCACAGCTGGGTATGGGACAGGAACCCATGGAGAGCCGTGGAAACAGGAGCAGGAGATCAGAGAAAGGGGATGTGATAGGTTCTGTGGGACCCAGAGGTGGTGCTGACAGCCTAACAGCCTTTCCTGGGGGAAGGTTTCGCCCCATGGAGGAAATGCAAGAGCTTAAGTCAGGATGAGAGCATGTTTTCCGGGTAGACGGGGTTGAGCAAGGCTTTCTGGCTGAAACAGCAGCTGGTGTGATGGTGTTGTGTCATGCGCACTTCAGAATGGGTGGAGGGGGACAGGGAGAGGCCTGCTTTTGGTCCCCTGGGCACTGGGGAGCCGTGGAAAGATTCACAACACATCTGACTCCAGCATGAGGACTAGGCTGGAGGGGCAGAGACCAGACTGAAGGCTGTTGCTTTTTTTCTGGCTAGAAGTAGTGACTAAGAGGTGACAGTCCAGGAGTAGAATGGCTATTCCTTGTGAATGACTGAAATATGGGGGGGGAGGGCTGAGATCCCCTGGCTTCTTGGCCCAGGGAAGTGGTGTTTTATAGGCCTTGAAGGAGGTACTTGGAGTGGGGAGAGGCAGAAACAGGAAAGCCCAGCAAAAACATGAGGTGCTGCACTGCTGAAAGGGCACCTGGGCAGTTGGGGAAATGGGCCTGGAGTTTGGGAGAAGGGTCTGAGCCACAGGCAGAGATACAGTGTTTTCCTCTAGAAGTGTTTCCTGCAGGCACTGAGGGGACAAGCTCAGGAAAAGAAGAGGTCCAGGCAAGGTGAGGGTCCAGCTCTCCTCAGTGCTGACTGTGGCCAAGAAGCTACCAAGATGAGGCAGCATCCATGAGCTGTCATGTAGTCAGGGTTGTTACTTCTCGTGGTACAAAGAAGTGAACCCTGGGCCTTTGCACAGAAATTACATCCCTTTTTTAGACAGAGACTTGCTGAGTTAGCAGATAGAACTCAAACTTTATTTTCTTGCCTCAGTTTACCAGAGTACTGTGATTACAGACAAGCATCACTACCCTGTCATGAATTTCTTTTGTGGTACAAGGGGGTGGAACCCAGGTTCTCACAAAGGCTAGACAAACACTCTGCTGCTGAGCTTCTGAACATGGGAGGGGGGGTATCATAGGTTGCTATAATGGCATCAGAGTGTCGTAAACTGCAGGGTCCTGTGCAGAAGGGAAGGGGCTGAAGCAGTGTGTAGAAATGGGAGCAGGGTTAGGCAGAGAGGGCTCAAGACCTTAGGAGCTGGGGGTGGAGGCACCTAGGACTTGAAGAGGTTTGGCAGTGTAGCCTTGAGATGAGTCCTTTGTAAGAATCACCTCATCTATTGTCACTGGAGAACCACCCTCCTCCCATCCCTTCCCACTTGTGACCTCACCAGTGCTCCTGAGCTCTAGGAGCAGGACAGACTGTACCTATGTGATTGTCAAGGACACCAGGTGGCTCAGAGAGGGCCATGGTTCAAGGCAACACACTGACCATTTCCCCAAGATGCAGTAGAGGTGAGGCTGGGGGAGACTGAAGCCTAAGATATCTGCTAACCTTCTCTAGCTGAGCTTCCAGCGCAAGGTCGGCATCCTGTACTGCCGCTCCGGCCAGGGCTCGGAGGAGGAGATGTACAACAACGAGGAGGCAGGAGTGGCCTTCATGCAGTTCCTAACCTTGCTGGGTGATGTGGTGCGGCTCAAAGGCTTTGACAGCTACCGGGCGCAGCTGGACACCAAAAGTGAGGTGCAGGGCACTGGAGGGGCAGGGGTGGTCCCACATGAGGGACAAAATGACCACCTTGACACTCCTTTGTCCATATTGGCCAAAGGCTGAAGCTGAGTTCTAGAGTTCCTTGGGTAGGTAGCCAGGTGGTGGGCTGGGAGGAGAAGCTGGAACTGTCCCCCAGAATCTGCTATCCTACCACCTGAGCTGCAGCCAGAGGGTTTAGGGGCACTATCCCCTCCATCTGACACATCCTAGAAGCCTGGCCTCTGGGCAGGTGCCCAACTTCCCTGGGTGTTAGGCCCCAAAGTACCTGGCTGCCTTCCACTCGCTAATATGCCCCACCTGCTCATGCCAACATCCATCCTTTCCTGGGACACTCACCTCCTGCCTTCCTCTGAGCCCATTTCTTACTGTCACCACTACTTCCCTTCTCCCTGGTATGAGGCAACAGCCTGCAGGAAAAAAAGAGAGCAGCCAAGGCTGAGGCCCTTAGACATGGTGGCCTGGGCTTTGGCCAGTAGTATGAAGGGGTCATCTCCTTACTAGCTGAGGCATGGAGGCTCCAGAGTGGGACCTGGAGCAGGAAGTTCAAGTCACTCAGATTCCCTTAGCTGTCTCTCTGTGTCCCTGACTCCCTGGCCACAGCGGATTCTACAGGCACACACTCCCTCTACACCATGTACCAGGACCACGAGATCATGTTCCACGTCTCCACGATGCTACCTTATACCCCGAATAACCAGCAGCAGGTGTGAGGGGCTAGAACGGGGCTGGGGAGTGGCCAGGTGCTTCTGGGGATCCATGGAGGGTGCTGTGAGGGTGGTGATCTTTGAACCTTGGCCTGAGGTCTGCTGACCCCAACAACCCAGTGGCAGCTTCCCAGACAAAATCTCAGGGCTTTACCAGGAGGGGTGGGGAAGCCACTGGTGCCAAGATTTTCCCTTGTCCAAATGAGGAGGGTTTCAAGGAATCATGCAGCCCCTCTAACACCCTTCACCATGTAATCCCCAGCTCCTGAGGAAGCGCCACATTGGCAATGACATTGTGACCATCGTGTTCCAGGAGCCTGGCAGCAAGCCCTTCTGCCCCACCACCATCCGCTCCCATTTCCAGCATGTATTCATTGTGGTGCGGGCACATGCACCCTGCACCCCACACACCTCGTACAGGTGGGGGCCAGGGTAGCCCTAGATCTCCTATGGGTACCGAGTCCTAGACCTGCCCCGCCGTCCCTCATGGAGCCTTCCTCCACGCAGGGTGGCTGTGAGCCGCACTCAGGACACTCCAGCCTTCGGGCCAGCTCTGCCCCCTGGAGGAGGCCCATTTGCAGCCAACGCTGACTTCCGGGCCTTCCTGCTGGCCAAGGCGCTCAATGGTGAGCAGGCAGCGGGACATGCACGCCAGTTCCACGCCATGGCCACGCGCACGCGCCAGCAGTACCTACAGGACCTGGCCAACAATGAGGTGACCACCACATCATTGGACTCAGCCTCACGTTTTGGCCTGCCCTCCCTGGGTGGCAGGCGCCGAGCGACCCCTCGGGGCCCGGGCTGCGAGCTGCAGGCAGCAGGCGCGTTGACCTGGGGCGTGCGCGCAGCACTGGGGACGCGGGTCGCAGCAGGAGCCGGAGGGGGAGGCCCAGAAGGTGCTGAGGTGCCTTGTCTGTTGGGCATCTCAGCGGAGACGCTGGTGCTGGTGGCACCACGCGATGGACGTGTAGTCTTCAACTGTGCCTGTCGCGACGTGTTGGCTTGGACCTTCTCGGAGCAGCAGCTCGACCTGTACCATGGTCGTGGGGAGGCAATTACACTTCGGTTCGACGGGGCCCCTGGCCAAGCAGTGGGCGAGGTGGTCACACGCCTGCAGGTGAGTGGAGCGGAGGAAGGAGTCTGTGGTGTTTTTGCACCCCTGGCGGTAGCCAGCATTGGAGCCACAGCCTCTGCAAAACCGCTCCGTGGAGGGGAGTAGGGGATGGACCGAGCTAGCCTTGAGGCCTGACAAAACTGCCACAGGGCCTCAGGCAGGCGACCCTGGGTCATGTCGGGTGTTGGGTGTGTCACTGGTCCAGTTGGAGAGAGGCCCAGAAGGTGGCTGGGGCGTCCCCACCACACAAAAATCACAACCCCACCCCCGCAGTTGGTGAGCCGTGGCTGCGAGACCCGCGAGCTGGCACCACCCCGCGACGGCCAGGGTCGCCTGGGCTTTGAGGTGGACGTCGAGGGCTTCATCACACACGTGGAGCGCTTCACTTTTGCAGAGAAGGCCGGGCTGCGGCCTGGTGCGCGACTGCTGCGTGTGTGTGGCCGGACATTGCCCAGCCTCGGCCCTGAGGCCACTGCCCAGCTTCTGCGCTCTGCATCCAAGGTCTGCGTCACCGTTCTGCCCCCTGAAGAGAGCGGCCGGCCCCGCAGGTCAGGGCGCTGGGGACGTGGGGAAATGGGAGGGCCCGGATTCACCTGTAGATGCTTTTTCTTCTTTTCAAAATCCCATGTCTTGACCTCTCTGAACTGCACTTTGCCATAGAATAGAACCAGTTAAGAATATTGTTCTCACTGCAAGAAAGAAAGAGAGCTAACCCTCACTTTTTTTTCTTTTCTTTTGAGGTGGGGGACAGGGTCTCACTATGTAATTTAGGCTGGTCTCACTCGCAGCACTCCTCTTGCCTCGGCCTCTGAAGTGCTGGGATTAGAGAAATGGACAATCATGTCCAGCTAACCCTCATTCTTAAAATTTTAACACACACACACACACACACACACACACACACACACACAATCAATTATTTACTATGCTAAGGTAGATATAGGCAAACTTTGTGAAGGGCCAGACAGTGGATATTTTAGGCTATCTTTATCTCTGCTGCAGCTACTCAACTCTTGCTATAGGTGAATGAATTGAATGTTGTCAAATTCCACTAAAATTTTATAGGGCCCGGGGATATAGCGCAGTGGCATAAGCGCCTGCTTGGCAAGTGCCAGGTTCTGAGTTTGATCCCTGGTACCACCAAAAAATAAAAGTTTATAGACACTGGATATTCCTCAGCCAGGTATGGTGGTACAGACATTCTGGAAGGCTGAAGCAGGAAGATTATAAGTTTGAGCCCAGCCTGGGTAATTTATCAACTTACTTAATGAGACCATGTTTCAAAGAATTAACTGGGCAAGGTGGCCCACACTTGTATTCCTAGCACTTAGGAGGCTAAGGTAAGATTGTTGTGACTTAAAAGCCAGCCTAAACTGCAGAGTGAGACTCTGTCTCAAAAAATAATATTTAAAAATTTAAAAAAAATTACAGGGGCTGGAGAGATGGCTCAGTGGTCTAAAGCACCTACTTGAAACAAGCTTGGCAAAGCACAGGGACCATGGTTCAATCCCCCAGCACCACATGCCAGCCAGCCCCACCCTCTGGTGGGCTGAGCTGGCCACACACACAACAAATAAATGTAATAAATAAAAATAAATAAATAAATTTAAAAAAAAATTACAGGGTTGGGGAGGTAGCTTGGAGGTCTAAGCACCTGTTTGGCAAGTGCAAGGACCCAGGCTTGATTCCCGGTACCGCCTGCTGTGCTGGCCTTGGCATACCATGCCAGCCACCAAAACTGGATGTGGTGGCTGATACCTGTAATCCCAGCACTGGGGAGGCTGAGACAGGAGAATCACTTCGAGTCCGAGCTGCATAGTGAGAGCCTACACCAAATAAATAAATAGGACTGGAGATGTAGCTCAGTATGAAGGCCTATATTCATCTCTCACTTGATGAATAGGTTACTAATGATAAACCTATACTGAGGTCCAAAAATTGCAAATTGAACCACGCTGTCTGGACAGACTATAATTTTTACTTGTCATGACATATTTAGTTGAATATTTCTTTCAACTATTTAAACATCTAAAAACCATTCTTGGCTGGCAAGTTACAAAAATAGGCACACATGCTTAAAGAAAGAAAATAAAAAGGCTGGATTTTGTTCCAAGGAGAAGATTCTGGATGCCAAGTGGTTTTTTTTTTTTTTTTAATTTTATTTATTTATTTATTTATGTGTGTGTGTGTGTGTGTGGCCAGCTCAGCCCACCAGGGGGCGGGGCTGGCTGGCATGTGGTGCTGGGGATTGAACCGCGGTCCCTGTGCTTTGCTAAGCTTGTTCTAAGTAGGTGTTTTAGACCACTGAGCCATCTCACCAGCCCCACCAAGTGGTTTAATTCCGTGTCTTACTTAAGCTCTCCCAGAGTGCTACGAGACTCACTTTTCAGAGTCATTTGTCCAGAATACACAAGACAACACTGGGATTTGAACCCAGGTCTGAAAAAAATGGCGACTTTCCAGTTCCACGTTTTCCATTGCTATCAGGACATCTGGAAAGCTTGCATCCTATAGCTGCAGCTAAGGATTGGGCCCGTGACACAGGACATGGACTGGAGAGCCCTGCCCAACACTGCCCCTCCCCTATCCCTAGGAGCTTCTCGGAGCTGTACCAGCTGTCTCTGCAAGAGCCCAGCCGGCGGGGGGCCCCAGAGCCAGTGCAGGACGAGACCCTGGAGGTGGTCCTGCAGCCCATCACAAAGCAGCTGCTGCGCCTGTGCCTACAAGATGGAGCTGGTTCTCCGGGGCCTGGGGATCTGGCTGAGGAGAGGACTGAGTTCCTGCACAGCCAGAACTCTCCACCATCACCCCGCAGGTGTGCTCCCCTGGTCTTCCCTTCCCAGCCCACTCAGTGGGGTCTGGATGGGGAGGTCCCTGGAAAGCAGTTTCTTTTCTGAGCCAGCCCCACTGTCCCCAGCTCCCTGTCAGATGAGGCCCCAGTCCTCCCCAATACTACTCCGGACCTCCTCCTGGCCACCACTGTCAAGCCGGCAGAAGCTGGTACTGGCAGGGAAATGCTGCCTTCTCAGGTGAGCAGAAACAAGGCTCTGAAGATCAGCAGGACAGAGGTTACAGTGGGTGTCACTGCACTGATATTTCATGTTTTGCCTCCCAGGAACAGCCAGGCAGCCCCCCTGACCATAAAGACAAGGGCAACCCGGCCCCAGAACTAAGGGCTTCCTTCCTGCCACGGACTTTGTCTCTGCGGAACTCCATCAGCAAGAGTGAGTACAGAACCAGGGATGTGAGAGGGGTCTCTGGGGCTCCCCCCTGAGCCTGCCTTCTGCTGCCCTCAGTCATGTCAGAGGCTAGCAGTGAAACGCTGGAGGATGAGTGGCAGTCCATCTCGGAGATCGCCTCCACCTGCAACACCATTCTGGAGTCACTGTCCCGGGAGGGTGAGCCAGCAGGACCCTATTGGGAGCTAGGATGGGATTTCTGCTCCTTCTCAGACCTGCCCTCATGGTCCCTTTGTCCTGTAGGCCAGCCCATCCTGGAGAGCGGAGATGCCAAGGGAATGCCAAAGACTGATGCTGAGTAAGGCTCCCTGCCCTATGTAGCCCCTCTCCATGCCTCTGTACCCAACCTTGGTCCCCATCCACTGGACTTAAGCATCACCCTGGCCTGGTATCCACAGACACCTGGCTCAGACCACAGGGGATGGGGCTCCCATTTAGGGGCCAGCCCATGGCCCTTGGCTTGGTTCCACTGAGTTCTGATCCCATGCCCTCAGGCCAGAACCTGGAAGCCTGTCAGAGAAGGTTTCTCACCTGGAAGCTATGCTCAGGAAGCTGCAGGAGGACCTGAAGAAGGTGAGGAGATGATCTGGGGCCCATGAGGAGTCCAAGGGCTGCTCCAGGAAAGGGGCAGCTTCTGATGCTGTCCTCCCTCCCCAGGAGAAAGCAGACAGGGCAGCCTTGGAGGAAGAGGTACGGAGTCTACGGCACAACAACCAGAGGCTGCTGGCTGAGTCAGAAAGCGCAGCCACCCGCTTGCTCCTGGCCTCCAAGCAGTTGGGCTCAGCTACCACTGACCTGGCCTGAGGCCACCTGGTCCAGCCTCAGCAAGATACAGACCTGCTTGGAACTGCCTGAGCCCTTAGGGCACCTGGGTCTCACCAGCCAGGGCCCTCATCAGGATCTCTCACTGCGCTGACGCGCATCTTAGCACTGTTCCCATTCCCCAATCCATTTGGTGGCAAAGGTGCCCCACTTGTCCTTGTTTGTAAATATTCTGTGGAGAAATTTTTTTTTTTGTTTTTTTGAGATACAAACTCATAATCCTCCTGCCTCAGTGTCCTAAGTGCTGAAATTACAGGTGTGTGTCACCACACCCAGCTCAGAAGCCACTGTATTTCTGTCAGTGCATGTATTCAAGACATGCTGGTGGAGGGGTGTTTTCACAGAGGCCATACAAAATTCCCTGGATGGGTTAGAAGCACAGGCCCTTGGCTGCAGGTTGGCCTGACATGACAGCATCTCCAAGGCTAGGCTGTCCCTTGGCTTCTTTCCCACAAACATTTGTTTGGTTCCATTGGGAAGCAGGTTCCACACCTGCTCTGCTGTCAGGTCCAAAACCACATCTTAGGGCTTAGATCAGAGGTAAAGTCAGGTGAATCTGCAGGCCAGGGGAAGGACACGCCTGCAGGTCTGGGGAAGCCTATCTTCCAGGCAGCTCTAGTCTCCTTTCTCTAGTTACCATACCCCCAAGCCTGGCACTCTTTCTGCTATCTGTCCACATCTTACAAGAGCACAGTTCCAAGGATGGCAGTTTCTTAGGACTCGTGGAGGACACTGCCCTTAACCCACTTTTCTGCTCAGCAGCCCATGCACCCTGATGTTCTGCATCAGGATGGGCATTCCCCTGAATGACATCAGCAGGTTCCAAACTTGGACCTTGCTGGAACCCTGTTTTCTAATCTGAAGCCTAGCCGGGGCAGTGATTTACCCAGCACCTCATGCTTGTCTAGTCCTTCTCATCTGCTTGACATTCTTCTAAGACCTAGGTCCTAGGGCTGGGGAGATAGCTCAGTAGAATAAGCACTTGCCTGGCAAGCACAAGGGCCTGAGTTCAATCCCTGGTTCTGCAAGGAAAAAAAAAAGACCTAGGTCCTAAGTTTAGACTGGAAGTAGGAGCTGGGCTCCGAGTGACAACTGGGCTGAGGAAGGCTTCATGGAGGAAGTAACATGAGGGCTGAGTTTTGAAGGTTGAAGAGGAAGGAGTTCACCAGTAAGATGTTAAAGACATCCGGTAGGACCTGGCTGGGCTTATTAAAGTGGAGTCAGGCACATACAGGATTCCAGAGTCAGGAAGGTTAGAAGTGGGCCACAGAAGGTTGTGAAGGGTCCTGGAAATCCTGCATCAGCAGTCCCTAGCAGGGTGGCTCACTTTTTCCTAGTCATAGACTGCAGTGAGCAGCCTTCATGGACACTAAGGAGGGAAGCTCCTGGTCACTCAGGGTGTGTCTGCAGAAAACTGGGACCTGGTCACATGGCTGATAGTAAAGAGTGACCTATGAGAGCTGGGTGTCAGAGCTCTCTGGCTGCAGTGAGCCAAAGAGAAAGAAAGCTGTAGTAGCAGCCCCAGAAGAAGGTAGTGATTTAAATGCAGTAATGATAATGATCATTGGGAGAAGTGAGATCTGTCAGGACTTCATAAGGACTGGATGTGAGCTGCAGAGAAGTGGCAGTCACAGTATTTTGGTTCCTGCCTGGGGCCCCTGGGGGCTGGCAGGGTGGCAGCTGAGACGGAGGAAAAAGGTGGAGGGGGTGATTTGGAAATGGTTGAAGGCACTGGGAACAGGGTTTAAGAAGCCAGTGGGCTGTGTGAAGGAGAAAGAGATGGGCTGAAGATAAAGGCTGATGAGTATGCTAGGAGAGGCTGCACAGCCTGTAATCTCAGCATTTGGGAGGCCGAGGCAGGAAGGCTAACGTGCATTCGAGGTCAGCCACAGTCAGTGCATTTAAAGCCAGCCTAACTATATAGTGAGGTAGTGCCTTTACAAAAGTTAAAACAGGGCCGGGGGAATGGCTCAGTAGAATAAACACTTCCCTGGCAAGTGCAAGGCTCTGAGTTCAATCCCCAGTTCCGCCAAAAAAAAAAACAGAAAAACAAGAAAAGACTCATGAACTATGAACCATGAACATGATGAGGTCACTCAGGGAGTGTGGGAAGGGCCTCCAGAGGTCACTGTAAAGCACTGGGACAGCCAAGAAGAGCTCGGCACTGCCTAGACCGGAGCATCGGGACGCACTCCTTTACCTGGACCTCAGCCGAGAGCTTGTGGGCGGCCTCGAGGGATCAGAAACCTCTGCACCCGCCGAGTTCCACCAGCCCCAGCGCGCGGCTCTGGCTAACCCCGCCTCGCTATGCTCTGCGCTACAGATTCGCCCGGATCCTAACCCTAAGACCCAGCCAACGCCCGCTTGAGCTCCCCCTCCTGCGCTGGTGTTCACCTTATCCTGCTCCCTAAGTGGCTCAGCCACCTTGCTTTAGGCGCCGCCTCAGTTCACCTCTTCACTCTGACACGCGATTTTTGCTGTTGTTAGTACTGAGGCTCGAACCCGGAACCTTCGCACTTGGGAGGCCGAGCTTCTCCTAGCATTTCTATGCTCACTCCCCACCCCCTTTTTAAGACAGTCTCGTCAAGTGTTAAACTGCCCAAGCTGGGCTGGAATTTGAAATCCTGTCACAACCACCCAGAGGGTTGGGGGGTCACAGGCGTGTACAGCCTTGCCTGGTTCAAAGTTATCCCCAGACCCTTTTCGATTCATCAACTTTCTGCACCTTGCTAGCATTTTCTCTCAGAGCCGCTGTCCATCGATGTCTGTACATGACGCCTTTTCCTGGGCACTCGCTAACATTTGCAGCACATTCCACTAACGTTAATCCGCATATCCCCGGCATCACCTTGCCGCAATGGTGCAAAGCCCCGAATACAAACGCCTTAGGTCTCAGCCTGCTAGTATAGCCGAGTGCGTTATCCGGCCGCGTCTGAGCTCAATGTTATCAATGCGCATGCGCGCCCAAGGACCCCAGCAGGCACCATTTCTCGTTGCGCTTGCGCGCAACTAAGCCGGAAATAGCGCCTCTCTAGCCCAAGGTCTGTGGCCTGGTCTTTGTTTAGGACTCGTAAACAGATTATGAGTTAGGGTTTCATCGCTCCTCCCCAAACAGGATATCAAAGCACTGGTGGAGCAGGCATAGCCCTTTCTCCAACAGAAGCAAACAACCTCTCCTTAAACTGTTTAGCACAATCTTATTTACAGTCTGGCCCCGACATTGGTCTGTCGTACCCACTACCCTCCAAACACTGGCTAGGCCCTCTGTGAAATCCATCATCTGCTAATCTTAGACCTGGAACAAACAGCCTTCGTGAAGATGCTTGAAACCGCTCCATCCCTACAGGTAGTGGGGCTCTGCTGGGCTTTGTGGGGTCACTTCCGCCTTAGCTGCCTCTTTACAGCCATTAGACAGTAACCTAGGGGTTCTAGGGGCTGCCTCAGACCACAGGTTCCCAGACAGCCGCGTACATACTCACTCAACTCAGCATACAGACCCCCAGCCTGACATGACAGGCAAAGTACACTGCTGAAAGAAGGCAGATCTCTGGCCAGCTTGGTAACATTTATTAGTTCAAAGTGGAAAGAGCATGAGTTAAACTCCTTTGAAAACTGGCTCTTGATAGGAGAGTTTCCAGCCTGCCCTCTCTCTTCCCAACAATTCACTCTGCTATGAAGGCACTTGAGAAAAGGGGGAGCAGGGAAGTTCAGGCCAAACTCCTGAGGGCCGGTTTGGTCCCACCCCTTCCCTTCAGCCACAGCTGAGCAAAGAGTGAGCTGGCAAAGACCTCCACAGGGCAGAAGGCTAGCCATTCCCTCAAGCAGTGGTGTCAGACAGCACCACAGAGGGGTTGGCCATAGGGGCACGATTTATATCAAGGTGTAGGCTAACCTGTGACAGAAGGAAGACACTTGATAGTAAGGCTTTGGCCTCAAGAGGCCATGGCTCCAGCCTTTCCCTCTCTCTAGAAGAGTGCTAGAAGCTGAAGGAAGGGGATGGGGGCACCCAGAGATCCCTACAGAGAAGGGAGCTGAGCATTAGGTTAGGGGAAGAATGAGTCCTCCTAGCTCCCCACTTCCAGAGAAGTTAATGCTTCGCTTAAGCACCTCCAAAAAGAGATAGATATTGCTAATAAAAGAATAAAATGTGCTCCCCAGAAAAACATCACCCAAGGATGTTGGGAACAGCTGGAGCATGCCCCCCAGAATCCGTAAATGCTTTGGGAGGGCTTCAGTCCCCTGCAACCTGATGTTCTGGGCAGGGTTTGTGCCACCCGCTTAGGAGCTGATCTGGCTCAGAAGGGCTGAAAAGTCCATGTCCACAATGGAGGAGAAGTCTTCATCCCCCGAGAGGCCATTGGGGAGCCCTGAAGCTCCCAGGGAGGTGGGAGCCGGGTCAGGGGGTCTCTGGGACCCTGTCACCAGGCGAGTTATGGCCTCAGGGTACTCCATCAGCATGGGCTCAACTGTGGGGTGGGGCATAGATACACCTTGGTTCAGCAGCTGCTGAAACTCCGAGTTGTCGACAGATGCCAGGTCTGTGAACACAGCTGGGTCTGTGCTGTTGCCAAGCAGGGACCCCAGGTCTTCATCAGCATCGAACTGGAGATGCAGTAGGGCCTCTGAAAGCGTGCCTTCTCCCGTCTGAGTGGTCTTTGGGGCAGGTGGGGCCACAGCCTGGGGAGGGCACGGGGGTAGGACTGGAACAGGGGCTGGGGCCAGAGCTGATGCCATGGCTGGGGCAGGGACCAGGTTCTGGGATAGGACAGAAGCAGAGGCTGGTGTTAAGGCTGAGGCCTGGCTTGGGATCTGCCCAGAAGGTAAGACCATGGGTGGAAACTCATCAAAGTTGATGGTGCTGAGGTGTGGTGTAAAAGCATAGGGTTGGGGGCCTGGAGGAGACAAAAGGCAGGAGTCAGAGCAAGAGAGTCCCACCCCATCCCCCTGCACCCCAAACACTCCCTAGAAGCCACTGCCAACACTCAAGCTCCTTGTTTTAGGCCCATTCTAGCAACGTTTCCTTTCTAGAGCTCTTCCTGACTCCTGGAGCCTCAAAAGCTCACATTTTACAGGTGAAAACAAAAAGGGACAAGCCCATGGAGCAACCAGTGAAAGTGGCCTAGAGTGGGCACTAGTCACCTCTTTTTTTTTTTAACTTTTTTTTTTTTTTAACATTTTTTATTTGTGTGTGTGTGTGTGTGTGTGTGTGTGGCCAGCTCAGCCCACCAGGGGACGAGGCTGGCTGGCAGGTGGTGCTGGGGGATAGAACCGCGGTCCCTGTGCTTTGC
>NW_004524594.1:22738085-22748518 GCF_000260255.1 Octodon degus | reverse complement strand
GTGGCCAGCTCAGCCCACCAGGGGGCGGGGCTGGCTGGCATGTGGTGCTGGGGATTGAACCGTGGTCCCTGTGTTTTTGCTTAGCTTAGCTTGTTCTAAGTAGGTGCTTTAGACCACTGAGCCATCTCACCAGCCCCCCTAGTCACCTCTTTTTGAGCCACACACCAGCATACTGCTACTTTAGAGATAGGTTTTGTTTTGCTTTGCTAATTTGATGGGGTGGACAATGTCTACGTTAGTATCTATTTCCTATCCACAAGAGTTTAACTCTTCTGTACAGACTTCTGTGTATGTTAGCAGCCCTGGAAAGTCACTGGTACCTATTCCAGTCCTTCAGTACCTCCAATTCAAAGACCATAAAGAGGCCCAAGGAGGAGGGGGGAAGCCCAAGAAACCACATACCACTGCTTCCCAGATGACCCTGACAGAGGTCAGAAGGCCTCACCCTTGAAAAGCATACACCCCACAGAATGCAGGCAGGATACCTCCCCTGCTCATTTCCCTTCCAGAAGGTATCATAATTGCCAGCCTGAATCACATTGGAAACTGTCATTCCACAGGGACAAAAGAAAATAAAATCTTTACCTGGCTTGGGGACAGAAGTTGAGCTTCGGGATGGCACAGCAATGCGTCGGGGAGGAGGCCGGGGATCAGTCGGTCCTGCAGGCAAAGGCAGGGTCAGTTCTCAGCTCCCAGCAGGTCCCCTCCCCGCTCCACAGCTCTTCCCAGTCTCATCTCACCATTGAAAGGACTCTTCTTCATGATGCTCTTGAAGGTCTCGTATGTCCTTTTGCGCTTTTCCTCAATCCGGTGACGATCATCTAGGAATGGAATGGGAGACTGGGGATTGCTGCCTTTGCCGAGGGCCCTCAGGAGGTGGCCAAGGAGCCAGGCTTTCCCAAGATCCCTTCTCCCACCAGTGGGAAGAGGTGTGCAATTAACACCCAGCAAGTCTGACTCCCACAGCTTTCTCAGAGAGCTCGGTTGCTTGAATGTGCTCCTCAAAGGCCCTTGGGTGATGTCGAGTGAAGAAGCTCTGCTGTGAGGGGCAGGGGCGCGAGCCTGTAGCTCAGCTGTCACCTGTGCTGCCCACCCCAGTGTCCACCCAGCTCTGGAAAGATATGCCTGACGCTGGGGCACAGCAGGCTGTCTAAGACATCCAAACCTCTAATGTAGTTTGCCACTTTGCTCTCAGGATCTCAAAACCATCTGCCTCAGTCTCTTCAGTCCAAAGCCAGCTTCCTCATCTTACTCACAAAGCTGGTTCTTTTGCCTCTTGTGTCCCCTGATCACCATCTCTGGCACCAAAACTAGAAACCTTGGCAGCACCCTCAACATCTCTGTCTCTTGTTCTCGACCAGTTACTAACTGTACCAGACACAAATTTATAAGCACCTACTATGTGCCAGCCTCCCTCTTATCACTGGGGTATGGCACTGAGCAAGCATACAAGGAACCCACTTCTGGAAAAGGTGACAGCTTGGTGACAGAGACAGGGACACAACCAAATACTTAAGAAGATGCTTCAAAGTTCCCAAAGGTCTGTGGAAGCTTGTGTACATAGAGGGGATACAACAGCTTAGTAGCACTGTGGGGAGGCTGACGTATAGAGTTGAGGGAAGGCCTGGTGTGAGCCACTCAAACCCTAGGGGCATACAAGTACTAGGCAGGATACAGCTCCAAGGCAGGACCAAGTTTGACATGTCATAGCAAAATGGCTGTGTGGCTGAAGTAACAGAAGAGGACAGGGACGGGGGTGTGATCTTCCCCTTTAGCAAGGCTCATGCCTGAAACTATTCTGGACTACTGCAACTTCTGCTGGGTCATGCCTCTCTCTCTCTGATCTGCCACACACTGCAGGCAGCCTGAGCTCCCAGACTTCCCAGGCATCTCTGGGTAGACACCTTGGGTGGCACCCCACTGCATAGAGGCTGCCACTCCCAACACACTTCTGCCAGCCCCTCACTGCTCTGCGTTAGCTGTGTGGCCGAGGACCCTCCACACATGCACTCTGCCAGGTTGTGCCACTCTGCTGCTAGGCCAGTGCCCGGAGAATGCACTTCTTAGTGCTTCTGTGACTTTGCACACTCCTCTAGTTTGCGTGTCATTCTGTGACTTGAGCATGTGTTCCGAGTGCCTGTCTTCCTCAAGGGTCCAAACTCTGGAAGGGCAGGCAACCTGCTCCATTTGTCTCTGCATCTACCACACCTGGCACAGGACCTAAACTAAGTGGCACTCAAAGCCTTGACCAAACACCAGCTGTATGGTAGTGATAAGTGACACTGTATGACAATGGGGCACCAGGGTCAAGTAACCTGGATTCAGATGTGACTTTGCCACTCCCCACGTACATAGCTCATGCCAGGGCCTACCCTTAAAAGGTTGGTGAGAAATTAAAATCAGGTAATGATTTTAACAATGATGGATATGAGGCAGAGGTAATATGAGCTCAGTAAATTTTGGATAGTTATTAAATGAGGCAAGAAATGTGTGCACGCCTATAATCCCAGGAGTCAGGAGGCTGAGGCAGCAGGACTGCTGTGTATTCAAGGCCAGCCTGAATTACAGAGTGAGACCCTGTCTCAAAACAAGAAATGAATTCTGATTAGAGTCACATGTCACCTTGTGACAGGAACAGGTGTTTCATCACTGTGTGAGTAGAAGTGCTTATACAAATTAAATTGGCCACAGTATCTCAAGGCAACACCACTGTACCTGTGATCCATCTCTGCGGCAGTGACTGCACTGAATAAATCTTAGGTCCTGCAGCCAGATGGCCAGCCTAGATCCTTTCACTAGAACCAGACACCCTCCTTGCTTTGTACCTGTGTCTGGCAAGTACTGGAACTCCATGGGCTCGCTGAGCTCCCTGTCAGAAGGCCGCCGCAGCTGCATGGAGACACGCACAGGGGCCTGCAGGCTGGGGTCAGCATAGGGAGGTGTCCGGAACACAATGGCCACTTGCCGGTGCACATCAGCTTGAGAAAATGAGCCTCTGGCCTCCCAGCCTGGTCCCGTGAAATACACCTCAATGTCTTCTGCAGAAGATGGGTGGCAGTGTGGGTCAGTATGTCTCTTCACCATACACACAGCCTATCACCCCAACCACACTACCACACTATTTCTTTCTTTTTTTTTTTTTTTTTTGGCAGAACCAGGCATTGAACTCAGGCCCTTGTGCTTGCGAGGGAAGTGCTTATTCCACTGAGCCATTGCCCAGCCCCCACTCTATTTCTTCTATGGTACTACAGAGTGAACCCAGGACTTCTCACATGCTAGACAAGTGTCCTACCACTATATTCTAAGCTCCCGTCACCCCAGTTTTTAACAGTCTTTCCATACAGGGTCTTGCTAAGATGCCTAGGCTGGGTTCAGACTTGCAAACCTCCTGCTTTAGCCTACAGAGAAGGCTGGGGTTACATGTGTGCATGACTGAGACCCAGGACACCCCCAATATGTGCTTATCTCCTAAGCATCATCTTGAGGGAGTGTTAAGGCCAAAGACCTAGCACTGCCACCTCTGCTCAGCGCGGCCCTCACCTCTCAATCCATAAAGTCCATCCCTGACCTTGGCATGTACCTTTCTGCACTTTGTCACACAGCAGGAAGATCTCATCTCCACCGAGGCAGCTCCCAGAGTTTCGGTTCACTCTGCAGATCTTGAGCTCCGCAGTGTTGGGGGCACCTAGGTGTGACCATAAGGAAGGAAGTCCTGAACCACCAGAGGTCCCCAGGGTGACCTGTGGAGACGCAACATCCCTGGCAGCCCAGCCTGGCCCAGTATAAAGGTTGTTCAGAGCTCGCTGCCCACACCTCTGCAACCAAAGCCAGACCATTCTCACTGGCTCCTCACCCCAGCCCGTCTCACAGCTATATCTGTCATGTGCTCAACAGGGCTTGAGGTGCAGTGGGAAGTGATCTGATTACACCTTCTTGTTCTCCTCCGGGCCAGGTGTATCTTTAAGGTGAGGTTTACATGCACCTTGGCAATAAACACTTCCCTCCCACCTCCCAATTCACACTGGTTTCCCACCCCTGGTGCTCCAAACCCCATTTATGTATTTATTCTGGGACTTGAACTTGGGATCTTGCACTTGCCAGGCAGGCACACCTATGCCGCTGAGCTACATCCCCAGCAACCCTTTTATTTTTATTTATCCTGCTGGTTACTGGTATTGTGATGCAATGCCTGTAATCCCAGCACTCAGGAGGCTGAGGCAGGAGGAATGCTGCAAGTTTGAGGCTATCTTGAGCTATACAGTGAGTTGAAGGCTGGCCTGAATGGCATGGGGAAGCTGTCTTTAAAAAACAAAGAGACTGCAACTGATCAACATCAGCCTAGTTTATCTGAGCATCCTGTAAGCTGCCACCATTGAGTTATTACTGTCCAGCATTATCTTCTTCCTGAAAGTTCACTTCCTAGAGTCACTAGCACACTTGTGGACACACTGCCCTCTCATACGCGACATGGAAAATGCCCACTGGCAATCAGCCTTCCTGCCAGCACGGAAGCTACATCTTCAGAGCAGCTGAGTCTTCTTTGCCCTCTCCTCAGCCAGCACAGCTGGGTACAGAAGAGATGACGAATGCATGTGATGACTGAATGAAGCCAGAGCTCCTCTCACAGGTCACATCCCTCTACCCCTTCCTCTTACCCAGACCCACTTCATTCCCCTTTCCAAAGCTCCCTGGCCACTCACGGTTGTCAAAGATGGGATGAGAAAGGACAGGTGGCAGGCGGAGGGGCCTGCCTGACTGGTCCCGCACTGTCACCTGGAAGCAGAGCCGCACAGCATTCAGGTCATAGTCCCCACGCTGCTCTTCTATGGGAACTGCCAGAAAAAGAGATGGTCAGGAAAGCCTGGGCTGGAGCAGGCACAAGGCAGGGAGCTCCAGACTGGGATCAGTATTTGAGAAAAAAGGGAGAAAAAGCTCTAAACCTATCATCAACTCCACAGGGGCCTGGAATGTCATGTTCCCTCTCAGGGACTCAGTTTCCCAGAAAGAAAATGGGAGTGGATACTAAATGGACAGCAAGATTCCATGTGTACCATGAGTCTTGGCCACTGTGGGAGATGCAAACCAGGCAAAGGATGGGAATACCTCAGGCAGACCGAGGCTTCCCCTAGCCCCCCACCCCTGCCCCTCACCTTGGAAGGGATTGTTGTTGGTCTGGATGCGCTGACTGATTGCCTGTTCCAGGTCTCGCTTCTTTACACATTGAATCCCCAGGTTCTGGAAGCTGAGCACCCCCCACACACACACACCCAGGCATCAGTCTGTTATCTCAAGCAGACCCCACCCCCTTCTGCTCCGGCAGTCCCCCCACAACCCATGCGGGCTGCCTTCCAGGGGCTCTACCTAAGCTTTGGTGACACCTAGCCAATGCCTGCCACCCCAATGGCTCCCTACCCTCAGCCACAGAGTTTCTTTTTCATCCTCCAAACCTTATACTCATGCCGACCTGAAGGCCATGCAGTCTGTCTGCATGCCATACCGGTACACTTATGAGGCTCTGTTCTTCCTCACCATTCAGATTTCAGCTGTTTCCGGACCTCCCAATCCAAAGGGATGAATGAGCCTGGCTCTCTTGCTTCCCCTGGATTATCCCCCCAACTGATTACACTGTTTCATTTTCTTTCTTTTTTCATATTGGGAATCAAACTCAGGGCCTTGCACTTGCCAGGCAAGCGCTTGTGCCACTGAGTTATATTCCTGGCCCTTACCCTGATTTATTTTCACCACCAAAAGTATTAATCTCTAACAGTAGCTTATTTATTTTCTCGATTATTTATGGCCTGTCTCCATCAATTGGTAAGTAATCTCCAGGAGAGTACGGTTCAGTGATTTTCTTTCTCACACAACAGCCATGACCCTGAGCCTTCCAGAGCAGTCAGGGATTGAGGTAGCTAGGGAGCCATCTCTACTCCATGGACTCCCATTGCTACATACAGCAGGCATCAACAGATAATTTCAATAATAAAGAAGTCACCTTACAAAGCTAGGGACAGAGTAACAGAGTGAGGATTTTTGCTCAGTGTCTGCAAAAGAGTAACCCTGGAACTGCCTGGCCTCCTGTTCCCCTAGCTCTCCCACCACACCCTGGCCTTTGAGGAGCTCACCTGTGGATACAGCGGTCTGGGCAGAGCTCAGCCTCATAGAAGCCATCCCGGCAATCCTTCCCCACCAGCTCATGGGGGTGGGGCCGGTGAGGGGGGTCCTTGGTGACCAGAGATATGCGAACTGTCCCGGGTCCTGTGTAGCCATTGATCTGTCCAAAGTACATAGTACTCTAAAGGCCCAGCAATATGGAATTGCTGGAAGCCAAGCCAAGTTTGTCCCTTCCAACAAGTCTGTGACGCCCCCTCATCTCTAGGGTCCATACTGACCTTGATGGTGGGGTGGGTCTTGGTGGTATCTGTGCTCCTCTCGCCAGGGATGCTGCCTGCTGAGCGGCCCTCACACTTGTAGCGGAACCGCATGCCCCGCTGCTTGGGCTGCTCGATGATCTCCACATAGGGGCCAGAAACCTGGACTGGCTCTACGGGGGTCACAGCAGCTCACTTAGCTGCTGCCTTGAGGCTCCAAACCCAGGCAGTCCCTCCCCTACCACTGAGGAAGGACGGCCCACTTACCTGGGGGGAAGATGAGAGGAAACAAGTCTGAAAGGAGAGGAGACAAAGATCAGCACAAGCTCGCCACCTCTTTTCACCAGGGAGGGCCCGCTAGAGCCAGGCTTCCTCCCAGGGAAACTAAGTCAGGACCTGTTCCTTATAACTTCCTCTGAAACCAAGGAGTAGGGGTAAAGGACCAGCAGCACCTGCGTCGGAAGGGGAAACAGTACGGACTCCTTCTCCTACAAAGGGAAACCGAGTCAGGGCCTGCTGTATTTTCATAGAGACACTGAGGGAGATCACTCTCTAGCCCTCCTGAGCGAGAAGGTCAGACACATTCTTCCCTACAAGGAAACAGTCAGACCTATGTCCCCAGAGACCCTGGGGGAAACTGAGTCACGGCTCACCGCGCACCCCTACCTAGGGTGGATACTGAGTCACAGACCTTCTTCCACCCGGGAGGGAAACTGAGTTAGGCCCCTCGTTGCCCACCCCGTCCCATGCCGCGCCACCCTCCGGCCGGCCGCTCCCTGCGCAGCACTGGGTGGCGCAGGAAGGGGGCGGAGGGCGGCGCGGGGGCCTCACACCGCGGCCCCCAAACGTAGGCACGGGCACCGCATGGGGTCAGAGGGCGCCCTCACCGTCCATGGCCGGGGTCCCGGAGGCGGGGCCGGGGTCGCTGCGGAGCCCGCGGCGCGCGCTACAGCGGAGCCATTCGCCAGAGGCGGAAATGCGGCGCGCTTGCCCGCCCGCCGCCGCGTCACTGCCCGGAATCCGGCCGCGCCTGCGCGCTGAAGCCCCGAACCGCGGGGACCGGGAGCGGGTGCGCGCCGCGCAGGAGACTGAGGGCCCCGGGTCGGGCCGCTGCCGCCAGGAGCCGGCGCGCGTCGTGCCCGGGACGCCGAGGCCGCTCCCCTGGAGGTCGCTCCTGGGGCTGGCGCGACGAGCAGTTGCGCTCGCTGCTGCTCCGGCTCCGCCAGGAGGGCCGGCCCACTGATTACTCACTCTGTTTTTAGGGGATTTCGGGTCCCCCGCCCCCTCCCGCCGCTGGTCGGAGGAGTGTGGTGATGTCACCCTGGGGCGGGCCTGGAGTACAGTCGCTGCTGCTGGGCTGAGGCCGCCCGCCCTCCACTGGGAAAGGCCCTGGCCTACTGTGCCCGCAGAGGTCGGGCGACTGAGCTCCACGCGGGTCCGGAGCCATCACGGTGCCTCTGGCGGCGGCGGCTGCTGCTCCGGAGCACGCAGCCGAGGGAGGGAGTGTGGATGGTGGGCTTCGCCAGGCCTCAGCAAATGGACTGGCAGGCGAGAGCTGTCACCTGCCCAGCGAAACGCGAGTTTAAGGAGCAGCCAACCTGCGGCTGTTGCTGCTGTGTGCAGGACATGCCCGGAGTAAAACGTGGGCTTCTCTCTGCCTCTCTGTCCTGGGTCTTGAAGTCCCAGGCCCCCGGGTGCCTCGCCCCTAGCGCATCTCCCCAAGTCCTCTGCTAGAGTCTGGGCTCAGACCGCATTTGCAGCCGTTAACGGTCCCGGGTCTCAGGCTGCAGGGCAGATGTCAGCGCCGAGGCCAAGGCACAAATGTGCGGGCCGAGGGTGGGAGCCTGGGTTTGTGCACCCCACCTCAGGCCTCCTCTTCCACGGCAAGCAATGGAAGCTTCTCCAGATGGAGGACTTATTTTCTCTGAATTTGTTCTAAATTAGGAAATCATGTGGGAATTGGAAAAGCTTGGAAATTCTGACTCGCTTTCCCAGGCTCTGAGGAAACAGGAAGAGAAAAGTGAAAATAAGTTAGCACCCCTCCCACTCATTTCGGTTGCTCTCCAAGCTGGCCCTGATTAGAAACATCAGTTAACTCTTTCTGAGAGGCAGACTTGGGGTCCACAGAATGGCTCGTAATCGCTGGCAAATGATGCAAGGCCCGCTTTTAAAATTCACGCTTTTTTTCTGAAAGGTCTACAGGGTGTTCAGGGTTTCACAACTAGATCAGACTCAAAGTGATCCGCCTGTTTACAGCCTCCCAAGAGCTGGGATTACAGGCACACGCCACCACGCCCAGGCTCAATTGCCGCGGGGGTGTGGTCGGCACAGTAGGTCCGGGGATAGATTTAATCCTCTGAGCTATTTGGCTGGCCC
Source organism: Octodon degus (assembly GCF_000260255.1). Classification (NCBI taxonomy): domain Eukaryota; kingdom Metazoa; phylum Chordata; class Mammalia; order Rodentia; family Octodontidae; genus Octodon; species Octodon degus. The sequence goes on along the minus strand of NW_004524594.1, from coordinate 22,739,774 downwards.
TTACACATATTTATATCACGTTAAAGTTTAAAAAAAAAAAAAATCCTTCTGAACTTTGGGGGCTTGCGGGTTAGCTCAGTTGTTTAAGCGCCTGCTGGGACAAACCCAATAAGGCGCAGGGGATCTTGGTTCGATGCCCAGCTCCCCATTCCTTACCAGACCTGCCCTTAAAGGCAGCCTGAACTGGCCAAAAAAAAAAATCCTTCTCAACTTTAAAATTAAGGTGTAGACTGAGGGTGGTAATGTGCACCCCTGTAATCCCAGCACTTGGGAGGTTGTAAACAGGAGAATATGAGTCCGATCTAGTAGTGAGACCCTGAACACTGGGTAGACCCTTCCCTAAAATATAGAAGAAAAAAAGTTAAGGTGGCTGGGGATATAGCTTAGCGGCACAGTGCCTGCCTGGCAAGCACAAGGTCCTAAATTCAATTTCCAGTACTTAAAAAACATGTAAATACCGTGAACCCCAGTATACCAGGACGGGGGTAGACTGCTACTTTGGAGGATGTCCATTCACATGCTCTGTGCATTGTCCAGGCAGCCACCCTCCTGAATTCTGGTTTGGTTTGGTTTTGGTGTTGACCTCCTCCAAATCCCTGTACTGGGGGTTGAACCCTGGGCTTTTAGCACTGAGCTACATCCCAGCCTTTTATTTTTTAAGTTGTGGAAATAGGATCTAAGTGGATGATTTGCCCAGGCTAATCCAACTTGTGATCCTCCTGCCTCATCTTCCCATAGTGCTGGGATTTTAGTTGTGCTACCTCATGGCCAGCTTAGATTTCTATGTATTAAAGAAAAGAAAGTACATATACATGTATATATAACATGTTGATTTAGGGTTGTTTTTGGACTTGTTTTCCTTTGTTGTTTGCTTTTTCACTCCAAGTATTATGAAGATCTTCTCCCCTATTTATTCACCTTTCACTGAGGTGCACTTACCTGTTTAAAGCACTGCCTGTCTATCCGAAGGATATCGTTGAAATTTCCAGGTTTTTATTCTTAGAAACAATCCTACAAAACTTCCTGTGAATGGTCTTCTGTTACACACATAGCCAAAGTTTTCTCTCAGGTATATACTGAAAAGTGATTTCTCTCTCTCTCTCTCTCTCTCTCTCTCTCTCTCTCTCTCTCTCTAAGCAGGAAAATTTACTGGAGAGGGGAACAGGGAATAGAAATAAGCTCCTGAGAGACAAGACCCCTTCTCAGTTTTCAAAACAGTGAATTGGTTCTCTACTCCAAAAGTGATCAGAAAGTGTTTTCAATCTTTTCTTCTCCACATCTCAGAATGATAAAGGAATTTCTTTTTACACTACTGGGAATGGAACCCAGAGTTTTTATACTGAGCCTCATTCCCATCCCTTTCTATACTATATCTTAGAAATATTGAGACAGGTCTCACCTAGCCACTAAATTGCCAGTCTGAGCCGAAACTTTCAATCCTGTTTTAGCTCCCTGAATGCTGGGATTACTAGCATACACCACCATTCCTGGAAAAGAATGGGTTTTGAGGGGAAAATGCAATATTGGGGAATGAGGGGCTGGTGAGATGGCTCAGTGGTCTAAAGCACCTACTTAGAACAAGCTAAGCTAAGCACATGGACCGCAGTTCAATCCCCCAGCACCACATGCCAGCCAGCCCCGCCCCCAGGCGGGCTGAGCTGGCCACACACACACACACACACACCAAAA
>NW_004524594.1:22735559-22737940 GCF_000260255.1 Octodon degus | reverse complement strand
TATTTATTTATTTATTTTTGGAGGAACCGGGGATTGAACTCAGACCCTTGCGCTTGCCAGGGAAGTACTTATTCTACTGAGCCATCTCCTGGGCCCCCTGAGCTCACATTTTATAACTTAAAAAAAAAAAGTTCAATCCCTGGTTGGGGGGGAAGGGCAGGAACCACACAGAGGAGAGAATGCCCTGATAGAACCCTGTCTTGAAGAAAGAGGTGTTTTCCTAACAAGGTCAGGGATCTGTGTCTCCCAGATTTAAAATGTAGGCTACAACATTGTTTGGGGTGCGGCATGCAAGTATGAGCCACAGTCCTTGTGCTTAACCACACTTGAACAGAACAATGGCTCCTGTAACCCAGACACAAGTGGATGAAGGGCTTGGTTTCATGTTTCACATTATTACAGGCGTTCTTCCCCATAATGTGGGACCAGGAAGGCTATAGGTTGTGGTTCTTGTCAAGCTCTTCTCTAAATGCTTTCCCACTAAGCTACATCCCCAGACCTTATCTATCTATCTATCTATCTATCTATCTATCTATCTATTTATCTATCTATCTACTTAAGACAGGATCTCACTATGTAACCTAGGCTGGCCTCAAACTCAAGCAATCCTCCTGTCTCAGCTTCCCAAGTGCTGGGATTGCACCATACACCACCACTCCTGGCCCTTTATTTTTTAATTTTGAGACAGGGTCTGGCTAAATTGCTAAATTCTCCTGGCTGGGCTGGAATTTGCAGTCTTCCTGCTTTAGCTTCCTAGTGTTAGGATTGCAAGAGTACATCAACATTGGGCTGGTGAGATGGCTCAGTGGTCTAAAGCACCTACTTAGAACAAGCTCAGCAAAGCACAGGAACCACGGTTCAATCCCCCAGCACCAAATGCCAGCCCCCACCCCATGGTGGGCTGAGCTGGCCACACACACACACACACACACACACATAAATAAGAATTAAAAAGAAAAAGAGTACATCAACATGCCTACTGCTCGCGGCCGGGGAGATGGCTCAGCAGAATAAACGCTTGCCTGGCAAGCATAAGGGCCTGAGTTCAATCCCCGGTTCTGCAAAAAAGAAAAAAAAACAAAAACAAAACATGCCTACTGCTGGTGTGTGTGTGTGTGTTCATGTGCTAGGGATCAAATCCACAGCTTCCCACATGCTAGGCAAGTAAGTGCTAGGCAAGTAAGTGCACTCACAGTTCCAGGGCTGCAAGGTTTTACTTATTTATTTTCAGTACTAGCAGTTGAACCCAGGGTCTTCAGAGTTACAACCCCAGCCTTTTCCTTTCTTTCTTTTTGAAATTTTGATACACAGTATCACCAAGCTGTCAAATTGCCCAGAGTGGCTTGAACTTGCAATTCTCCTGCCTCAGCCTCCCAAAGTGCTGGGATCCAGGCATATTCCACTATGCCCAGGTGACAAGAGAATTTTAATGTAGCTTCAGTCTTTTTCCCTCCTCACAGACAGGGTCTCCCTTTGTAATTAAGGCTGCTCTTGAACTCAATAGAGAGCTCAGGCTGGCCTTGAACAAGTGCTGAGACTACGAGTGTGCACCACCACACCTAGTTCAACCATTTTTATTGTGTCTCTCCTGGGTAACAGTCTTGATTTTGGAATATAGATATGTACTGATTCCCCCCACAGTGAATATTTACTATGTATACAAATCTTGATGTTCTTTTTGAAGAAATAGAAAAATCCATCCTTAAGTTCATATGGAAACTCAAGAGACTATATATCCCAAACAATCTTAAGAAACAAGAACAAATATAGAGAAATAATACCTCTTGCTTTTAAAATTTACTACAAAATTCCAGTAATCTAAACAGTATGAGGGGGCCAGGGAGATGGCTCAGTGGATTAAGTGCTTCCCTGGCAAGTGCAAGGGCCTGAGTTCAATCTCTGGTTCTGCCAAAAAAATAAAAATAAAATAAACAGTATGGTGCTGACATAAAGACATATGACCAATGGTACAGAATAGAGTCCAGGAAAAACCTCTTGCATACATAATCAATGATTTTCCACAAATGATGCAGGGAAAACTAGTTATCCATATGCAAAGTAATGAAGTTGATTACTACATAACACCATGTACAAAAATTAATTCAAAATATATCAAAAACATAGATGTAAAACCTAAAAAGCTGTAATTTTTTTTTTTTGGGGGGGTCTTTGTTAATAATATAAAATATTTACTTAGCAGCCTGGGCAAATTAGCAAATTAGTGCCTTAAAAATAAAAATGTGTGGGGCTACATGATAGTGATACAGCACTCATGAGTTTAATCCTAATCACACACACACACACACACACACACACACACACTTGATGACTGGATTTGGCAATGATTCTCTGTCTCTCTCTCTCTCTCTCTCTCTCTCTCT
>NW_004524594.1:22733307-22734945 GCF_000260255.1 Octodon degus | reverse complement strand
TTTTTTTTTTTTTGCGGAACCAGGGATTGAACTCAGGCCTTTGCGCTTGCCAGGGAAGCACTTAATCCACTGAGCCATTCCCTGGCCCCCAGTTTCTTCACTATGACATAAAAGCAAAAAAGAAACAATAAGAGAAAATAAATTGAATTTCATAAAAGTGAAACACTTGTACAAAAGGACTATCAATAGAGTAAAAATATAACCAATAGATATATTTACAAATCTCATATCTGATGACAATATCTAGAACATTCATAGAACTATTGCTCAACAGGCTCAAAAATAAAATTCCCTTAAGCCCCAGATCATCTTAAAAAATGGGCAAAGAGTTTCAAAGACATTAATCCAAAAGATCTACAAATGGCCCATACCACAGGATAAGATGTTCAACACAATTAGCTGTCAGGAAACAAAACCACAGCAAGATAGCACTTTATACTCATCAGGATGATATCATAAAACAAAGAATATAGTGTGTCTTGGTAAGGAAGTGGAGACAACCACCAACAACAAACAACTCTCTGTCAGTATCTCAGAACTTCGTGCTATCCAGGCAGGTGCTTGTACCACTGAGCTACAGCCCCAGCTTCCAGTTAATCCCATATATCAACCTAGCCGGCTGGTGAGACACTTTCAGGTCTCTTCCTGCAAAAGATTGGCATTCAAATGAGCAGACTGAGTAAGGACCTGCCCTTTCCAGGGAAAGCATGTAAGTGTGAGACGCCATCCAATCTGCCAAGGACCCAAGTAGAACAAAAAGGTAGAGGATGGTAAAGTCTCTCTTTTGTGGTGTGAGGTAAGGTATATTGGAAATTAAACGCAGAGCCTTTGCACTGAGCTACATCTCCAGCCCTTTTTTTCATTTTTTATTTTGAGATAGTATAAGTTGATAAACTGCCCATACTGAGCTTCAACTAGCCATCCTCCTGTCTCAGCCTCCTAGAGTGCTGAGATTACAGGCATGTGCCACCATGCCCAGCCTAATGTCCATCTTTGGCTCTCAGGCACCATCTTCCCTAAATTCTCAGGCCTTTCAACTCAGACTAGATTAAACCATACCACCAGACTTTCTTGTAGTCACTTTTCTCATTGCTGAGACAAAATATCCAATACCCCAAGTTAAGAAAGGAGATATTTATTTTGGCTTACAGTTGAGGTTTTAGTCCCTAGTCAGTTGGCTCCCAAGCAAAACAGTATGGTAGAAGAGAAACAGTGCATGGCAGGGCAGGGAGAAGGCAGCAGCGGCAGCCTGCCTCTCTCTCTTTTACCCCTTCCAGGCTACCTGCCTTTCAGGTGGTCCCACTCACAACCCAGGGTGGGTTAAAACTGCCAAACAAATCAGTGGATGAATTTAATAGCAATGCATCTTTAGTCCCAGCATCACACACACTATATTCAGCCACTTCTGAGAAGCCTCACCTGTGACTACATGAGACTTTTGTGGGTGCATCTAGACACAAGCCACAACAGCCTTCCTCCTCCAGTGAGGTGAGCCAACTCCTATAACAAATCACATCTATCTACTTACAGATAGCTCCTCAATTTACAAGGGAGGGGGCCTGGGAGATGGCTCAGTAGAGTAAGCGCTTCCCTGGCAAACACAAGGGCCTGAGTTCAATCCCCGGTTCCGTAAAAAAA
>NW_004524594.1:22731725-22732830 GCF_000260255.1 Octodon degus | reverse complement strand
TTACTAAATTGGACTTGTAGTGATTCTCCTGTTTACAGCCTCCCAAGTGCTGGGATAACAGGTGTGAACCACCCCATTCCGTCTCAATTGCCATCTCCGTACACCCCAGGGGTCAGGTTGGTACAGCAGGCCCAGGGATCGAACCCCCAGCCCCTGCTCCTGCTTGCAGGTGCTTTAATCCGCTGAGCTATTTGGCTGGCTCTTACGATTTAAAATTAACCAATTGGCTTTGCATGTTTCCTCAGGAGTCTGTCCCAGGCACAGGCCCCATATCTGGAGATGGACAGCAGATTCCTAGTAATTGAAACTCTAGGAACCACTGGTCCCTGCTGAGGCCTGTGATGGCCAGTGAAGCTGGGATGCCTCCACAGACAAGATAAGGCCACAGCTGAGGATGCCTCACTCCAACCACAATCAACTAGGTAAAGACTGTAACTGCAGGCATCTCAGTCCTGGGATGAAGGTCAACCTGAAGATAAGATAGTTCTCCTAAATTAATAAAATTTATTCCTTGGGTAAGTGCTTGGAACTGACCCTTAAGGTCCTGCTCAGTAACCCGCTATCCAGATTTCCACCCTAGCCCCTCCCTTTGTTTGAAAACCAAATAAATACGGGCTGCCCAGAGAAGTTATTTGTCTTAGTCCTCAGAAAATCTCAAATTCTGCTAGAGGGTTTTGAACCTCTTGGAGCCCTAACGTCACACCACTCCTCTCTTTTGTTTAAGCCTGTCCTCTTGTTTGGGAGGTTTTAGTCCTCATTAGTCCTCGATAGTATTCTTCATATTGCCAGCCCAGGAGTGGCGTAGGAGGGTCAGAATCCGCACTGTATTTTCTATTGAATGAGAATGAGGTTTTTTATTTATTTATTTGTTTTAGTTTCTTTAACATAAGGTCTCACTATGTAGTTGAACTCATTCGAAGCCCAGGCTGGCCTTGAACATGTGGTAATCCTCCTGCATCAGCCTCCTGAGTGCTGGGATTACAGGTGTGTACCACCACATGCAGAAAGAATCATTTTGAAGCTATCATGAGGGGCCAGGGAGATAGCTCAGTAGAATAAGTGCTTGCCTGGCAAGCAGTAAGGGTCTGAGTTCAATCCCTGGTTC
>NW_004524594.1:22727627-22730860 GCF_000260255.1 Octodon degus | reverse complement strand
GTAATCCCAGCTCTTGGGAGGCTGTAAACAGGCAGATCACTATGAGTCCGATCTAGTAGTGAGACCCTGAACACCCTGTAGACCCTTCCCTAAAAAAATACCAAAAATAAATAAATAAATAAATAAATAAATAAATAAATAAAATAAATGTTCTGACATGCTACATCAGTGAGCTTTGAAGATATTGTGCTAAGTGAAACTAGCCAGATGGAGTAGGACAAGTATATACTTTTTTTTTTTGGTCTTTTTTGAGACAGGGTCTCACTCTGAAGTTCAAGCTGGCTTTAAGCTCAGTTTGTAGCCCAGGCTGGCCTCGAATTCACAACAATCCTCCTGTCTCAGCCTCCCAAGTGTTGGGATTACAAGCAGGCGCCACCATTCCTGGCCCTACCCTTTACTCCTCGTGGGCTCCTCAGGCAGATTTCAGCAGCTAAACAGTCACTCTACTTGTGAAAGGGATCAACCTGATCAGTCTTACTCTTAGAGGATGAGATGGGGGTGGGGGAGATGAGTCACTGAGCTGCCTGTGCTTCCTTGTCCACTGGGAGGTATAAACAGTCACTACAACCACCAATATGACAGGGATAGAATTAGGTTGACCTGCTAGGCCAGTAACCGTGCTGATGGATTGAAGATTCAACATCATTCAGCTATTGATTCTTCCAGAATTTTAGGCATAGATTCAGTGCAATCCCAATCAAAATAATAGGAGATGCTGGGCATGGTGGCACTTGCCTGTAATCCGGAGGCTGAGGCAGGAGGATTGCCTCGAATTCAACCTGAGCAATACAATGAGTTTAAGGCCACCTTGGACTACTGTGAGATCTGGTTGTGGAGTTAGCTCACTGGTCTAAGCGCCAGCCTAGCCAAGCGTAGGGACTGGGGTTTGATGTCTAGCACCACATGCTGTGCTGGCCCTGCCCTGGGCGCAGAGCCAGCCATGAAGACTGAGTGTGGTGGTGCATGCCTGTAATCCCAGTACTGGGGAGGCTGAAACAGGAGGATCACTATGAGTCAGAGGTGCGTAATGAGACCCTGTACCAAATGCATAAAATTAAAACAAAAAGGCTGCAAGAAGAGGGTGCAGCGAGATAGCTCAGTGGACTAAGCACCTGCACAGGGACCAGGTCGATCCCTGGTCTGCATGCTGCACAGTCCTGGCCCTCAGGCTGCCCCGAGCCAGCGACCAAGTTTGGGCATAGTGGTGCACGCCTGTGACTGCAGCACTGGGGAGGCTGAAAACAGGAGGATCACTACAAATCCAGGCTGCATTGTACCAAATACATAAAATTTAAAAAACAAGTGGTATATTAGTGGATCAGGGTTCTAATCCCAGTGTTTAGGAGGCTGAGGCAGGATGATCATGAGTTTGAGGCCAGACTGAGCAAACAACGAGAAAATAGGATGTTATGTGTGTTTCTTTTTTCTTTTCTTTCTTTCTTTTTTTCATTTTTTGTGTGGTGCCATTATACTTGGGTTTTCAAGTGAAAGTCCTAGAAGGTATTTGTTCTTGTTTTCTGTTTTCATTTTGAGACAGGATCTCGCTATATGGCTAAATGGCTTTGAACTCACTATGTAGTTCATACTGGCTTCAAACTTGAAGTGATCCTCTTGTCTCAGCTTCCAAGTGCTGAGATTACAGGTGTATACCACCACACTAAGCTTACTATTTGTTGTTCTGAAACAGGGCTTCATTATGTAGTTCAGACTAGCCTTGAACTTGCTGTGTAGCCCAGGCTGGTCTTGAACAAGTGATGAACCTCCTGCCTCAGCCTCCTGAGTTTCTGGGATTACAAGGGTATGCTACCACATCCAGCTGAAAGTGGAGCATTAGTATAAAGAAAACACATTCTTTTTTTTTTTTTTTTGGCGGAACTGGGGATTGAACTCAGAGCCTTGTGCTTACCAGGCAAGTGCTTATTCTACTGAGCCATCTCCATGGCCCCCAGAAAAACACATTCATAAGAGACAAAAAGGACACCAATGTATACATAATCGATTCATTTTCAACAAGGGAACCAAGACAACTGGGAAAGGAAAGATTGATCTTCTCTAGAAATGGTGTATGGACAATATGGCAGAAATGAATCTTATCTTGAATACAGTGTTTGTTTCTTATCTAGCTGGGATTGAGAGCAGTTTCCCTTCAGGTATTTGGCAGGTCACATAGCTGTCTCGGGGCTGGGCTTGGAAAAGCTTGGAAGGGTGCTGATGCCTCTGCTTCCTCTTCTGTCACAAACCTGGTGGCTCTGGTGACAGTGAGTCCATGTCAGGACTTGCACAGTCAACACTCCAGATGCGTGTGTTCTGCCTCCACAGATTCAACCAACAGCTGAGAATCTTACCGGAAAAATTATGTCTGTACTGAACACGCACAGTACTTTTTTTTGGCATTATTTCCCAAATAATATAGTATAACAACTATTTACACAGTTTCTGCATTATTTTAGGGATTTTAAGTAATCTAGAGGAGATTTAAAGTGGAAATAAATGCATAGGGACTAGGCAAGCGTTATACCAATTTATCCAAGGAACTTGAGCTTCTGTGAATTCTGGAGTCTGAGAAGGTTCTGGAATCAAGCCTTGATGGTTGCCTGTTATTTAAGAATACTAAACTAGGCATGGTGGTGCATGCTTGTAATCACAGCACTTGGGAGGGCAGGAGGATTGATGTGAGTTCAAAGTCAACTTAGACTACAGAGCAGGACCTTTTCTCAAAAAAGCTAAAAAACAAAACAAAAACCTGAGTTGGCCATTATTTAAGAACTGGAAATATATCGTCATTGTTGACAAATTCACTGTTTCCACAAATAGATTCACTTTAGATTAACAGAGTTTAAATTACTAAAATGGTGTGGATATTGTCAATAAAACAATCCAGATGGTGTTTTGAGAGTCTTTTCTACTGGAAAAAAACAAAACGAGCCCCTAAATCTCCCTGTTTAGAAAAGGACTTTAAAGCAAACTATCTAGGTTTTTCTGACCTGTTTGAGAAACATTTCAATTGGTTATGGGTGTCATAGCTGTCACTGCAGTGCTCCTGAAAACAGTGCCCCTGTGGCTCTGGCTCCAGTGCTGTGTGCAAGTGTCAGATTCCAAGTCCTATCACCGGAGGCAAACCCACTTTGAGAACTAAAGTGTGGCTGTGCTGGGGTTGTCACTCCATGGTAGAGCCCTGAGTGCAATCCCTTCCTGAAAGAAAGGGGGAGTGGGGAGAAAATGAGAGCGAGAGC
>NW_004524594.1:22717362-22727527 GCF_000260255.1 Octodon degus | reverse complement strand
GAGAGAGAGAGAGAGAGAGAGAGAGAGAGAGAGAGAGAGAGAGAGAGAGAGGAAGCATGGTGCATACCTTGCTGCTGAGTCAAGGTGCTCTGCATGTAGTGTGTCCTCAGCCTACCCCATCTCCAGCTCCTAACAACAGACACTGTTTTCTGGGCTCGGGTCGCGTGCTGGATGTCGAGCTCAACACTGTCATTACCTGTGAGTCTCATGCTTACTGCTGGTCTTTGGGCAGGACCATTAGCATCTTCCTGGCAGGTTAGAGATGTCAAGTGACATGCCCAAGTCACCCTGCTTCATGGAGAACTCAGGACTGAAACTCAATTCTGTCTGACTGAGTTGCAGTTATCTGCCCCATAAGACTTGGGACATAGTGGCTGCAGGGACCCCTGGGGGGCTCTTCAGTTCCGCCTGGAAGCAAGTCACACTCTACATGTTCCTCTAGGTCCACCCATGTTTCCCCATGCAGCCAGCTCAGGCAACAGCATGTTCTAGGCTGTTCTGTCTGCTCAGGGTTCTTCAACCCCAAAGTTCTAAACAATCCGGGTGCCTCTGGTCAAACTTCAGCCCCACGGGGCCTTATAGAGGACACAAGCTCCTCCGCCTGGATCTTGACTCAATCATTCTTCTACATTCACTGTGTGCCCAGCTAGAGGAGTGAACAAGACGGGGGACAACCCTGGTGGATACATTTTAACAAACAGGGAGACAGCTCAAATTCCGCATTGGCAGGGTCACTCTCGCCCCCTTGTGGTATTTCCGTACCATTACAGTTTCCGGATTTGTGATCCTTTGAGGGCGCCGTCTCTGACAAGAACAGGGCCATGGGGCTGACTGCAACGAGCCTGCGTGAAATGCCCTCGTTCGTTCTTGGGGCTTGGAGGGACCATTGGCCGAGCACAAACCCAGCTTCACTTCCCTCTGGCCAAATCCCCGTGAAAGAAAGACAAAGGGACGAGGGGTGGGGGGGGGAATGAAGGGACAAAGACAAGGAGGAAAAGAGAGAGAGGGAGGAAGGAAAGAGGGAGGAAGGAAGACAATCTTGCTCTTTCATCCTCACATATCATGCAAGCAGAGGGGACGCCAAGCCCTGCCCACGGGTTCCTTCCCTCTCCCAGACCCAGAGGAAGGGCTCCTCTGCACCCCTTCCCAGACACGGGCATGGGTGCCCAGCACCAAATCACACCTGCTCTTCTGCAGCTTGAGGCTGCATCCCAGCTGGTTCTCACCTCCTCGGCCCCCATCCCAACCTCTGGCCTCTTCTGCCTCCCAGACCTCTCAGGTCCAGCGTGGCTGAGCTAAGTATGGGAGCTGCTCCCTGAGACTTAGCCCACCTCCCTCCCCGGTTCTCTGAAAGTGTATCTCAGGGCGTGCACACACACTGGCACCCAGACTCCTGTTTCCTGTCATCCGGTGACCCTCCCTCTCTAGTCCACAATCAGGAAGGACACAATGGGACAAAGGAAGTCACAAAGCTGGTGCCGCCCAGTCTACAACAATAGACCGGCAGGGGTGAACAGTTAGATTTGGGGAGCTGATCACCAAAGCCACAATGAAAGCATGGAGAGAAGAGATGAAACTCAAGGTTTCAGAGGAGAGCTGAGGAGCTGGGTGCCCAGGAAGAGCCTGTGTCCCAGGCCCTGCCCACTCCTACTCTGGCTGGGAGGTGTACATGGAAAAGAACCCAGAAAGATGATGCTGTGGTTCAAGGCCTGAGCCAAGTGAGGGCACCAGAGGAGGAGGGAGGTTCCTGGAGCATTCTCAGCACCTCCACAGAGGCCCAAAACAGGCAGAGGTCAGGCCAGCAGCAGCAACGTGCTCATGACAATAGGAGCTGGCATACCTGGTCATGGCCCCGTTCCTTAGAATGGTTTCTTAGTCTGTTTTCTGTTGCCTTGACAAGATATCTGAAGCTGGGGTCTTATAGTAGGTAACTTCGTGTGCATGTGTGCATGTGTGTGTGTTCATGACACATGTGGAGGATTGAACCCAGAGCCCCAGACATGCTCAGCAGAAATTTTCTACCTCTGGCTGTACCACCAGCCTTGGTACTTAGAAAGAAAAGTGTATTTGGCTAACAGCTTTGCAGTCTAGATGTTTGTTGGGATAGGAAAGAGTTAATATAGAGAGGTGCTAAAGAACCTGCAGGGCATGTGGGACAAGGAAAAAGAAAACTGGGCAGTTAAGAGCTGTGGGAGTAACCAAGAACACTTGGAACTCAAGGACACCTTGTTTTTGTGTCCTTGCTCCCAGATGCCTAGCAGGTTCTTAGGTATAGCCTAAACATTAATCTTAGACACGTGCAATGAGCTCTTATTATGTTCATCTAAAGTAAAAAAAAAAAAAAAAAAAAAAAACGGGGCCGGGCAGATGGCTCAGTGGAATAAGTGCTTCCCTGGCAAGCGCAAGGGTCTGAGTTCAATCCCCGGTTCTGCAAAAAAATAAAAATTAAATAAATAAAAATATAGTAACCGAAGGCTGAGACTTAAGATATATAAAAATAAAGACCGAAGGCGGGCAGCAGCCTTTTTGCTCGAGCCCTCACTTTGCTTTCATTGAGTGTCCGTGTGTCTTTGTTTGCGGCTGGTGCCCATGAGTCTTTCCTAACAGATGTTCAAGGTCAGGAGGCCCCGTTTGTACAGCTTCTGCTGGGGTCCCTTTAAATTCATCATAAAGGGGGCTGGGGAAATGGCTTAGTGGAATAAGCGCTTCCCTGTCAAGTGCAAGGGCCTGAGTTCAATCCCTGGTTCCACCAAAAAGAAAAACAAAAAAAATAAATTTATCATAACATGGCAGAGAAGCATCAGGAAACAGTACAGAAAAGGACAATCGCTAGCTGCACAGTGAAACCCTGTTTCAAACAAACAAATAAACAAACCAGAAAAGGATAAGTACATGGAACAGTCTTGCTGTATAAGCACCCACTCTTGAGAGAACTTACTCTTTTTTTTTTTTTTTTTTGGGAACCCAGGGATTGAACTCAGGCCCTTGCGGTTCTGGCAAGCGCATATTCCACTGAGCCATCTCCCCAGCCCCTTACTCACTCTTGAAGACCGGCATTAATCATTTTTAGGGCAGCATTTCCAGTTACCCAATTGCTTCCAGGAGACCTTGCTTCTTAAATGTTCTCTACATTCCAGCACCAGGATCAAGCTTCCAGCACATGGCCCCCTGTGGTACACTCAGAGGACCTCCAAACCAAGGACAGGTGGGACAAGGTGCAATAGCAGGAACCCACTGGGCCACACCTCTCCCCACAACAAGAATAATACTGGTATGGCATGCCTGTCCATAATCCCAGGGCTTGAGAGGCTGAGGCAGAAAGATTGGAAATTCAAGTCCAAGCTGGGCAATGCCATGACTCAGTGGGACTCTGTCTCAAAGTGCAAAATAAAGGGCCAGGGAGATAGCTCAGTGGCATAAGTGTCTGCCCGGCAAGCACAAGGTCCTGGGTTCAATCCCCCATACCTCCCCCCAAAAAGAAATAAATAAAAGGAAAAAAGTGACTGGGGAGATAGCTGGGCAGTCTAAGCACATATCTAGCAAGCTCAAGGACCAGGGTTTGATCCCTGGTACCACATGCTGTGCTGGCCCTGGAACCCCAGGCACACCATACTAGCCACTGAAACCAGGTGTGGTGGCACATGCCTGTAATCCCAGTGCTTGGGAAGCTGCAAACAGAATTACTACATAGTGAGACCCTGTAGACCCTGTACTAAATACATTTTTAAAAAAATAGCCTGGAGATGTAGCTCAGTGCACAGACCCTGTGTTCAGTCTCCAGTGCCATAAAAAAGCAGGGAGCAGGGTTGTAGCCTGATACCAGAACAACGGCCTAGCATGCATGAAGCCTTGAGTTCCTGAGGCCACGACATCATTATTATTATTATTATTATTATTATTATTATTTTTTTTTTTTTTTTTTTTTTTGTGGAACCAGGGATTGAACTCAGGCCCTTGCACTTGCCAGAGAAGCGCTTATTCCACAGAGCCATCTCCCTGGCCCCACGACATCATTATTAATGATGATGATGATGATAATATCTGAACTGGGGAACTGCCTGTTAATGACTCACATTTAAATTTCAAAAAAATAAAAAATAAAAATAAATAAATTTCAAAATAACTTCACAGGATACTGTAATTCTTTTTTTTTTTTTTTTTAATGGAACCGGGGATTGAACTCAGGCCCTTGCGTTTGCCAGGGAAGCGCATATTCCACTGAGCCATCTCTCCGGCCCCAAAATATAGTCACTTGTTTCATGGTAGCCACATGTATTTTTTTTTTTCACATGTGTTCTTGTTTTGTATTTTATACAAACCACAATTTTATTTATTTTGCGGTACCAAGGATCAAACTCAGGATGTTGCGCTTGCCAGGCAGGCGCTTATCCCACTGAGCTATCTCCCAAGCCCCTATAATTCTTATTTTACACATAAGTTCATTGAGACACAGGGAAGTAAAGTGATCTGATCAGGGTCACACAGCTGACAAATGTCAGGGATTTTTTGGTTGCTTTTTTTTTTTTTTTTGCTTTATCTTCAGTTTCATTATTATTATTATTTTATTTTGAAGAGTAAAAACAAGAGCAAGAAAAAAAGGGGGGGTTGGGGAGATAGCTCAGTAGAATAAGCGCCTACCTGGCAAGCGCAGGGTCCTGAGTTCAATCCCTGGTATTGCAAAAAAGAAAGAAACAGAAACAGTAACATATGACAATACATACATTACAGATTTTCAAAACAAAGATAGCTGATTAATGATTGATATATTATCTATTTTTATCATTTTCTTTTAAAAAATTAACTTTAAAGAGTATAGTAATAATTAATATGACATTAGAAACGGTACACATTTAGAAGACAAAGATGACAGGTATTTCAAGCATGGTTTTAGTATTACACATTGCCATTCTCAATTTAGTTGCTTAATTCACAGATATCAGCATAGAGAGTTAGTCAAGGTGAGAATTCTGCCCAGTAATTGCTATTTTCAGGCAAGATATGAGCTGGGGAGATGGCTCAGTGGAATAAGCGCTTCCCTGTCAAGTGCAAGGGCCTGAGTTCAATCCCCGGTTCCTCATTTAAAAAAAAAAAAAAGATAGGGCACGTTCAGAGTGGTATGGCCATAGACAATTTTTAAAAAACTGATGGAAATTCTTCGGACAATTGCCTTATCCATCTTGTATATATACATGTATGGTTTTGCCCCTGTCTTATCCAACTATTCCCCTTCTGGGAATTTTCCCGGAGGAACTGAAAACGTCATATCATAGCAATATATGTGTGACCATGTTTATAGCAGCACAATTTGTGATAGCCAGATCTTGGAAACAACCAAAATGCCCAACACCTGAGGAATGGATGAAAAAGATGTGGTATTTTTATACAATGGAGTGTTACTCAGCTATAAAGAAAAACAAACTTGAAGCCTTCATAGCTAAGTGGATGCTGCATGGATGTAGCCTGCCCATCCTATTTTATGACCATATATGTGTCAGAGTTTATGCAAACAAATGGGAGGTATCCATCTACCTATTATATTATATTTTCATAAATATATATATATATATTTATTTATATATAGTAACTTGAGGCTATACTCATAAGTGAAATAAACCAGACCAAAATAAACCAGACCCACATGTGTAAATATCATATTGTCTCCCCAAGTGTAAGAAGAAATAGAAACTGAAAGGTATAATAGACAGTTAAATAAAAAGCAGCAGAACTTAAGGATTAAACAATGAAGAGAGAGAAAGGAGAAAAGATAGGAAATAATAATAATAAAAAGATAGGAAATAGCCTTCCTGGTGAGTCGCCACCCTACCTTGGTCCCAGGCAGTCAGTGGTCTGACACGGTGACCTCCGGGTGTCTTTCCTTCACTTGTGTACAAATAGAATCAGACACAGGACACGGTGCACGTGCACTTCAAAGGCTGAGGCAGGAAGACTGAAGTGAGTTCAAGGCCTGCCAAAACCCACTTATATGTGGAAAAGCGCCAGCACTGCAGTGAAAGCCTAATAGTGAGGTTTTCATTTAGGAAAAAAACAAACAAACCAAAAAAAACCCTCTTATCCAAAGTTCAGCTCTGGGGTGACCTGCGGCAGCACATGTGCCTTGGGTTCGCCACCACTGTTTAGGCCCGAGGAACAGTTTATCTATCGGCCTTCACCCTGCTGCAGGATGTGGACACAGCGTGGCCTGGCTGGCCCACTGAAGCACTGTGGGATCCCAGACACTGAAGGGTGAGTTAGGGCAGAAGAGCTGACCCAAAGGGCACTCTATAAGCATTACCAATCAAGGAAGGTGCACTTTGCAGACCAGCATTGAGTAAAGCCAAACAACCACGCTGTGTATATACTCCGACACAGAGGAGATTATTCTTTTGTTGTTGATGTTGTTATTTTTGAAGGCATTTATTTTGTGGGTCTTGATGTGTAGTTCAAGCTCACCCCTGAATTCACTATGTACCCAAGGCTGGCCTCAAACTCAGGGCCTCAGCCCCCTTAGTGCTAGAATTACAGATGTGCACCAACTGTAGGCTTATTTGGGTTTGTTTTGATTTGTTTTGTTTGGTTCTCTTGACACAGAGTTTCACTATGCAGTTCAGGCTGGTCTAGAACTCACTTTATAGCCCAAGGTGGCCTCAGACTCCTGCCCCAGCCTCCCAAGTGCTGGAATTACAGGCGTGCATCATCACATTTGGGCTTTTAGGCTTATTCTTTATTACAAGAGTAGGGAGACCCAAAAAGACACACATAAATAAAAAAAAGAGTAGGGAGAAAATATGGGAAGATGTTAAAGTGGATTACCTGGGAATAGGAAGTTCAGGTGGAAGGGGGAAGAAGATAAGCAAGAGAGAGGAAGCCTGCCTAGCATATTTTATGACCATCTATGCACCAGAGTTCATGGAAACAAATAGGAGTTATCCATCTATTATATTATATTATATTATATTATATTATATTATATTATATTATATTATATTATATTATATTATATCATATTATCTCTATATAATATATATCATAATATATTATATATTAATATTATATATATGAAGTAGCTCATGCAGTTATGAAGCTGACCTATTATCTGTTTTCTGTGTCAGAAGGACCACAGGGTTTTTTGTTTTGTTTGTCTGTCTGAGACAAGGTCTCACCATGCAGCTCAGGCCGGCCTTGAGCTCACTCTGTAGCCCAGGCTGGTCTGGAACTTGCAGCGATCCTTCTGCCTCGGCCTCCCGAGTGCTGGGATTACCAGCATGTGCCATCATGCCTGGCTGAGGATCACAGCTTAATCCCAGCCAAAAATCTTGCAAAATTGCCAAAATTTATTATAATAATTTATAATAGTAATTATAATAGCAACAACAACCATACCAAAACCAAAACCACTAAAAATAATCAAGAGAGCTAAAGATGTGTAGCTCAGTGTAAAGGCCCTGGCATCAATCTTCATCAATTTTAAACAAAAGCAAAAACAAGGAACCTTGTCTTTGTAAGTTCCAAGCTGAGGTAGGGGAATGTTTATAGCCTAGCTTAGTCATCAGTAGCAAATGACTTTACCTCCTGCACTTTTCAGTGTTGTTTGGGCCCTCGAGGGTCACGCGATGCCAGCCTGGGGAGGTTCCACGTGTTTCCTCACAACACCAGGTCAGGGCTGGGCTCCCCCAGGGGTGGTGATGAGCTCCCATGCTCCCAGTCACTTGGGAAGCTTGAGTCAGGAAGCCTGAGGCCAGCTTGGACAACACATCAAAAAGAAAAAATTCAAATGCTGATTTCACCTGGAAACATCACAGACACATTGAGAAATAACATTTGTCAAATATTTGGACACCTTATATCCAGTCAGGTTAGTTAAAGCTAAACACAGACTGTATACCATATGTATGTAAAGTTATATGTGTCTCTTCTCAGAGCAGCCCTGCTCATGGGCTGAGGAGCTTCGCCCTCCAAACCCCACAAGGTACCAGCCAGCGGCACTTCCACACCTCACGCTCTTCATGGGGTTACTCCACCCTCAGGCAGTTGCACCGGGCCTAGTCAGATAGTTAGTAAGCACACGTGTGACAGGTGGCTGGGACTGTGAGCTCAGACTTCCTGGAGGAAGAGGCATTGAGGCTGAGGAAGTGTTGGCCAGACAGAGACCAGGGTGGGGAGAGCAGTAGCGGCCAGAGAGGGATGGGGGCGCTTGGGATGAGGCTGTGGTGGGTCTACCCTCACCTGCTTCCGCCTCTAGGGACAGCCACTCTTCCTCCCCCCTCCCCCTTGCTGTCCCTACCCCTTGACTGTGTAGATCTTGCCCAAGCCATAAGTTATTTTGCATTTTAACAATATTTCATATATTTTTTCAATAAAAATAACTAAACATAAACATAAATATTTAAATTTCTTTCTGTAATAGGCCTAAAAGTTTTGGAAATTTCTGTTTAAAATTTTTTTTCTGTTTAAGAAGAAAGAGCCAGGGCTGTGATGGTGTAAATCTGTTCTTCCAGCACCTGGGAAGCTGAGGCAGGAAAATCAATGCAAATTCAAAGCCAGCCTGGGCTATCTAGGGAACTCAAAGCCAGCTTGAACTACACAGTAAGACTGTCTCAAGAGAGAGAGAGAGAGAGAGAGAGAGAGAGAGACAGTAATACACGATTACAACCCTTGTAACACATGAAGAAATTGCACGTCAATAACATTAAAAAAAAAAAAATCTCAGGCTAGTGAGACAGCTCAGCAGCATAAGCGCCTGCTTGGCAAGCACAAATTCCTTAGTTCAATTCCTGGTACTAAATAAATAAATAAATAAATAAAATCTCTACCCGATTCAGACATTTGATGATGAAGACTAGAAAAAAACACTGGAGTCTGGTGCAGTGGTACACACATGTAATCCCAGCACTCTGGGAGCCTGAGGCAGGAGGATCACAAGTTCAAGTCCTACTTACATAATTTAGTGAGATCGCGTTTAAAATAAAAAAGGGGGGGGCTGGGGCTGTAGTTCAGTGTAAAGGCCCCAGGGTCAATCCTAGTACCACACATACACACAGAGTCTTTATCAAGCTGGGAATACTACTATACATATTAAATATTTAGAAATTACCATTTTATAATGAAAGTTAAAACACATAACGCACTAGTTGCCCCATCTGATAGTCTTTGCTTCCAGTGCTGGGCATTGAACCCAGGGCCTAGCATGAGCTAGCCAGTGCTCTGCCCCAGAGCTGCATCCACTGCTGCCACGCCCAGGGCAAATATTTCAGCTTAAGAAATCTTTTTTTCCCCCACAGACACAGCTCAGATTGGCAAGAGGCCATCCACAGCCTCTTCAGCTTGGCTGCATCTGTTGCTTCATACAAACCTACTCACTTCCCTTTTTAATGAGGAAAATATTTTGTCTGCTTGCCTGGAGTTTGGTTTTGCTGTTGAAATGAACACTCTTAATTCAGATTCCAGGTCAGTCTCTGGTTCCTGTTAGAGTATGTCTTAACATTCTCCTTTCCTCTTTGCATTCTGCCACTGAAGTATTGGTCCCAAAGAACTGTAGTCTAAGGTGGGGGTTTCAGTACTGAAATACTCTAGGGTACATTATCTGGTAGTCTCGAATAGTGACCGTCTCCTAGCAAGATTAGCAGCGCTAGTCAGGTGTGGCGGTGCACACCTGTAATCCCAGCTCTCTAGGAAGCTGAAACAGGAGGACCGCCAAGTTGGAGCTTTATCCCAGGCAATTTAGTATTGTAGGAAGATCCTGCCTCAAAAAAGAACAAAACAAAACAAAAAAGTCACCAGGTATGATGGCACATGCCTATACTCCCAGCACTCAGGAGAATCACTAAGAGTTCCAAGGCCAGCCTGGGATACATAGTGAGGTCAAGGCCAACCTAAACTGCATAGCAGGACCCTGACTCAAAAAAATGTCTAAAGGTGGATCTCAGAGCAGAGGCCCAGGTGCTCTTTCAGCCTCTGCACGTTGGCCTGCAGGGACTCAGTGAATTTGTTCTGCCGCCTTGGGTCCACCGAGACCATCTTCTTGTGAATACCAGCCACCCGCAGCTCCTCCAGACCGAAGCCCCTGCCTGCTCGGACCTTGGTGTGGTGTCGCACCTGGAACAGCACATGATGGGCTGGATGCGTCTGGACGCGGGGCGCCGGACGATGCGGCCCGCTTCTGCCTGCC
>NW_004524594.1:22694406-22711657 GCF_000260255.1 Octodon degus | reverse complement strand
ATAAATAAATAAATAAATATTAAAAAAAATGATCTTTGTGGTACTGCTTGTAATGGGGAAATATTAGAAATAATCAGGAAAATGGGTACATACATCTGAGCAACAAATCACTGTGTAACCATTAAAATGGTGCTGTAGAATATTTTGTGCTAAGTGTTAGATGTATACTGCTAAGCAAACAAGCTGAACTTTAAGTATACTAAGGACCAATTTACCAATTTTTCTGGGTACTTGTGTGTGTGTGTGTTTGGGACAAAGTCTCCCTATGTACTGCAGGCTGGCCTTGAACTCATGGGGATCCTTCGGCCTCAGCCTCTGATGAGCCACTATGCCTGGCTCATCCAATTCTTCTGTTAAACAGATAGCATCATAATCTGCAGGAGGGTTTGGCAAAGGGCCAGAAGAAACCAAGTACCTCAAACACAATTATTTGGTTTAAATATGAAAAGAATTGTAAACAACATGTAAATAATGAGTGTGACTATGTTCTAATAAAACCTTATGAGGGCTGGTGAGATAGCTCAGCAGACTAAGTGCCTGTTTAAGCAAGGGCAGGGACTGGAGTTTGATCCCAGGCAACACATCCTCCACTCCCCTTTAGGCATGAGTCAGCCAGAGAGACCAAGACTGGCTATGGTGGCACATGCCTCTAATCCCAGCGCCAGGGAGGCTGAAAACAGGAGAATCGCTACAAGTATGAGCTGCATGGTGAGACCCTATACCAAATACATTAATAATAATAATAATAATAATAATAATACCTTGTGAACATTGAAATTCAAACTTCATGTAATTTTCATATACCATGAAATATTTTTTTGCCCAGCCATTTAAAAATGTAAAAACCCACAGCAGAAGACCGAATCTAGACCCATTTCTCATTGTAGAATAAGCTAAAATCAAAATGGATCAAAGAATCAAATATTACAACAAACACACTTAACCTGCTGGAAGATAAAATAAGTAAAACTCTTGAAGACATGGGCACAGTAAAGTCTTCCTGAACAGAACCCCAACTGCATAGGAGATAGTACCAAGAATCAAAAAAATGGGATCATATCAAATTTTAAAACATCTGCACAGCAAAAGAAACAACCAGGAATGCCAGGTGCAGTAGCACACACTTGTAGTTCCAGTGCTCAGGAGGCTGAGGCAGGAGGATCACTGTGTTCAAGACCAGATAGGGCTACATAGTGAGTTCAAGGCCAGCCTGAACTGCAGTTAGAATTTGTATCAAAAAAGAAAGAAAGAAAGAAAGAAAAAAAGAAAGAAAGAAAGAAAGAAAGAAAGAAAGAAAAGAAAAAAGAAAGAGAGAAGGAAAAAAGAAAGAACAAAAACCTACAGAATGGGAAAAAACGGGAAAGTAGAATGAATAGATGCTTCACAGAGGCACAAATGGCCATTAAATACATCAAGAAATATTCAACATCTTTGGCAATTAGATAAATGCATATGAAAACAACACTGAAAGGTTGGCATGGCAACATACACCTGTAAATCCAACACTTGGGAATCTCAGGCAATAAGATCATCGTAAATTCAAGACCAGCCTGGGCTACCCGAAGAGTTCAAGGACAGCATGAACTACATAATGAGACCCTGTTTCAAACAGAACAAAACACTGAGAGCCCATCTTACCCCAGAAAGAAATCAAGTAATAAGAAAGACTATTTTTTCCGGCGGTGAAGACCTCCCCATGAGAACATGCCTCTCTCAAAAGATCTTCTTCATCCCTCTTCGGAGGAGAAGAGGAAGCACAAGAAGCAGAGCCTGGTGCAGAGCCCCAATTCCTACTTCATGGACAAGAAGTGCCCAGGATGCTATAAAATCACCACGGTCTTTAGCCACGCACAGACAGTAGTTCTGTGTGTCGGCTGCTCCACTGTCCTGTGCCAGCCTATTGGGGGGGGGGGAAGCAAGGCTCACAGAAGGATGTTCCTTCAGGAGGAAGCAGCACTAACAGTACCCTCAATCAAATGAGTGGGAAGCCATCCCAATACACACGTTTGGTTAAAAAAAATTAACAAAGGCTGTAGGGGGAAATGCTTCTACTTTGTTGGTGAGAATGTAAATGAGCATAACCATTATCGAAATCAGTGTGGATGGAAATGTTTCAAAAAACTGACCAACGTGGTGCTGCATGCTTGTAATACCAGCACTCAAGAGGCTGAGGCAGGAGGCCAGTCTGGGCTACATAGTGAGTCTAAGGTCGGTTTAACACCAGCCAAGTAAGACCTTGTCTCTAAAACCCCCCCAAAACAAGCAGAAAACTTTAAAAAAAAAAAAAAAACCTTAAAAATGGGTTGAAAAGATAGCTCAGTGCCTGCCTGGCAAATGCAAGGACCTGGGTTTGATCCCCAGTTCTGCATTCCCTGTCAACCCCAAAACATGGGTGCGCCATGTAGGCCACCCAGACTGGGCATGGTGGTTCAGTGTTGGGGAGGCTGAGACAAGGAGGATCACTATGAGTCCAAGCTGCGTAGCAAGACCTTGTACCAAATAAATAATTTAAAAAATTTTTAAAACCCCCTTAAAACTATAAATTTTACTTGATCCAGCTATTCTTCCAGATACTTTCCTTAAAGACCGAAAGCCATCATATTACGGTGATACGTGCATACTCATGCTTATAGCAGCACAATTCACAAGAGCTACATCTTGGAAGCAGCCTATGTAGCCATCAACAGGTGAAAGGATAAAGAAAATGTGGCATTTACACACAGTAGAGTACTACTTTGCCATAAAGGATAAATTTGAATCAATCATAGCAAATGAGACCATAATGACCATAAAAGGGGCTGGGTAGATGGCTTAGTGGAATAAGTGCTTCCCTGGCAAGCACAAGGGCTGGAGTTGTTCAATCCCCGGTTCCGGAAAAAAAAAAAAAAAAAACACAACAAAACCATAAGATGAAGTGAAATAAATCAGACACATGCAGTACAGCTACAGGCTAGCCTTCTCCTGTCTTCTCCTTTTTTCCTCTTTTCCTGCAACATTTTCCTTTAGATTTGGCTCATCCCTCTGCCTGTTTAAATCTTTACTCTATAATATATCCTTATTCAGGCCTTTGAGCGTTTTTTTGTTGTTGTTCTTGTTTTATGAGACAGGATCTTACTACGTAGTCCAGGCTGGTCTTGAGCTGAGTGCTGGGATTTCAGCCCTGAGCTATCACATCTGGGTGGGTGAACATTCTGTTTTAAGTTGCAATTGGTCTGGCCATCTCTTGTACTTTGTTCAATTTTTGGTTTCTCTTAATTCCTTTGGGTGTGGTGGTACTGGAGATTGAACCCAGGACCCTACTACTAGAGAAGCACTCTACCACCAACCTACATCCCAAGCCCTTTTTTGATTTTATGACAGTCTACCCAAGTTGTCTAGACTGGCCTCTTTAACTTGCGATCTTTTTGCTTCAGCCTCTCAAGTAGCTAAAGTTAAAGGTATGTGCCACCACATCCGGCATATCACTCTTTAATAAATAATTTTTAATATATTTATTTGCTATATTCGTTTCTTCTCGCCCAATGTCCCTAGTAAGTTCCATGAGGCCAGGTTTTTATCTCGCGATGAATTGCAGGCTCGAAAAAATATTACCAGTCACAAGGTAGCAGCTCAGGAAATATTTGCTGAATATATGAACGAACAGCATAAATACTATTTTAAAAATCGGAAACCAAACAGGCAAAGCAACCAATTTGAAATCTTGAGTATCTGGTGACATCCAAAGGGGCGGTGCATTCCGATTCCTTTAGCTCCACCCACTCCCAGCTTCCAAACCAAGTACTTCTGGCTCTCCAGGTCCACCCCCGGCTGAGCTCATGCAGCTACCACCCGGCCTCGCCGCTTACAGCCAGTAGGGGACACCCGAGCGCAGCCGTCTGTCAAAGCCCAAACACTAGATCCACGTGACCCGCGTCGCACCCGGTGGGCGTCACGTGACAGATTTAGTTTTCCTCCAATGGCTGTACACGTTGGGGGGCATTTTTATCCAGAACCTGGCCTGAGGCTTCGAAAAGCCTGTTTTTCGGTCACCTAAACGCAATGCCTCTCCTACTCCAGTTCGGTAGCATATCTCTCAAGGGTCCTCTTTAAAGCAATTTCGAAAGGCCTAGGCCGGCAGCGCTCTCAGTCCCGGAAGTGACATCTGCCAGAGGGGCCGGAAGTGGCAGTGGAGGGAGGGAAGATGGCGGAGGTGGTGAGTCCGGTGCCCGGGGCGGGGCGGAGGGAGCCAGGGGAGGTGGGTAGAGCCCGAGGCCCCCCAGTAGCCGACCCTGGCGCCGCGCTGTCTCCCCAGGGGGAGATAATCGAGGGCTGCCGCCTACCCGTACTGCGGCGGAACCAGGACAACGAAGATGAGTGGCGTGAGTGACGTCGGGGGGCGGGGCCACAGAACCCGAGGGCGAAGGGCGGGAGTCAACCGACCCACCCCGCAGGAGGCGGGGCCTCGGGTATTCTGGGCGGGGCGTACTCCCAGGGAGGGGTGTGGCCCTCAGCAGTGTGGGGATGGACAGGGCGGGGCTTGGAAAAGGGTGGCCCTTAGTGACTGAAGAGGGCTTGGGCGAGAACCTCTAGGTGCTTGGGTTCCGATGTGACGGTAGGGCTCAGGTCAGAGAAGGACGGAGTCTCCACGCCTGCCCACCTAAGACCCCTGTTTGTGTTGTTCCCATAGCCCTGGCCGAGATCCTAAGTGTGAAGGACATCAGTGGCAGGAAGCTTTTCTACGTCCACTACATTGACTGTGAGTTTCGAGCTGGGGTGAAGTGGGGTTACAGAATAGTGTTTGGGGGAAGCTTCTGGCATTCCCTCCTGAGCTCTTTTTATTGCTGCAGTCAATAAACGTCTGGATGAGTGGGTGACCCACGAGCGGCTGGATTTAAAGAAGATTCAGTTCCCCAAGAAAGAGGCTAAGACCCCCACCAAGAACGGACTTCCTGGTTCCCGGCCTGGGTCTCCAGAGAGAGAGGTGGTGAGTAGGTCCCCCTGCTTCACCTCTTCTCTCCTGCCTCCTCCTTCTCTCACCCCATGGCCTTAGGGGCTTCTTGGATTGGCTGGAGGCAGCATTCTCCTGGCTCAGCTTGTAAAGAATGGGGCCACATTATAGCTGTAACTTCCAGAGTCCAGTGGCCATTTCTAAATCCTTGAGAAGGCAGAGGGTGGGCTTTGATCAGTCTGAGCTGAGGGGCCCCTCCTCTTCGCCATCCCACCACCATACCCACCCCAGAGGAAGACCCTGGACCTATCTCTACAGCCGGCCTCCGCCCAGGCCAGCGGGAAGACCTTGCCAATCCCGGTCCAGATCACACTCCGCTTCAACCTGCCTAAGGAGCGGGAGGCCATTCCCGGTGGCGAGCCCGACCAGCCGCTCTCCTCCAGCTCCTGCCTGCAACCCAACCACCGCTCAACGGTACCCTCAGCAATTCCAGGGACCTTGCTTTCTTCTCAGGTCCCACCTTCTCTACCTTCTGACCCACCTTTCTTGGTTTCTCTCTACAGAAACGGAAGGTGGAGGTGGTTTCACCAGCAACTCCGGTGCCCAGTGAGACAGCCCCGGCTTCCGTTTTTCCCCAGGTGAGCCCTCCAGTTTCTCCTTCCTTTCTTCTGTTCTTTTGCTGCCTTCTTCAGGCTCACCTCATAGCTACTTGTTCTATTCCTACCATCTCGTCTGCAGAATGGGTCAGCCCGTAGAGCAGTGGCAGCTCAGCCAGGACGGAAGCGAAAATCAAATTGTCTGGGCACTGATGAGGTAGGTGTGCACAGCTGTGGAAGACCAAGCTGGGTGGAAAGCAGGGGAAGGAGGCGAGGTGGAGGGGTTAGGGAGCACCTAGTTTAAGAGTAAACAGGAGGGGCTGGGGAAATGGCTCAGTGGAATAAGAGCTTCCCTGGCAAATGCAAGGGTCTGAGTTTGATCCCCGGTTCCACAAAAAAAAAAAAAAAAGAGTAAACAGGGAGGGGCTGGGGAGATGGCTTAGTAGAATAAGCGCTTCCCTGGCAAGTGCAAGGGCCTGAGTTCAATCCCTGGTTCTGCCAAAAAAAAAAAGTAAACAGGGAGTGGTGGGGTTGGTGAGAGGAGCCAGGTGGAACATGGTTCAGATTAGTCACTGGATGATGTTTTCCAAGTTAGTTTCTCCAGGATTTTGGTTTCTTTATTTTGGAAAGTGGGGATTATGGTACATTCCCCACAGAATTGCCATTATGCTTGAGAGAGGAAACGTGGCAGGGCTGTGAGCTGCAGTGTCCTGCAGAGCTGTCCCCCTGTAACCTGGTGTCTTCCACCGGTCCTGAGCAGGATTCCCAGGACAGCTCAGATGGAATACCTTCAGCTCCACGCATGACTGGCAGCTTGGTGTCTGACAGGAGTCATGACGACATTGTCACCCGGATGAAGAACATTGAGTGCATTGAGCTGGGCAGGCATCGCCTCAAGCCGTGGTACTTCTCCCCATACCCACAGGAGCTCACCATGTTGCCTGTCCTCTACCTATGCGAGTTCTGCCTGAAGTATGGCCGTAGCCTCAAGTGTCTGCAGCGTCACTTGGTATGAGTGGTCCTGGGAGGCTGCCCTCCCAATACCTCAAACCCAACCTTCACCTCTGATCCCGTTTTTCCTCAGACCAAGTGTGACCTGCGGCACCCACCAGGCAATGAGATATACCGAAAGGGAACCATCTCATTCTTTGAGATTGATGGACGGAAGAACAAGGTCAGTGGTTGAGGGGCAGTGGGGCCTGGGGTTAGTCAGATAAGCAGCTTCTTCCTGCTCTGGAAAACGTGTGTGTAGCCTATTTTTATTGAATTCTTGCATAGGGCAGGTACAGGCTATACAAAGGACCAGGAATTAGGATGTGTTCTGAGAGCTCATGATCTGTGGCAAGGCAATGCCAGCAGCTACTCAGATCCTTATGTGAGCAGTGATGAAACAAGGGTGGGTTAGCAGGGTCCAAAGGTGGTGGTAATCAAAGCTTCAGAGGTGACTTTTGAGCGTTGACAGAGACCTACAGAATTAGTGTAAAAGGTAAAGATCACTGGTCAAAAGGTCAAGCAGAGACCATGTTGTCACAAGAATTCAGGTGAAAAGATTGAGGTCAATAGGAAGTAGACATACAAGGTTTGGGTTTGTGCCAGTAAGGAAGGAGAAACCTAGAGTCTGCTGAAAGTGAGACTTCTCCAGTCTGGAGCCTTGAGGGCAGTGAGTGAGAAGTTGGTCTTTTAACTGGCAGGAAGCTCCAGCCTAGGCCTT
Organism: Octodon degus; assembly: GCF_000260255.1. Taxonomy (NCBI): domain Eukaryota; kingdom Metazoa; phylum Chordata; class Mammalia; order Rodentia; family Octodontidae; genus Octodon; species Octodon degus. Next base: position 22,704,423 of record NW_004524594.1, on the reverse strand, counting down.
GGGAGTTTGGGATGATGTTATTCTGTTGGTGGAAGTGTGGCACTGGTGCCCAAATGGTTGTATCTAGCACGTGCTTAAGAACTATGTGGAAACTGTATGTAGCAAATAAAGTAACAAGATTCATAGTTTTGCTGGGGTCAGGGGCTAAAGTTGTTATTCTAAATTTCAAAATTCCTTACTTCCACCACACTATAGTACCTCAGTCTTTAAGCGGGGAAGCTAGACTTCCTAGACTGCCACATAGGCAAAGCTTCTGATGAGGCCTTGTTGGAGTGTCATTTCACGGGGACACTGTTGTTGACTGAGTGTGGCACAGCCCCCAAGGGCAAGGCTTAGGTGGCCATACCTCATGGGAAAGCTGTCTGGGGCCAAAACCGTGACCCCAGGGAGCAGTACTCAGTACCTGCCCAGCTAGGACATAAAGCTCCCCAGAATGCTAATAGCCTTTTCCTTTGCAGAGTTACTCCCAGAATCTGTGTCTTCTGGCCAAGTGTTTCCTCGACCACAAGACCTTGTACTATGACACAGACCCCTTCCTCTTCTATGTCATGACAGAGTATGACTGCAAGGGCTTCCACATTGTGGGCTACTTTTCCAAGGTCAGTGCTCATCCAGATATGCTTTGGCCCACCCTGAACCAGGCCCCTCTCTCACACTCAGCTGCTCTTCCAGGAAAAGGAGTCCACAGAAGACTACAATGTGGCCTGCATCCTGACGCTGCCTCCCTATCAGCGCCGGGGCTATGGCAAGCTGCTCATTGAGTTCAGTGAGTATGTATGCTGCTGCCTGGCCAGGTACTGGCAGACCAGCAGAGCCAGGCCACCCATCAGCTCCCACACACAGATGTGTTGGGTGTCTGTGCAGCCCAGTCACTAAGGGAGCCAGACAGAAGTACAGGTGGGATTCTTATCAAGGTCCTCTCCCTTCTCGGACTGACCACCCTGCTTTCTGGACTAGGTTGAGGGCTGTGCTATCCCTTGATCAGGTTCTATATATTATCCAGCCTTTCCCAAATCTGAGTTATCTGCCCTCTCTGAAGCCCTGGGGTACCTTAGAGAACTTCTATTCATCTGTCTGGGCCTAAGTTTTGATACACATTCTTGGATAAGGGCCAGTGATATATCCCCGAGTATCTCATAAGCCTTGCTAGCAGCAGATCAAACTTAATTTACCACATACTGTCCCCTCCTTTATGCTACTAGAAATTAAACCCAGCACCTTTGAATAGAACTGTATCCCTTTTTTATTTATTTATTTTTTTTTTAGTTTTTGAGATGGCCTCAGTTATTCAGACTGGGTTTGAGCTTCTAGTTTTCCTGCTATAACCTCCCAGAGTGGGATTTTAAGTATGCACCACCAGGCCCAAGTATCCTACTCCTTTGTCAGATTCAGTTCTTTAAAGCCCAGAAGGCACACTTCCCCTCAGTATCTCTATCCCCAATGCTGTTTTTTGCCTCCTTGATTCTCTCTCATCCTCATTCCATTCACTGCTCTAGGAGCCTTTGGAATAATAAAGCTCTGCCTGGGGGAGGCTTTGCCTGTTACCTGCTAAAGATACAGATGCTTGACCTGACCAAAGTCACAATTTGTTTGAGAAATTTTATTGGTTAAATAGTACCAGGAGGGAGTCACATCCCCAGCTTGATAGCAGGCAAATACTTAAAACAAACATGCCAGGAGACTTCTGTTAAACGGGATGTGGGTGGGGCTACTGGGAGCACCAGGTCAGCATAGCATAGACAGGTATTCACTGAGGGGACTGTAGAGGCAGTTATAGCCTTGAGGCGCCCATCAGAACTGCATGCAGTGTCAACCTAACTGCTGGGGAGGATCCCAAGTGTATTCCCTTCCCCTTCGTGGTTCCTCTCTCCAGACATCATGCTTTCTCTCTTACCATAGGGTGCCCAGTTGAAATCAGGAGAAGATGACCAGTAAGAGACACAAGTGCAGGAAAACCAGAACAGATTCAAATCCATCATGGGGCTAGTTAAGACTGATGGTGAAGAAGGGCTCCTGTAAAGCAGTAGGCACCCTAGGGCCCTGGCAGCAGACTAAAAACCATACTAAATAGCTATAAGGCTCCTTGGTTCTGCAGGGCCTGAGGGCCCCAGGAGGAGCCAAAGGCCTACTGTAGAGGTCAGCTGCCTGTTCTGAGGAATAGCCTCCCTCTGCTTCAGAAGGACCTTGGCACACTTTCCCTCTGCATCCTCAGTTGCTCAGCAACAAGTCCCACAGCAGTTGATATCCCTAAGTCATAACTAGAGATTAACTCCACTCACTTAAGCTCTGTCAGGTGTGGCCAGAGATGAGGGTCTGTTTCTGTTTCCTCCTCATGCACCCAGCCACAGAGGCTGAGGTGGCACAGGAAAACGGGTGATACCTTCCCACAAGCCTTTTTCTCTGCATTACGCCAGCCCTTGAGTCTTCACTGCCTCTTCAGCACCTTCTATAGCTGCTTTGTCAGTGCCCTTTACCATATTTGGCACACAGGTGAATTGACCTTCATGAAGAAACAGGCAGAATAGAGAAGCCATACAGCCATATCACTGAATTACCAATGGGAAGGGCCAGGTTAGCAACTAGGCAGCAAAACTCTACAGCACATGCTCATAAACTGCGTATGTGCACGTGTGACTGCTTAATCACCCTCTCTTGCTTCATTACTTTAGGTTATGAACTCTCCAAGGTAGAGGGGAAGACAGGGACCCCTGAGAAGCCCCTCTCCGATCTTGGCCTCCTATCCTATAGAAGTTACTGGTCCCAGACCATCCTGGAGATCCTGATGGGACTGAAGTCAGAGAGTGGAGAGAGGCCGCAGATCACTATCAAGTGAGCCTGGCTCCACCTACCTGGGGGTGCATGGCATGGCCTATGTGTTCCTGGGGCTCCTGGGACAAGTGAAGGCCCTTAGGGGACCTGACTTTTACCCTCCCACAGCGAGATCAGTGAAATTACCAGTATCAAGAAAGAGGATGTCATCTCCACCCTGCAGTACCTCAACCTCATCAATTACTACAAGGTAGGGAGGCAAGCTGGGGAGACAGGTGAGTGGGTGCTGAGTGAGCCCTATGTGAGCTGACCACTTGCTGGCCTGTGTCCTGCTCAGGGCCAGTATATCCTTACTCTATCAGAGGACATCGTGGATGGGCATGAGCGGGCAATGCTCAAGCGACTCCTTCGAATTGACTCCAAGTGTCTACACTTCACTCCCAAGGACTGGAGCAAGAGAGGAAAGTGGTGACAAGGCACTGCCTGCTACAGCAGCATGAGCCAGCAGAGCTGGGGCCATCAGCCTGCTACACAAACCCCCTGGGGTTACCAGGAGACATGCCACAGGAGGCAAAGCTGAATACAGCTCCCAGAAGAGGGGCGGGGCCAGCACCGAGGCCCACCCAGGGCTCAGGTCAGCACCGTGGTCAGCTGCCACAAGCCCAGGCCCACAATGAACCAGGGACCAGAGGGAGCCGGGCAGCCGGACACCTCCTTGCCCCGCAGTGTGTACAGTGTGATGGGGCTTGGGGCACTATGTACAGAAGGCTGGTGATTATAAAAATTTCTTTTATAAAGTAAATGCTGGGGATCAGGTAGGTACTGACTGCAAACATTTTTTTATCTTTTGCTTGTTTGTTTTTGAGATAAGACTTATGTAGTCCGGGATGGCCTCAAACTCCCCTAGACTAGATCCTCCTGAGTGCTTGGATTACAGGTGTGGTTGCAAAATTCAGATTTCTTGCCCACTCCACCTTGTCCCAAGCAATAAATTGTTTCCTTAGGCCAGGGCCACCAAGGATTTTTGGAGAGGTAGCCATACTAGCTTGGGGGCACTAACATACCCAGACTCACAGATGCCATAAGCTCCTTTATTGGGCTGATGGAATCAATGGCTCCACAAAACTGCCTTCTGGTGTGGGATGGGATTGACAGCTTTCAATTCCAAGCTTTCTTCTCAGTCCTCGGGCACCTGTGCGTGAATCTGCAACAGAAGTCACCTCTGCTGTGTGATTTCTCAACCTCAGCAGCCAGTAGCACACATACCTGGGGAGGGTCCCAGCTGCTCAGGACCCTTTCAGGAAGGCCACAAAAAAGTGGAGAGCAAAGGGCTGGGGAGATAGCTCAGTAGAATACATACTTGCCTGGCAAGTGCAAGGTCCTGAGTTCAATGCCCCGTACCACAAAAAAAACCAAAAAGTGGAGGGCAAGCCATGCTCCATCCACCCCTTTGTTCTCCCCAGCCTTAACGCCCCAAATCCACTGGGACAAAAAGATGAGGGGGGGGGGGACTAGTCCTGGAAGGTGAGCCCATACGTCTACTCACCGCTGCAGCGAGGATGGGCCAAGCTAGGGCGCCCCGCACTTTAGCGTATGGGCCAGGGACGGTTTCCAGGCCCCACACCGTGAAGCGGCTGAAGCTGCCGGTGGCTTCCATAAACCGGTCCTGGGGAAGGGGCCTGGTTCAGCAAAGGAAACGCCACACCAGTCTGCCCTCTTGCCAACCCCATCCCCTCTGCTCACGAAGCTCCGCTCCAGCGATTTCTGCTCCTCTTTCTCGCCATTGTTCTCTGAGCCGCCGAAGTCCTGCTTCCCTATCAGTCCCTCTCCCTTCTCCTCTGTCACCGTCACGTATCCCTCGAGGCCGGGCGGCACAGACACCTCCTCGCCCCGCAGACTGCGCCCACGAAATGACACCTGGAGGCCTGCAGGAAAGGAACGGAGCTATAGGGCGGCACGGGCGGGGAACGTCCAGGGGGACGCGGGGGCTGCCGGGAGCGCGGGCGGACAGCACGGCTCACCGTCCTCGCCCTGGCGGATGGCTGGCGTGAAGAAACGCTGAACCGGGGCCGGCCGGTTCGCTAGGACCTCGCAGGGAAGAAGGTGTAGCACGGCTGGGGCGGCGTTGAGCAGCGTGGCGGGGCGCACGTGGACACGTTGTTTTTCCACCACGGACTCGCCGCTACTATCCATCCCCCTCCACTCTCAGACTGAGGCTGAAGCCGAAGCTGGCGCGGAAGTGCGCGGGACCTGTCGGGAGGCAGCGCAGAGACTCCTGGGAAACGTAGTCCCTACAGCTGGGCTTCTACGAGCCACGCCCAGCTCTTTAGCATTTTAAAAAATGATAGATGTGTTCTTTGTAAAATTTTAAAACGACTCGGGAGAGTAACCCCCCGTTTCTTCTTCTTCTTTTTTTTTTTTGGCAGACCCGGGGATTGAACTCAGGCTCTTGCACTTTCCAGAGAAGCACTTATTCCTCCGAGCCATGTCCCCGGCCCCGGGAGTACCCTTTTCATGTAGGTTAACACGTTGTCTTTTTTTTTTTCGGGACAGGGTCTTTCTATGTAGTTCAGGCTGAACTTGAACTTGCTATGTAGCCAAGGCTGGCCTACTACTCAAATAAAAATAACAAAATAATAAAGAATAAATAGTAAAAAAGTACTATTTCAGGCAATCCTTCTACCTCAGCTTCCTGAGTACTGAAATTATAGACATGCGCCACCACACCCTGCTATTATTTTTAGTTATTAGGGACACCATTTGTGTTTTGTCTTACAGACCTAACTATGGGGTGATTTTTGTACCGCGGATGTTTTTTAGTAAGATTTATAAATATTTTTTCATTATGTCTTAGGTTTTGCAAAACTGTTTTTGGTTTAATTCTTCTGTAATATCATTAGTTCAGATAACGAAGTTATGTTTTGTCAAGTTCTCCCATACAACAAAGATATAAAATTGGCTATTTGGATTACAATTGTATCAATTTATAGATTTAAAAAAAAACACTCACGGTTCTGTAAAGATGTTACATTTTATATTTTAGTTGTTTAACCAGATATCAAAAGATTTTTTTAATCTGTAATAGTTTTTATTTTATTGAATTCTCCAAAATTAGTCCTTCCCCCCCCCCACAATACTGGGGAGCAAACTTGGGACCTGGCACTTGCCAGGCAGGCACTTATGCCCCTGAGATATTAAAATTAGTCTTTTCCAAATAGTGATAATTTTTGGCTTTGTATCTTGTAATTTGCTTTCTTTTCTAGTAGCCCTGCTATTCTATTGAACATATACAATATCACAGAACCTCAACATCACACAAGGTCACTCTGTGACTATGAAGAAGCAAGACTGGAAACCTGTACAATCATGTTTCAGCACTAGAAAGAGTTGAGCACTGTCCTGATGATGAAAACAACAAGATGTCCCTCTTCCTTGGATAATAAAGTGAGATTGGGGCTGGTGAGATGGCTCAGTGGTCTAAAGCACCTACTTAGAACAAGCTTAGCAAAGCACAGGGACTGCGGTTCAATCCCCCAGCGCCAGCCAGCCCCGCCCCCTGGTGGGCTGAGCTGGCCACACACACACACACAATAAATAAATAAAAATTTTTAAAAAAATAAAAAATAAAGTGAGATCACTTTTTTCTTTACTGATTATAGTATCAGCCTCTGTCTAGTCTGCCCTCCTCCTAGCCCCTGCTTCTGACAGCATGCAATCCAGAGTGAAGCCCCAGTTCCCAAGTCCTTCCCCAGATCACTGAACCCAGACACAAATCCCATGAGCCCTACTTCTAGTACACTGAGATGTGCCACTGTGCAAGAGTACTAAACCTAGGTTATTCAACTGTGGAGGTGTTCCTGGTGGGCTTTGCCAGAAGAATACTGACAGATTTAGGGAAGGTCTTGCTTTAGTTTTCCACTGAGAATAAAATAGGCAATTCCTGCTAGGTGTGGTGGCACATACCTGTAATTCCAGCTGTCGAGAGGCAGAAGCAGAAGGTTTGTTGAAAGTTTGAAGCTACTTTGGGCTACAAAGTGAGTTCAAGGGCCAGAGATATAGCTTAGAGATACAATACCTGCCTGGAAAGCATAAGGTCATGAGTTCAATTCCTGGTACCAAAAAAAAAAAAAAAAAGTAAATTCAAGGCTAACCTGAAGTGTACAATGTTTTGTCTCAAAAAAAAAAAAAAAAAAAAAAAAAAAAAGGGCTGGAGATATAGCTCAGAGGCATAAGTGCCTGCCCAGCAAGTGCAAAGTTCCACGTTCAATCCCCAGTACCAAAAAAAGAAAAGACAATTCTACTTATTTGCATCTATCTATATAGCTGGGACATTTATTTCATGTGTAGTAGTTACTACAATAGAGCTTATTTCAAGCTGGGCATAGTGGCACATGCCTCTGTTCCAACTCTCAGGAGGCTGAGGCAGGAGGATCACTTCAAATTCAAAGCTAGCCTGCAGTACATAGTAAGTTAAGTCAGCTGGGAATACACATCAAGATCTTGTCTCTGAAAACCAAAATTTAGGCTGTGTGTGGTGGTGCACACCTGTAATCCCACCACTCCAGAGGCTAAGGCAGGAAGATTGCTATGAGCTTAAGGCCAGCTTAACTACATAGTGAGTTCAAGTCCAGCTTGAATTATAGTGTGAGACCTTGTCTCAAAAAAAAGAAAAGGTGAGGTGTGGTGGGATATGCCTGTAAATCCAGAACTGAGGAGGCTGAGGTAGGAAGATTGTTTCAAGGCTGAGGCCAGCTTGGTTTACAAAGTGAGCTCAAGGCCAGTCTGAACTGTATAGTGAAACCCTGTCTCAAAAAGAGAAAAAAATAATTTACTTTTTTAAAAAATAATTTATTTCTTGATCATTTATGCTTGTTTCTATAAAAATTGGGTGGTTTTTGTTTTAATTTCTAATTTATTCACAGATAATTCAATTTATCTGTGGCAAGCCTTTACAAACTTCCTGTAAAGGTTTAAAATATTTTATCTTTAAAATTATTTATTTGGTACAGGGTCTCACTACAAAGCTCAGACTTGTAGGGATCCTCCTGTCTCAGCCTCCCCAGTGCTGAATTCTTTTAAAATTCCCTTCCTCGTGTTCCTCTCCTCTATTTCTTTTTAATTAATTTATTCATTTATTTTTGTATTTAGTACAGGGTCTACAGGGTCTCAGCCTCCTCAGTACTGAATTCTTTTAAAATTTCCTTCCCCTGTGCTCCTTTCCTCTAATTAAATTAAATTAAATTAAATTTATTTATTTATTTATTTATTTTTGCATTTAGTACAGGATCTACAGGGTCTCACTATGTAGACCTGGCACTTGCGCTTGCCAGACAAGCACTTATTCTACTGAACCATCTCCCCGGCCCTTTTTTTTTTTTTTTTTTTTTTGAGTTCTCAATCTTACCTTCTTATCCCATTGGCCTATAAGTCAATCTTATTCCAGCAACACTTTTTTTTTTTTTTTTTTTTTTTTTTTTTTTGTGGTACTGGGGATTGAACTCGGGACCTTGCACTTGCCAGGCAAATGCTTATTCTACTATCTCCCCAGTCCCTACACTACTTTTTAAAATTTTTTTTTTATGTATTTGGTACGGGGTCTCACTATGCAGCTTGGACTTCTAGAGAGCCTCCTCTTTTCAGCCTTCCCAGCACCACCATGCTGGGTCTCTGTGGCTTAGCATGCCGGGAGTGGGGCGGCTCAGCATGTGGTGCCGGGGATCAAACCCCTATTTTGATTACTACGGCTCTGTAGTAAGTTTTGAAATCAGGAAGTATGAGTTCTTTCTTAAACACATACTTTTTAGTAGCAGTTCAACAAAACTAAACAGATGATACACAGATTTCTGGATACAGGGCCTCCTCCACTGTCAGCACACTGTTCAACTCAACAGAATATGCTCCCCAAGATGCTGGCAGGGGAGTTTCCACAGGAGGTGCTCTCCCACTGTCCTGAGATGAGACTGCTGAGACTGTGAAGAAAAAAGCACCTAATACCCCAGTACCATGCACCCAACATCAGGGTGATTCATCTAAAGAGTTCCTTGGGGAGTTTACAGTGTGTTGCTCCCATCCTGGCCAATGACAGACACAAGAAGTGAGGTCCGCCTCAGTCAAGCTCTGTCACACTATGGGCGCCAGGGGCAGAGTGCGGAAGAGGGTTTGAGGAACTGGGTCAGGGCTGGAGCTGGTTTCCTTCAGGGTTCTGAGCAGCAACCTGACAAGTTTATCAGTGCCTGAGGAAGTTCAAAGCCTCAGTTTAGCTCAAGCCTGTTGGAAACAGTCTGCCACTGGCCAGGTCACAGCACAATCAAAGCATTCACTTTCTCAATGAGGAAAGAGTACATACAGGAAACCGAAGGACCCTATATATACTACCATTTATTGCAATGAATGAACTTACCTTCACACATAACTACCACCCCAAAGCCTATAGCAACATCTGAGTTCGGCCTCAGTGCTGTGCATCCCGATTTTTATTGTATTGAGACAATCTTGTTATGTAGTTCAGGCTGTTTGTGAACTATGTAGCCGAGGCTGGCCTTGAACTCATGGTGATTCTCCTCTTCAGCCTTCCAAGTGCTGGGATTCAGGCATGTGCTATTACACAGTCAGTTTGCTAATGTTTAAATTAGTGGTGTGGGCATCAAACCTAGGGCCTTGTATATGCTAGGCAAGAATTCCATTAACAAGCTATATCCTCAGCCCCTAAGTTGCTAATATTTTGTCAGTTTTTTTTAAACCTGTATTCGTGGGAGATATTAGTCTGTGGTTTTCTTTTTGGTAATGTATTTCTCTGGTGTGAGTATTGGGGCTGGCCTTACAATCTGGTACTTTCTGATTTGGAAAATTGTAGACTGCTGTGGCCTACGTGTTGCTCCCTCCTGACATGTTGCAATCTTTCTTTTCCCTGAAAGTTACTTATTATGAAGAATGTTCAATATATAGCAAAATGTTCAATATACTGCAGATCTATAGACAGAATTATAATACTCTTGATATAGTAAGTCTCAATTTTAAGACAGTATGTTGACTCCCAAATCAACAATCATTGTTAGCTCAAAAAGAACAAACTGTGGCCAGTGACAACAAATATTAAATAAGTATTTGTGAGATTTGCTCCAATAAATTAGTTGTTTTAAAAATACACTTTGTTGCTGGGGAGATGGCTCAGTAGAATAAGCGCTTGCCTGGCAAGCAAGTTCAATCCCCAGTTTTGCCAAAATAAATAAATAAATAAATAAATAAATA
>NW_004524594.1:22693328-22693966 GCF_000260255.1 Octodon degus | reverse complement strand
TATATATATATATATAATTTTTTTTTCGGAACTGGGGATTGAATTCAGGCCCTTGCGCTTGCATCTATATCTGTTTTTGAAACAGGGTCTCAATGTGTAGTTCAGGATACCCATCTTTTCTACCTCAGCCTCCCAAGGATTACAGGTGTGCGCCACCATGCCTGGCTTCTATATCCATATTATGTGAGGCTCTGAGGTTCATTGCTTAATTTTCCCCAAACAGGTTAATTAAAGTTTTGTGAATTTTGTTTTGAATGAGTAATCACTACATCAGATAAAATCTATGTTATTTAAAATCAGGGGCTGAGGAGATAACTTGGAGGTCTAAGCACTTGCTTGGCAAGTGCAAGGACCCGGGTTCAATCCCTGGTACAGCATGCCATGCCAACCGTTGAAACTGCAAGGTGGTGCATGCCTGTAATCCCAGTGCTGGGAAGGCGGAGACAGGAGGATCACTTTGAGTCTGAGCTGCGTAGCGACACCCTGTACCAAATAAATAATTTTCTTTAAATTTCTATTTCTTTTATTTATTTTTGCATAATTTTGAGAAACAAATAGCAATGAGAGTTTCAAATCAAATTGGTAGGACAGTTTCAATAATTAACACATTGCATACATTCTTCCTAGTGGTTAATTGC
>NW_004524594.1:22687358-22693143 GCF_000260255.1 Octodon degus | reverse complement strand
AAACTCAGGGGCCAGGGAGATGGCTCAGTGGAATAAGTGCTTCCCTGGCAAGCACAAGGTCTGAGTTCAATCCCCGGATCCGCCAAAAAAATAAAATAAAATAAAAAAAAATCAAACTCAGGACCTTGTGCTTGCCTGCCAGGCAAGTACTGCACTGCTGAGCTACATCCCCAGCCTTTAGGTGTGTGGGTTTTTTTTTTTTTTTTTTTTTTGGTGTGATCTCAACTATTACCACAAATATAAATATGTAAACTTCAAAGATACGCATATTCATTTTTTTTATTCTTGAAGTATTTCTAGAAGTACAAACGTAAATGCTAACAAATCACACCCTCCCCACACACCATGGCAATATTTCTGTGGGTCCAAGACTATTTTGTCTGAAGGATGTGATTCCTGGTTGGGTGCAGGATGGAGGCTGTCACCAGAATGGTTCAAGCCAAAATAAATAACAACTACAAACAGGAAGCCACAGCATGGGTGGAACCCTGGAATTTATAATCACCATCCTCCAGGGAAGAATACAGAGCTAGAAACTAAGTAACGGTCTGTGTTTACATGATGAAGCTTTGAACTTCAGGATTAGAATTCCAGGGAGCTGTCCATGTGAAGGTTCCTGGAGAGAGGCATATGGCAGGGAAGGCATGGATACCCCTTACCATGCCCATACTTCATCCAGTGTCTCTTCCATTTGCATGCTGATCTAGCTCTTTGGCTATAGTATCCTGGAGAATGCATGAGCAAATGTTGAGGGTTTTGCTGAGTTCTGTGAATTATCCTAGAAATTATCAAACCTCAGGAAGGGGCTGTGGGAACTCTCATTTTATGGTCTATTGTTCAGACTTGTAGGTCACAGGGGACTTGCAGGTACTATCTGAAGTATGAGTGAGTTGGGGGCTGGAAATCACTTGGTGTCCAGCACTGGAGGAGTAGATAAACCAAACAGACAAAATGAGATTGCTAGATGCATGGGTCCATGGACAGACAGATGGAGGTCAGTTCTAATGCGGCTGTTGATCTTAATCTTAGGCTAATGATTAGTACCACTTTCTGCATCTGTGTGATCGTAACTTACATTTTTGGCTTTCCCTGCATTGTGTCCTGCATGAGAAACTGATCCCAAATCAGCTGTCCTCTGAGGGATGTGGATGCCAGGCTACTGGCTTCAATGGCTCACACCCAGTGTGGAGGCTCGGGCTTAGCAGCAGCTCAGGTCCCCCGTGTTTTGTGTGGCAGGGGGAGCAGTCTTCTCCACCCCAGGTCCTAACTGGTTTCTTGGTGCTGAGAGAGGCTGCAGTATAGGCAGGCAGATGTCCTGGAACCCAACAGCTCCAGCGGTGGCTTCTTGGAAGCCTCCTCCTTCAGACTCCCCAGGCCCTTTGTAAGTAATTTTTGTCTCGCCCCTTCTCTCTGCTGAAAATAGCTGAAGTTTGTTTCCTGGAACTGAGCCCTTTAAATTGGCAATGCAAGGTGACAGAAAAAAAATCTGTGTTTGACTTCTGCCAGCTCCTGCAGGCTCGGGCCTTCCTTTCTGCCCAAGTCAGGAGAGTGGGGAGCTACCAAGTAGAGACAGGGAGAGACCCGGCCTCAGAACAACTCAAGCCCAAACCCATTCTCCCACCTAGCACTGCTGACAGCTACTTCCACAGCACCTTGGGCTTTGCCTGGGGCACAGGATTGGAGACTGTGTGGCCCCTGCAGCACTGAGCTCTTGATGGTGTGGTAAAGGAAACTTGCTACAGGGAGACAAAATACTATTTCCAAACAGCTGGGTGACCTTAGGAAAGTCACTCAACCCCTTTGGCCTACAGGTATCCGCACCTGTGGAGCTCTGTGGAGACACCATGAGGATGTTGTGAGGTGATATGTGTGGGAAGTGCTGGCTCTGTGCCGGGCAGCGAAGTCAGCTTGGTCCATCTGAATCCTAATTGTCTTCCACATTTGGAGAAGTATCTAGGGGAACAAGTTCTTCTTACCTGAGATTCCTAAGCACCACCTGGATGTCTTTAGGATGGGGTTAAAACAAGCCAGCCTAGTTTTAGCCCAACTCAAGTGGGCCCCTTTCTCTACCCCAACTGTTCCTGGCAGGTTTCTCCTAGAGCTGGTTCCAGTAAGTGCAGCGTGGAGAAGTGGAGAAGAGGCCACATGATCCCTGAGGCTCTTTTTGCTATTCCCAGCTTCTAGCCCACCATCTGGGACAAACCTGAGTTCTCTGGGACAAGAACCTTGTAATCTTAGGAACTGAAATGCCAGCCTCCAAGACAGGAAGCCCTAGTTTTAGCTCCAGCCTTTATATACTACATTTCTCAGTGACCTCAGGCAAAGGTAGACCCTTTCTGGAAAGCAAAGAGGATGTTTTTTTCCTTCAGCCTTCTGGGAGGATTCTGGAGATTCTTAACCTATCTAAGCAGGAAGAAAACATGGAGCTTATAATTCTAGGGTTCAGCCTAGGGCCTATGATCCTATTTCAGTGAGCCTGCTCCTAACCAGGATCCAAAAGAAAACAAGCCAGTGAGGATGATCAGTGACTGTGGGTTTTTATAAGAAAGGAGCTACTGCACAGGTATATGTTCCTGCCCTTAGCAGCTCCCACAAGGCCACTGTCCTGCTCCCACCTGGCTTTCGAGGGCTCACTCAGTACCCACTAGCCTTCGAAGATAGTCCCCTGCCAGAGGTAGCACAGTCCAGTCATCAGTCCGCAGGGCCACAGGCACCCCGTCTATCTGGGCCGCCTCTAGCTGCAGCAGGAGCATGGAGGTTGGCAGCAGGCGAATGGCTATGTGGTAGCTGGAGGGGGGCTGGGCCACTACCACAAAAGGCTCCAAGTGGCGGGACACCAAGGTCTCCAGCCCTTGTGGCTCAAGAGGACACCATACACGACTCTCAGCACCCTTTGGCAGGCAGGAGTCCCACAGCCCCTCAAAGAAGCTCCATTCTGCCCCATTAGGGGGCTGTGGGAAAGGCAAAAAGAGGTCTTCAAAGTTCACAGACAGTGGTGGCAGGGGGGCATGGCATGTGAGACCAGCAGGTGTGCTGAAAAGGGCCTGGACCTCCAGCTTTGCAGGGGCTGGACATCGAGGCTGCAGGGGTAGGAACAGGGGGTGGGCAGGGCGGCCAGGACAGAGGTAGGGCACATGGATGGCCTTCAAGGGTGCATAGATCTTTCCTTCTACACGGAAGCGCAGCTCAAGAGAGTAGATGGGCTCCAGGGCCTCTATGTGAAGCTGTAAGACTGGTAATGGGCCTTTGGCCATCCGGGGCCCCACACCCAGCCGAATGGGAGCTGGAGTCTCCTGCACCATCAGTGTCGCAGCAAAGCCCTGGTTCTCAGCCACCAGGGAAGAGGCCAGTGCAGGTGCTGCAACTGAGGGGCCCAGGGCTACCCCTAACTTGGGCCCGGCCAGGTGGGTCAGGAGGATGTAGTAGAGGCGGGCATGGTCCCGCCCATCAGGGTCCTCCAGCTGCCTGGCTAGCACCTGCAACAAGCTGGCCAGGCCTCTTCCTCCACTTGTCTGCAGCAGAGCCCGGCAGACTCTCAGCAGAGCCTGCTGCAGGCTCCAGTCTGTGCAGTAGGCAGCAGCATCCTGCAGAAAGCTGAGTGTGGCACTCTGAGCATCCCCCTCTGCTACTTTTGCCAGCATTTGCAGATGCCAGCAAAGAGCTTCATTCCTGCCAGGCTTGGATACCACCTCCTGCTGTAATGCTCTCTTGAGGGGCTCCCCCAGCTCGGGGCCCACCTGATCCAAGAAGTCCACAAAGTGGGGGGCCAGCATAGGTCGGGCTTGGTACAGCTGGGCCAACCCATGAATCAAGGATGTCAACACTTTTGTTTGTCCAGGCAAGCAGCTCGCAACCAGGTATGAAGCCTGGAAGCAGACAGTGGCCAAGGTCTGAGGACTGCTATCCAGGGCTGCCCTCTGTCGCATGCCAGCCAGTAGCTCTTCCAAGTACTGCTGTGGACTCTGAAGTTGGCCTTGGTCCATTTCCTCCTCTTCAGCACACAGCAGGCAAAGTAAATGTAGGTGGGCCAGCAAGGCCATGGGTTCATGCAGCAGACTGGGCATGAGGCTGCGGCACAGCTGGGGCCCCAGCAGCAAGGGGGCAGCCTCCTCCCCTTCAGGGCCCAGTGGCCAATTCTCAGGGAAATGCAGGAGGCAATGCAGGTAAAAGAGATGGGTAGGCAGTGGCAGGGATGGATGCTGAGCAGCCAAGGCGAGCCGGCGGAGTAGCAGGGCCTCGTCCTGAGCAGTAAACAGTGCCTCCCCAAAAGCAGCCTTGAGAGCAAGAACAGCATGCAACAGTGTTAGCTGTCCTGTGCCCAGAAGCCGTACTAGTTGGGGTTTGAATAGTGCTGGTGGCTGTCCCCGCAGACCTCGCAGGGCCCAACCCAGTAGCCAGAGAAGCTGAGCCTGGGCCACAGGAGTGAGCAGATAGGAGGTGTCCAGAAGTTGGGCGACAACAGCCCTCAGCTCCCGGGCCTCCTCAGGAGTGAGTTCTAGCACTGCAAGGCCACACTCCCCCTCCTCAGTGGCAGGCCAGCTGGGTGCCTGGGGCAGAAGGTGAGCTCCACCCTCTTCAGCTAGGGTCCAGTCCCAGGGACCACTCCCAGTGGAGATCTCAGACACAAGCAAGCCCTGTAGCCCAGCCCGAGATCTGGACTGTGCCACCAAGGTGTCCCTCAGAGAAAGTGCTAGCAGCAGGCTGAGCGGCTGGACGGGGCCTTCCTGCCCCAACAGTCTCCTAAGCAGCCCCAAGGAGCACCCCAGCAGTCCAGGCTTGCAGCTTTCCAGTTCTCGAAGGCACTCACATGCTGTAGCCCGCAGGGGGCGCTGTTCCGAGATGGGGCCAAAGCCTTGCCCCACATCTCGGCCGGAGGCAAGGCCTAGCAGCAGAGGCAGGAGTCGGCAGGAGGCTTCCGAGGTGGGGCCCAGCACACCTCCTGTCACCAGCAGGGTGGTGGCTGCCAGCAGCAGCGGCTTCCGGAGAGCTGAGGGCCGTGGCGGTAGAAGGACTAGGGTGTCCAACAAGGAGGTTGCAGCTGCTTCCGCTGCGGGAGCGTTAGGCCACAGCTCGGCTGGGTATTCCAAGCTCAGGGCCAACAAAGAAACCTGGGAAGGAGATTCGAGGGGGAATTAAGACAGGAAGGTTCAAAGCGCAGGAGGCTGGGGTAACCCTGGCTATGCCAGGTGCCAGGCATACCTTGGTTTGCTCGCTCTGCTTCTCATTCCTCAGGTCACTCAGCAGGTCTCGACCCAAATTCTCACCATCTGCACCTGCCATGAAGGCGGAAGGGCTGGCCCGAAAGGCCGCCAGGCGGTGGGCCCACGTCTCGCGGCTCAGGGGCCCCATGGTCGGTCGCGCAGATCCCTGTGGAGGGCACAGATCGAGCCTTGGGCCCCGCGCGCTGGCGAGAACACGCTGGGTCCCTGTGGCCGCCAGAGGGCGCCCAAGATCCGCACTGCCACGCCCGAGGGGGCCTCAGTCACCCTGGGACAGCCTCGCAGATCACAGCGGCGACCCCGCTTCTAGTCCCCAGTTAAACCCGCAAAGTTTTAGGGGCGAGGTTGCGTGGCCGCCGAGGGCCCCCGGCTCGACGCAGGAGCGCGGGCGAGCAGGGCGGGACGCCAGGAGGGTGCGTGCGTAGAGCTTATTAGGCCGCCCGCGACCCGCACCGAAACCGCGGCGCCGCCCGGGCCCCTGGCGCCCACAGTAACGGGCCGGCCTCTCACCGCCTGACTCAGCCGCCGCGGGCGCTCGGGCGGCCGGCTCCTTCCGGGCGCGCGGC
>NW_004524594.1:22671464-22687258 GCF_000260255.1 Octodon degus | reverse complement strand
CGGGGCCGCCGCCTGCCCGGCAGGTGCCGACTCGCCGGTTTCGCTGTGGCTGAGTAACTGTCCCGCAGCGCGCCCCTCTTCCCCGAAACCGCCGCAGGCCGAGGCAGGGGCGGCGGAGCTGGGTGGGCCGGCTTAGTATCCCAGGCTCTTGCGCGGGCCGCGCCTCCGGGAGGCCGCCGCGCGGCCCCGCCGGCGCCCGAGCCTGTTTACAGGACTCCCGGGGGCGCGCGGGTGCTGGTCCGCGGGCGGCCGCCGGGGGGTGCACGAGGCGCGGCCCCCGAGCGCCGAGGGAAGAGCACGCGCTGCATCCGCGGAACCGGTCGGGTTGGCGCCGCAGGGCTTGGCTTCGCGTACCCGACGCCACCTCGCTCCCCTCCTCCTCCCCCCAGCCACCGGCTCGGCTTGGGGGCGAGGAGCCGGCGCCAGGGTCGCAGCACGACGGAAACTGCTGACCTTTCCCGGAGGCTGAGCTTAGGCCTCCAGGGGTCTGGACTGCCCTCGGGGTAAACCGGGTGGGGAAAGCCTAGTGAAGGCAGAAAACAACGGGATGCGTGGGGACTGAGGACGTGCGGGTTGGCAGGGCCTGGCTGGTCACAGGCCTTGCAGCACGCCTAGCACAGCTGGGAAACCAAGGCCCAGGGCAGAGAGGCCTGGCCGTCCAACTCCTAGGGCAAAGCCGGGCCAGAACCCAGCACTGCTGATATCTTGGGGGCTGGCTCCTGGCTGTTCCGGGGGTGACCCAGGTGCTAGGACTGGAGTTGACTTAGCAGCCTTTCTTAGGCCGAGGCCCAGGTTGCAGGAGACTTCCACTGACCGCAGATCTCCAGGACACGGAACTGCAGGCGTCCAAACCCTGCTACCCACCAGCCTGACCAGTGCCTCTCACTCTTAACAAGCGACTTTGAAGATGAAAAGCTGAGCCCCACACCAGTAGCTGCCTACCCACCCCTCCCCTTCCACTAGGCTGCCAGAGCCCCTCCCAGCCCCATACTATGGAAATTGAAGATGGGAGCAGTGGAGTAGAGAGCTGAGAAGGAAGCTGTCTGGGTGCGGGGGACAGGGGTGTGTGTGAGGGGATGGAGACAGACACACAGAGGGACAGGTCCAGCCAGAAGGCCTGGTCTTGACTCCGCTGGGCTCTGGCTCCACAGCTGACTCACAGGCGACAGTCCCAAACCACTTACCTCTAGGTGCCTCAGTTTCCCTATCTATAAAATGGGAATGATGGCTCCTGCCCAAGGGGCTGTGGGGAGCCCGGGTAATTAAATCTCAGATGAAAGGCCAGGATGGGAGCAGCCCTGGGGAGGGAAGGCAGCTTAGAGAAGGAGCCTGACTGGTTTCCCAGTGTGGGGCCCAGAGGGCGCTGATAACTGCATGTTCCGAGCCTTCATCACTGTTAAGAGGCTTGCTGGTTATTAAACCCTTGTCACGACTGAGACAGGCTTCCAAGGGCCAGAGAATCAGACACCAGCTCTGGCTCCACACTGAGAGGGTGTGTGGCCTCTGCCAGTCTGTAGCCTACCTGAGCCAGGGAGTCTGGAGGGTAGAGGCACAGGCATGGTTTCCAGTACTTGGTGGACAGTGGACTCGCAGGACTCATGGCAACCCTGAGGTACCAAGAGAAGGTACCTTTAGGGAGCCCAGAGAGGTAGCATCCCAGGGCTGCTCAGAGGTGAACCCGGACTTTGGCATCTAACCCCTGGGACCCTCAGTTCTCCTGGGTGTCTAGGTGAGCTCAGCTTTCACCTGCCTGCTCAGCTGTCTGCTCCCCTGGGGAAAGGTGGTGCTGGATCTGCTCCTACCACAGGACAGGTACAGAGTTGAGTTCAGGGCTGCCAGGGAAGGTGACTTCCCCACCGTATGAACCCAAATGATGCCTATGGCCAGATTCTTTCACAAGGAACCCCAAACAATGCCCTCACCTTGTTCCTTCTCTTACTGCACTTGTGTCCTCATGCAGCCCACTTTTGGGAAGACCTTAGACACAAACCTGTTATGGACCCCCTTTTCTTTCCTTTATGGCTCAGTTTGCACCCTCACCCAGGCCATCATCTTCTGCTCAGACCTCTGCAGTAGCTCCTGTATCTATCTCCCTCATGTCACCTTCTTTACTGACACACATGTTCTGCCTATAGCAGGCTCTGTGGCACCAGAAGCATAGGGTTCCCCCTTATATGCTGTGGCCCCCTGGCCTCCCCATCCTTGGTTTCTGTCCTTTCCTTTCCCCTTTCCACCCTGCCTCTGCAACCACTGGGTACCTCCCATATATTCTAGGCTCATTTTCGCTTGGGGACTTTAGCACCAACTGTTCCTTCCACCATCCTCTGGCTCTTTATAGCTGAGCTCTCAGGTCTCAGCATCCCCACCTGCCTCCATCACCTCACTCTCAATAAACATCTGCACCACACGGGTTCACTGTTTGTCTGCCTTGTATCACAGGATCCTTGGTGCTTAGCACATGGTGGGCACTCAAGAAACATCTGTTGACTCAACGGAGGGGTGAAAGATTGATACTGAGCTACACCTGAGCTAAGCGCTGGGTGAGCAGCAGTGACTGTCTTCACGATACTCACAGAATAGCTCGGGTTTACTCGTGCACACATAGTTTGTCTGCTTCCTCCACCAACTACAAACCATCTACAATGCGCACACCAGCAGGCTGGGATCTGATCCAACTTCTAGAGGTTTTTTGTTTGCTTGAGACAAGGTCTTTCTGTATAGTGCAGGCTGGTCTTGACCTTAGTATGTAGCCCAGGTTGACCCAAACTTGCAGAGGTCCTCCTGCCTCAACCTCCCAAGTGGTGGGATTACACACAGCTTTTGGAGGTATGCTGTTGGAACCAATTAATCCTTTTTTAAAAAATTGGGGACTGGGAGATAGCTCAGTAGTCTCAAGTTCCTGCCTGGCAAGCACAAGGACCTGAGTTCAATCCCTAGTACCACATGTTGTGCCGAGCTGGCCACCAAAACTGGGCATGGTGGTGCACGCCTGTAATCCCAGCACTGGGGAGGCTGGGACAGAAGAATCACTATCAGTTCCAGCTGTATAGCAAGACCCTGTACCCAATTAATTAATTTTTAAAAATTGGGAGCAGTGGGCTGGTGAGATGGCTCAGTGGTCTAAAGCACCTACTTAAAACAAGCTTAGCAAAGCACAGGGACCACGGTTCAATCCCCCAGCACCACATGCCAGCCAGCCCCGCCCCCTGGTGGGCTGAGCTGGCCACACACACACACACACACACACACACACACACAAATAAATAAAATTAAAAAAAAAAAATTGGGAGCAGAATTTAAAAAGCTGGAGACAGTGTATGCCTATAATCTGAGCACTTGGGAGGCTGAGGTAGAAGAATTATCTAGTGTTCAAGGCCCTTTCTGGTCTTTTTTGAAGGTTTTTTTTGGAGGCCTGAACATGCCCTCAGGGCATTTCTGGTTTGGCTGGAGGATCTGGGTTCAAACCAGTGGAAATTGAGCCTCACTGCATTTTTAAGCAGGCACTTAAACAACTGAGCTAATGGGCGGGCCCCCTGTCTGGTCTTTTTTGAGAAAGGATCTCACTATGAAGTTCAGGCTGGCCTTGAACTCACTTTGTAGCCCAGGCTGGCCTTGAATATGCAATGATCCTCCTCCCTCAGTCTCCTGAGTGCTGTGTGACTGCCTTTATTTTTATTGTTATTTTTTAAATTTATTTTTCTGAACTAAGGATCAAACTCAGAACCCTGCGCTTGCCAGGCAGGCACTTATGCTGCTGAGCTATCTCCCGAGCCCTGTATGACTGCCTTTAGATAGACATGTTTTCTACAGTCCTCACCACTCTGTGGTTTCCCTGACAGCCAGCATCTGGTATGTATTTATGTATGTATTTGTTTGTTTATTTTGCTTGTAGCATTGGGGATTGGCTTTTGCAACTATGTTCCCCTGCCTTTTTATTATTATTATTTTATTTATTTGGCACCAGAGATCAAACTCAGGACCTTGTGCTTGCCAGGCAGACACTTATTCCACTGAGCTATCTCCCTGGCCCTATTACTTTTAAGCAGTTAACTTGCCCTACTTGAGCCGGGTGTGGTGGCATACACCGATAATCCTACCACTAGGGAAACTGAAAGAAGGATCACCATTAGTTCCAACTTGGACTACACAGTGAGTTCAAAATAAGCCCAAACCATGTAGAGACCCTGCCTCCATAAATAAACAGCCCAGGCTGGGCTCAAAACTTTCATCCTCCTGCCTCAGCCTCCAGAGTACTGGAATTACAGGTGTGTGCTATTTTCTTTTTTATACTAAGAAAATTTGTTCTGTATTTATTCCTACCAAAAAATAGAACATGGAAGGCAAATGGACCACACAAGAAGAGATACTCATTCACCCCCACAAACATTTATTGACAACCAACCAGTTTTTTGCAAGGTATGGCTGTGCACACAGAAACTGCAGCAGGAGACAGCTTGGACAAAGTACCTTCCCTCCTGGGGTTTTGTTCTGTTTGCTGTGACTTTCTTTCTACAGTAGAGCCATTAGACTGGCTGGCTTCACCCACTGTACCTCCCCACTGGCCTCTGGAATCTGAATTGCTCCCCTGATGAGAAAATCTGCCTCTGTGTTATGGGTCTCCTACGAAGACCTTGCTCCAAAACCCACTGGGCACAAAAACCCACTTTGGCTGGCACAAAAACAAAAGTGCTCAAGAAACATCCATGGAGGGCCAGCCAAATAGCTCAGCAGATTAAAGTGCCTACAAGCAGGTGCAGGGGCCGGGGATTCGATCCCTGGGCTGCAGTGCTGGCCCCACCCCCAGGGTGCACTGAGAAGGCAATTGAGACTGGGTGTGGTGCAGAGCGCCTATAATCCCAGCTGATCACTTAGTCTGATCTAGTAGTGAGACCCTGAACACCCTGTAGACCCTTCCCTAAAATAAATTAAAAAAGAAACAAACATCTGTGGAATGAGTGAGCTAAATTCAACTCTCCATTAGCCAGACTGCTGGTCAATGCTGTTGCTACAGGATCTATGCTAAAGACACACATATTGCAGGTGGTCATCTGTCGGCTTAAGGGAAGGGTCCAGGGTCAGAACAGAAGGTGGACAAGGAAAGTGTGGGCTCCTTGAAGGCACAGCCCCAGGGAAGAAGGGGCAGATATTAATGCCTCTTGGCAAAGCATGCATCACCCTCCAGTCACCACAGGAGATGGGTGATAGGATTCTCAAGGGACAGACAAGGAAGGGCCCTTGGCCAAACTCGGGATCCAGGAGCAAGGCCTATCTGTCCCCAAAGTCCACAATCTCCTCACCTATGAAGGGGGCTTCACAAAAGTCCCAGGGGAATGTAAAGTGTCTCTAGAAGCATATCACCTTTAACTAGATTTCTAAGTCCACATCAACTGATATCTTTCCTCTCCCTCTGTCTTTGTCTGTCTTTCTCTCTCTCTCTCTCTCTCTCTCTCTCTCTCTCTCTCTCTCTCTCTCTCTCATGGTACTGGGGATTGAATTCAGGTGACCTTGTGCATGCTAGGCATTCACTTTACCACTGAGCTACAATCCTAGCCCTGATTCTCCTCTTTTGACACTTGACTTTTGAACTGTATGGATCCATGAGACTCATTTCCTCCCAATCTGTTCTGGTGAACATTTCACACTCTATGAGAGCTAGGTTCAATGGTGCACACCTTTAGTCCCAGCTACTTGGGAGGTTGAAGCAGGAGCATCCAAATTCAAGCCCAGCCTAGGCAATTTAACAAGGCCTTAGCCAGATGTGGTGGTGCATGCCTGTAATCCCAGCACTAAGGAGGCTGAGTTAGGAGGATTGCTGAGTTTGAGGCCAGCCTGGGCTACAAAGTGAGTTCAAGGCCACCCTGAACTGCACAGTGAAACCATGTCAAAACAACAACAGGGGCCGGGGAGATGGCTCAGTAGAATAAATAAGCGCTTGCCTGGCAAGTGCAAGGGCCTGAGTTCAATCTCTGGTTCTGTAAAAAAAAAAAAAAAAAAAAAAAAAAAAAAAACAAGGACTAGTCTCAAAATAAAAAAGGGGGCGGGGCTGTACCTCCGTACATAGGTCCTAGGTTCATTCCCCAATACCAAAGGGGTGATTAGTAGTAAAGCCTCTGTATGGAAAAACAAACAAAAAACCAATATGCAGGAAAGCTATATGCAATGAGAACTGTGAAATGCATGGATCCCCTCCTTACCCTCTCAGTAGGTTGGCTAGTAAAAGAAGTTCAGCCATGGCCAAAGAATCGCAGTGAAATGGCTCAAGTGGCCACAAGCAGTCCTGAGCAGGGCGGGCAGTGGGGTGGGGCATCCCTGTCATGCAGCCTGGACCAGAGCAGAGCAGGATGAATTGGAGGTGGGGAAAGAGGCTGGTTGAACCCTGCTCAGGGTTGGCCTGGCAGCACCTGGGTCCAGGGTACTTAGCTCTCCTCTGCCCTTCTGCTCTTGATGCACCTGAAATCTGGTCGGCTATGCAGGACACAGAGAAAAGTTGGGAGAGCATGTAAGCAGAAAGGGCACAGCACTGGGGTTTGCAGAAAGTTGGTGGAATTGAATGTAAAGCCCCACTCTCTGGGTTTGGGCCTCCTCGCATGGACATGGCTAAGCGCACCAAGAAGGTCGGCATAGGGGGCTGGGGAGATGGCTCAGTGGAATAAGCACTTCCCCAGGGCCTGAGTTCAATCCCCGGTTCCACCACAAAAAAAAAAAAAAGTTGGTAAATATGGGACTCACTATGGTGCCTCACTCCAGAAATAGTGAAGAAGATTGAAATCAGCCTGCACACCAAGTACACCTGCTCCTTCTGTGGCAAGACCAAGATGAAGAGGTGAACTGTGGGGATCTGGTACTGTGGTTCCTGCATGAACACCGTGGCTGGTGGCGCCTGGACCTACAATATCCGTTCTGCAGTCACAGTCAAGTCAGCCATCAGAAGACTGAAGGAATTGAAAGACTTGTAGAAGCTCCTACTATTTGAGATATCCCTAGCCTATAATAAATGGGTTATTAAAAAAGAAAAAAATGTGGAGCCCCGTCCTGAACAGAAAAGGAAAAGGACAGGAAATAAAAGGAAAGGAAAAGAAAAGCTCTCGTAAATGAGGGAAAGAGGGGTTAAAGAGAGATAAGGGAAGAGAAAAAAGAAGATACACCAACATTCCCTATAATATGATCATTATGTATACCTAAAACGTACCAATAAACTTAATTTTAAAAAAAGTTAAAAGCTCCTTCCTACACGATGCCTTCCTGGAGCAGAAGAGGGGTCTTCAGCTCCAGGGCGCCAGGTGGGTGCTCTGCTTCGTATTCACGCTGTGGGGTGCGGGTTCTCCACCCATCAACCCGCACAATTCCGCTGCCCTGCGTGCCTCCCCGCACGCACGAAGCCGGCAAATACCTCTGAGCTGAACCACGAATTGCTCAGCCTGGCTTTTGACATCCTGGACCGCCTGGGCACAGGCCCGGTTCAACAAGTGTGCCCCGAGCCGCCCTTTCCCGCCCGGCGGCTTCGCGCCTTCCCGGGCGCCCGGGGCGCGCCAGGTTGGGCTGGCCCCGTTGGGCGAGTTTTATTTCATCACCCGCGGAGCGTGCGAGCGCCTATGTACATAACGTTGCCCTCCCCTCCTCTCCTGCCAAACTCCTACCGAAACCCTCCATTTGCAAACGTTAGCACGGCCCGCTTGGGAGGTCCCGGGCGTTCTGGGCACCCTGTACGGCTGGGGCTTGGGGGCTGGGTGCTAGCGCCCCCCCCCACGCCCCGCCCTGCCCCCGCCCGGCCGCCCAGCCCCGCCCCGCCCGCGAGGCCACCTCACCCGCAGCGGAATGGAAACCGGTTCGACAGGTAACAAATAGGTGGGTTGTCACCGTTATTTCCCAACGCATGCGCCATCGCTCGCTGGGCCACTCCAAGCTAATTAGATCAGATCACCCCCCCCTCCCGCCCCAGCCACCGACACATACCGCCGCGAGCCAATAAAGCGTGAACCCGTCCGTCCGGCTCGCACTTTAAGACTTCGCGAGCAGCTGCGGGGACGCCAGTTGAGCCGAGGGACGCGTACCTGCCGCTTGCCGGCCGCCCCGTGCACCTGGCTGCAAAGGAGGAGTTGCAAAGCGAGTGCGCCAGTCCCGGTACAGTCTTCGCGCTGAACGTGGAGGGCGCCTCAGCGACTCCTTAACTGTCCCCTTGCTCGTGCCTCCAGCCCAGCCAGAGAAAGGGGCGATAACCTCGGTTGTAGTTACCGAAGAGGATCGCACCGGGACCGGAGAGTTCGAAAATGCCCCGCGCGTTCCTTGTGAAGAAGCCGTGCATCTCCACGTGCAAGAGGAACTGGAGCGAGCTCCCGGACGAGGAGCGCGGCGAGATCTACGTGCCAGGTGAGGCTCCCGGCGTCCGCGGCGGCGAGGGCGGGGCGCAGGTACGCATGGCTCGGCGCCCGCTGCCGAAACGCCGGGATGCAGGCAGCGCTCGCCTGCCTGTGCCCCGTTAGCCCGCGGCGGGCCGAGCTAGGGAGAGTGGAGGGGAGGGCGGCGCTGGCGGAAGGAGCGCCGGGTGGGGGTGGGGGACCGCTCCTTGGCCGGGGGGCGCAGGGAAGGCAGCGGGGTGTGTCACCGCCCGGGCGACCGTAGGCTCTCGCGTCGTAAATCCAGAAAGCCGGGACTTTCTTGAGGCAAGAGGAGGGCACTGGAGCGATGCCACTGGGGGGCAGGGATTGAGTTGGAGTCTCGGCTGTGGTTTGCGATACAAGTGAAGGAAGACGCCGAGTTTAAACCGCTTCGGGGCTGCCCCCTCCCCCACAACATGGTGGCGGATCTGGGCCAGGGGCGCAGCACTGGGTCCCCCTCTGAGTTTTCCTGGGGCCCCAGCCCGGCTGGCCGAACATACAGGACGCAGTGCACCCCACTTGTCTTTGAAACAAAGGTGGGATCGGGTCTCACTTCTCTAAGAAACGCAATCCTTTCATCTCCAATGGCGAGTGGTTTCCTGGAGTCCACCTTGAGGATCCCTGGGAGCCGGTGCGCCCGATTTGTTTTGGGAAGACGCTTTGACAGCGTCCAAGTCAACTTTGAATGAGTAACCGAGTCATCTCTTCCTCCCGCTGCACCCTCCCCAGGAGCCCTGAGGGCACTTCTGTCCCCTGCCTCCGACACAACGTTCAGTTAGAAAAAGGCCCTGCACTCCCCCTCCCCAACCTTGGGGGTGGGGCAGGGGCGCACAGAACACCCAGCCCAGCGCCTCCAAGGGGGGAGAGGTGGTAATTAACCAACCGACTTTGACCCTTGATCTGCAGACTCCCTGGCACCGCCCAGACCTTTAGGAAAGTTAAGGAGAGGACTGTGGGTGAGGGGCCCTGTGAGGGCTCTGCCTCAGTTTCCCTCCTTAATAAGCTGTTGGAGATGGGATTATAATGGTGAGGTCTTTGTGACTTCACCTATCAGGATCCCATGACGTGCTGGTGGGATATTTCACAGCTTAACCTTACCTTAAGGGTTTGGGCCTCGCTTCTCTTAAGGAACTGAGGCCGTTGGGGAATGAGCTCAGGATTTTAGTTTCTTGCTGGCCAAGTGCTCCACCTCCTGAAGGCCCTATGAGGGACAGGCCCCCTCCTTATTCCTTTTCTCTTCCTCAACCTGTATTTGACTTGCTGCTTAGCTGCTCCTTGGGATCTGATAAACTGAACTTGGACTGTGTTAAAGGTGAACTGAGTCCTGAGCTGGACTCAGTGCACTGTTATTTCTAGGGTTTATTTATTTATTTATTTATTTCTAGGTTTATTTTGTATTGTAGTCAGTAACTGTGGACCAGGGATATAGCTTAGTGGCACAGCACCTGCCTGGCAAGCACAGGGTCCTGAGTTTGATTCCCAGTAAAAAAAAAAAAAAAAGTAACATCCTCTGTTGACTTTTACCAAAGGGGGCAAAAAAAATTCTGGTAGTTCAAATCAATCCTAGTTGGGGGACCTACCAGTTAGCTCAGTTAAGCGCGCAGGATACCACAATCCCCAACTCCTCAAGCCTTACCAGACCTGCCCTTAAGGCAGCCTGAGCCAGCCAAAAAAAAAATCCTTCAAATCAATTCTAGTGATCCCGAGCTGGGGATGTAGCTCAGCTGTGCAGAGCCTGCCTAGCAAGCGTGAGGCCCATAGTTTGATTCCTGGTACCAAAAAAGAAAATATTAAAAATAAGAACAAAAAAGTTCTTTTGGAAAAAGAAAAAAAAAATTCTAGTGATCCCTGCCACCACAGTGAGAGTGGTGGTGGCAGAGACCTGTGCCTCAGGGGTAGTCAGTGGGATCAGGTGTAGGGGAAGGCTTCTGTGGCCCCTACCACTGCCGTTGCTATCCAGATGAGGGAGCACACACACTGTCCTCTCTCTCCTGGATGGTTCTGGCTTGGGACCTCAAGAGGCCCTCATACCTCCCACAGCTCTGGCCAGAGAGAGTCCTGTGGGTTGAAATAAGGATAGAAGTTACAAAACTTAATTTTGCTTCAAAAACCATGTTGTCCACTGGAGAGTTTCCCACAGTTTTGGGAAATGAGACAGGGAATGTTCTCCATCCATGCTCGGTGCCTCACATGGCTGGAGAGCAGAGGGGTGTTTTGTGGTGGCCTATGCCCTGGCGGGGCCATTCTATCACCAGCCAACCATGACTCCAGGAGCTGGCTGGGCACGTTTCAGTCACCCTACCTCATAGACTCCAGCAGATTGTGACTAGCTAAGCACTGACCCAGTTCCCACTGGGAAGGCTGAAATGGTGGGGAGCACTGGAGTTCTTACCTTCCTGCCAGGCCTTTCCAGAACCATTAGAGCCTCACAGAGACCACCTAGATGGAAAAGGTTTCAGCAGGACTCAAAAAATCACACCACACCAGCTTTTCTCCCCTGGGCAGAATTCTAGAGGTTTCCCCTCCCAGGGCAGAAGCTATCCCTTAGCCCTTCCTTTCCCAAAAAACTGAGGGGAAAGCCCCTCCCACCTTCCCTTCCCCCATGTACTCCTCTCTCCTGGAGGGGGCTTCTCTCTGTGGTTGTGTCAATATTGACTGTGGAGTGACAGGGAAGCATGCTGGTTTCTTGAGGATGAGCCAGGCCCCTATACCTGAGGTAAATTCCACTTCTGAACTGGGGGAAGGGCTCCAGCAGCAGGGATGAGGTGGAGCTTTCAAGCCCAACTCCTGCTGAGTGGAGTCTCAATGCCAGGAAGACACCTGGAGGTCAGACCCTGCCTCGAAGCTGGAACTCCAGGGACATCCCAGGAACCTCCTCCAGGCCCCCAAGCCCCAACTTCCGACCTTCCCTCTGGCTGCTGGTCTGAGCTTCTGTTTACTACTGGAGCAGCACGTGCACAAGCCTCAGGACAAGCCCAGGAACAAGCCCAGGAGGCCAGCAGGGCTGAGCTGCTGAAGCCTGGGGTTTCCTTTAGTTTAGTAATGTGGCCCAGCCTAACTCTGTCGGTCATTCCAGGCTGAGCTAGAAATATCGAGAATGTCAGCTTTGGACCCAAAACACAAGTGTGAGAAGGCTGAGAGCTGGGAGGTGAGGCCTCCATGAGTATTCTAGTAATTCCTGGAAATACTGAGCATTGAAGGAGGGGTTTGCCATGTCCTCTACGTAGTGAGGCTGGGAGAAGGGACAGTCAGCCAGTACCTGGGGAAAGAAGAGCAACTTAGGCCCAGTGATGGGCTAGATGGGATTCTAGCACTATTACCCAACTATTTATCTCAAGCTTGGATATCCCACAGCAGAGTACCTTTTGTTTTTTTATAAGGTCTCACTTTGTAGCCCAGGCTGATCTTGAACTCACAGCAGTCCTCCTGCCTCAGTGTCCTGAATGTTGGGATTATGAGCATGCAGAGTGCCTTTATTATGGTTCATTTTAGCATGCATTGTATGGCATCTTATGGGAGCATCCAGGCTGGTCGGGATAAGAGTGTCACAGGAAGAAGGGATTAAGATGTGAGGGCCTAACGCACCAACTTCAACATGGACACTGAATGAAAAGCAGTTGGGAAAGGGGACATGAAAACAAAAGGCTGAGAGATGGGCCCATTGTGTTCGCAGGCTGTTGCCTCTGCCATTGGCTGGCACCATTCCTTTTAGACAACTGCTAGCTGACCTGCAGGACTGGGGGAGCTGGACAGAGAGGTTGCAAGATGCGGTTCTTCCTTCCTGATACAGTTGCAAGGCTGCTTAAAGCAACCAGGCTGTGCAGACACACATTCAAAATAAGTGGCCCCCACCAGCACCCATGCAGTCAGCTGAGGGACCCAGGAAGCTGAACATCCTCACATCTGCCTCATTTGTTCTCCCCAGAAAGCCAGGATTCTCATGCCCGGTTCTGGGGCTTTGGATGGGGTAGGATCTGGCATTCTGTCCCATGTTTGGGCCAGTAGCTTTCAGTCCCAGAGATGAGGGTTTGCAGAGGGATGGCATGATGATTCAGTCCTTAGATGGGCAGCTGTCTTAGCACAGCCTCTATGTGTCCTATCCACTGCTATGGCCCCCAGGTCAGAACATTGTCCTGTTAGAGGCACACTGGGCCAACAGGAGGGGACCCATCAGCCCCACAGGATGCAGGGACAAGGCCTGCTGGATTGACCTGTAGGCGGGCAATGAGTGGCCACAGTGGGGTACCGCCTTGCCGGAAGCATCTAATTAGGGGGGGACAGGGAGCAGTCCCAGCAGAGTCCAACCAGTTCTGCTTCCTGCCTCTTGCCATTCAGTGGCACTTGGGATGGGCAGTTGGCAAGCCAACGTGCACTCCCTCTATGTGCAGCCCAGCAAGGGACACATGGAGGTGGCACAGAGACAGGTTTGGTGGGGTGAGTATGATGAGACACAGATCTCCACCCTGGCAGCCTCACCTGCCTCTTGCTCAGGGTAGAGGTGGCAGAGAGTGACCCAGCAGCCTCCACCCTGTCTGCAGGTTCATGTGGATGTGCAGAGACAGGCAATGGGCATGAGTTTGGGTCCCCAGAACCCCAACCATGAGCCAAGTGGAGCCAGAGACAATGAAACAGCTCCTAGCTTGATCCAGCCCACCTTGTCTTCTATCTCTCCTGTTCTGCTGCTCCCAGAGCAGGTGTGGCCTAGCTCTGGCTTTCAGTTTGGGGAAGCTTCATGTCATCCTCAGCTGAGACTGAAGAGGAAAAACATTCCTCTTTGTCTCTCCCTGGGGTAAGAAATAGACATGGTCATTCAGTGTTGTGTTCTCAGTCGAGGTCTTCAGTGACTGGTAGGCAACCACCCTTGGTCACAGATCAAATAGCCCTAGTCCTGTGTGTGCCAGCAGCTCCACTAAGAGCAGACCAACCCTTTGATGGCGAACTCTAGAGCTCAGCCTGATACCATCCCGCATGGCCCAGAGAGAGGTGGGACGCCGTTCAGGGGCCAGGCAGGGCTGGTGAATCAACTCCTGGAATGAGGTGGCTCATTAAAGTCCCCCGGACAGACGGACGCCAGTTGCCCGCAGAACGAGTTCTAGGCGCGGGCAGGCACATTCTTCTGTGAAACCTTTGTTGTGTTTTGAGGGGGCGAGAGCTGGGGCCTCTCCCGAAACTGCAGCACTCTCATACTCAGCTATCCTCCCTTATTATGTTCTGTACCTTTTCCTATGGACCTGTCTGTCCAGAGAAGAGTAGCGGCCCTGCCTTGGGTCCTTGCCTCTGTCTCTCCAGCTTCCGAGGGTGTGAAGAGCCCTGCCCATGTGTCTGAAACCTCAAATCCATGTGCTAAGTCCTTCTCTGATTCCTACTCCTTTTCTACCCCAAGCCCCATTGATTGATTGATTGATTGATTGATTGATTATACTGGGGATTGAATCCAGGGCCTTCACACTAATCTACATCCTTGATCCTTTTTTTAAAAATTTTGTAAATTTTAGGGTTTTCCTCTTTTTGAAATGGGATTTCACTATGCATTTTGCGCTGGCCTCAAAGTCACTTTGTAGCCTAGGCTGGCCTTGAACTCACAGCAATTCTCCTGCCTCTACCTGATGTGTCCTGGGATTGCAGGAGTGGCTTAGGGTTACCCTATCTGCTGTCCCATGGCTCTTTTGGTTTGTCCTTCCAAAGCTTGGGAAATGTTCCTAGTTTACAGATTTTAACTGTCGTGCTTAGGCTATACAAACTGAAATTTTAATCAAGAAACTAAACCGTTTTTCTCGGGCTGGAGAGATGGCTCAGTGGTCTAAAGCACTTGAAACAAGCTTGGCAAAGCACAGGGACCGCAGTTCGGTCCCCCAGCACCACATGCCAGCCAGCCCGCCCCCTGGTGGGCTGAGCTGGCCACACACACATACAATAAATAAATGTAATAAATAAATAATTAAAAATAAATAAATAAAAAATAAACCGTTTTTCTCTCGTGCTGTTGACTTTGAGACTTGTCCTGAGTCAGGTTTGGCTAGCCCTCATCAGGACTAGAGCCCAGGGTCTACAGCCAAGGCTCCCTGGCCCGTTCAGTGTGAGGTACCTGCCTTAGGGAGCAGCTGTGTCAAAGGGTTGCCAGGTATCGGTGCTGCCACTGCCAGAGGCAGCCCAACCCTACTGCCACAGCAAGCAAGCGGTCCACTGTGGGGGAGGGTTGCGTAAGTGCTGGGCAGGCGGCCCAGAGACTGTTACGAGCATCCACCTGCTGCTCCCTGACTTCCTCCCTCTCCACCCACCTGGCCTGTTTGCCTGCGGTGCAGGACCCAGCCCAAGTCAGGAGCTTGCAGGCCATGGGACTGCAAGAGCAGGGACCGGCTAGGTTAGGGAAAGAGGGGCTAAGACCGCCTGAACCCCCATGCAGCTATTTAGCTCCTTACAGGAGAGACCTGAAGGAGTTCTGACTACTAGAGACCTTTCCAGGGCCAGGCTGAGCCTTGAGGAGCTGTCCCTCACCCGGGCCTCAAGTGGTGCCCTTTGTCCCTACAGGAGTGAGGACAGGCCTGGAATCCAGAGGGACTGGCCCAGGTGGGGCAGGCAGACAGCTCTGCAGGCATAATTGTCAGGGCAGTTTGGTCCTCCCAGTTCCGCTAAGACACAAATTACTCAGCGGGCAGTGTCGCTTGGCTGGCGTCACCTGTAATTACCTTATTGGGGCAGGGAAGGAGGTACAACGATTGGTGGGTTGGGGGCAGTGCCATTCTGTACATACCCACAAGGGGAGGGACAGGCTCTAGGTTCCAGTCAGGTCCTTGCTGAGGAATCTTCCTAAAACCTGACAGGATCCTCTTTTTCTTTACACACCCTTACTTGGCTCCTCTTTTCTCCCCAGTCAGCTTGGGCTTCTGCCCACCACAGCCCTATCGAGAGCCAGAGCCATCAGTGGCTGAACCTCCTTCTTGCTCCCTGGCTCTGGACATG
Organism: Octodon degus; assembly: GCF_000260255.1. Classification (NCBI taxonomy): domain Eukaryota; kingdom Metazoa; phylum Chordata; class Mammalia; order Rodentia; family Octodontidae; genus Octodon; species Octodon degus. The sequence goes on along the minus strand of NW_004524594.1, from coordinate 22,671,923 downwards.
AGCCTTCGGGACTCCAGCTATGGTGTGGCCCCAGGACCCTGTGTGGTGGCTCAGCTACCTTCTGAAGATGTGGGCCGCCTGACAGATGCCCAAAGCAGAGACCAGGGCTTCCTGCGCACCAAGATGAAGGTAACAATTCTCAGACCATCTTGAAGACCAGGGCCACATGTCCAGCCCCCATAGTGCCAATGAGACACAGGCAGAGCCTAACCTAGGTCCTGGGCTGCAACTTCTGTACAGGCTTAGCTGTACGACAGATGGGGAAGAGAAGTAAGGAGACCTAAAATGAGAACTAATAGCTCTTTCAAGTCAATGTTCCTGGGATAATCTAGTATAGCAAAGAGAGCTATAAGAGAGAGAGAGAGAGAGAGAGATGGGGCTGGTGAGATGGCTCAGTGGTCTAAAGCACCTACTTAGAACAAGCTTAGCAAAACACAGGGACCACGGTTCAATCCCCCA
>NW_004524594.1:22664914-22671364 GCF_000260255.1 Octodon degus | reverse complement strand
AGAGAGAGAGAGAGAGAGAGAGAGAGAGAGAGAGAGAGAGAGAGAGAGAGAGAAAACGAGAGAGAACTATAGCAAGAGCCACCTTTTTACACAGAAGTCCCAGGCAGACCAGTGAGGTGGGAGCCTGGCATGGGTACTTCTCCTGAGCTCCCATCTAGGCTTTATCCTGTGTGGTCTGGAGTTGGTTCCATGGTTTGCTGTCCCTAAAGCAGTTGGCAGTAACAAGCTTGCCCAGGACTGTCTCCAGCCCAATAGCATCCAAAGCTGTGCTATAGGGCAGGGGCTGGGTGAGCAACCCCACTGTGCACAAGGCAGCACAGATGTCTCTGCTTCCAAAGACAACACCAACAGGATGCTGGCCCTAGCTGCCCTGCACTCCTGTGAGCTCTAGGACTAGGAAATTTCCACCGGTGAAAACCTGTCAGAAGGGTGCCCCTCTAGTGTGCCAGAAGGCTGGAGACAGTGGGCAGTGGAGTACCCTCCCCCTAAAGTCTTTGGAGGCCAAATGTGTGAAGCTCCTACAAGACCGTGATCCAATGTGCTTAGCCATTGGTCCCAGCCAGCTTGCACCCTCCCGACAGTCACAGTGTCACTCCCTGCCTGAGGGCCCTTGCCTCACCCCTTGGGCTCCTGTGAGTAGGGAGAGCAGAACGGAGGGGGTGGAATGGCAGAGAAGCCAATGAAGTGGAGTGAGTCCTGGCCCAGAGGTCTTGACCAGCTAACCACAGGGGTGCTATAAGCAAAACCAGATGAGAGGTGCTGAATGAGAGGTGTGGAATGACCAATGACCGAAGGAGTAGCTAATGACAGGACCAGCCACAGAAAACAGGTAACCTCCAGATGCTAACAGGTGAGGGTGGAGAGCCTGTGCTGGCATTGAGCCACACCTGTGCTACTCATACCCGGAGAGCTTCTGCTGCCACTTACAACAACACTTTCAAAGGTGTCTGATGGCACTTAGGAATTACCTTGAATGACCCCAGAGAATGAGAGGGAGGATGGTAGAGATGGAGTAAGACTGCCCCTGAATGACAAGCACAGGCTCATAATAGCAGTCTCTCCACTTTTGTTTAAATTTGAGACTTTCCATCATGACAAAAAATTTGCTGAGTGTGGTGGCAAAGGCCTGTAATCCCAGCACTTAGGAGGCGGAGATATGAGGATTGCTGTGAGTTCAAGGCCAGCCTGGGCTACAAAGTGAACTCATGGCCAACCTGAACTACATAGTGAAACCCTGTCTTGAAAAGTGGAAAAAAAAAAAAAAAATTTACAGGCAGAGGATGGCAAAAGAACATGAACTGTGCCACATCAGGCCTGATTTGAGTTAAAGTAGAGAGCTGGGCTGGCCTGAGCAGGGACTTCAGGGCTGGCAGGAGTGCTACAGCCTGGGACACATCTTTCTGGGCCAAGGTAGAATGAGGATGAATAGGCAGAAACTACAGAAAGGCCATATGGCTCAGGGTGAAGTCGCCTGCTGCTGCAGCTTCTTCTGTGGTTAAGCTGCCCCTCTCCGTCTGGTTAAGGAGGTCCTGTGTGATAGCTTCAAAAGGGAGCTCAAGAATCAAACAGGGAACAGCACCAGTGACCCAGAGTTTCCTTCAGCCCCCACACTACCCATTGCTGAGTGAATGGTATAAGGCTGTAGCCTGTGGAGGTGATACTTGAGGGTGTTGTGTTTATGTTTCCCAGCCTGCAGTTCCAACTTCTGGAGTCATACAATGTAGCCTTTGCCCACAGGTGACTGCAGGGGATAGTTCCAGTGGAGACCTCTTCACCTGCCACATCTGTCAGAAGGCCTTCACCTACCAGCGCATGCTGAATCGCCATATGAAGTGTCACAACGACGTCAAGAGGCACCTCTGCACATATTGCGGGAAGGGCTTCAATGACACATTTGACCTCAAAAGACATGTCCGGACCCACACAGGTAAGCAGGAGCCAGTGGCTGGTGGCAACCCCTCAGCCCTGTCTGACTGAGGCGCTGTGAGGAGACTCTAGGAGCCTCCCTGGCAGTGACAGCCAGGGTGGGCATCTCAGGGGTCAGGGTGAAATTCTCAAGTTTATCAGTGAGGACTTTTAGGTTGCAAGTCACTTGGGAAATTGGTGCCAGATAGGCCTCATTTATCCCTCTGTCCCAGTCACCTGTCCTGGCCTTTCTGGGTCTGGATGCTGATGACGGGTGCTGAAGTTCCTGTCAGGACTCTGATGTCGGTCTCTGATGCCATCTCTGTCCTCCACAGGCGTGCGGCCCTACAAGTGTAGCCTGTGTGACAAGGCCTTCACCCAGCGCTGCTCCCTGGAGTCTCACCTCAAGAAGATCCATGGAGTGCAGCAGAAATATGCATACAAGGAGCGCCGGGCCAAGCTGTACGTGTGCGAGGAGTGCGGCTGTACATCCGAGAGCCAGGAGGGCCACGTTCTGCACCTGAAGGAACACCACCCTGATAGCCCATTGCTGCGCAAGACCTCCAAGAAGGTGGCTGTGGCCCTGCAGAACACTGTCACTTCCCTACTCCAGGGAAGCCCACACCTCTGAGTGGCACAGCCCAGGAGTTTTGGAGGCCCTGAGAAGGTCCAGGTTCACCACACTGCTGCCCAACCAGTCCACCCTCCTCCAGACTCTTGCCAAAACACCTCTGATCAGGACTGGACCTCCCCTTCCCCACATGCCTTAGTCTCCCCTATCGGCCCACTGGGGAGACTTCCGAAGGCCTGGCTCTGACCTATGCTCATTTCTGTACATTTATCTTAGGGGCAGAGGCTGTTCTGGGCACAGGAAGATGTGCATGGGTCTGGACAGGAGCAGGGCCAAGTGATTTGAAGCAGCCACCTGCATAAACAGGTTCCCTTGGCAGCAACACTTCTGGGGGATGTAGCAAGATGGAACCTGTTGCCCTTGCCCCTGAGCACCGGGTAGGGGCTTTGGGTCCCCAAGGACAATGAGCCAAGAGCATTGGCAAAGAGCACCCCTGGAAACAACTACAGTGGGGAGCTGACAGTGGCCCCTACCTGCAGGGCTTGGGCAGAGGACTCTGCCCTTCCAACAGGCACATGTGTAGGCGCAGATGTGTATGTGTAGCACTGCTCAGTGTGCGCTAGCACATGTGTGCAGCAGGTGTGTGCGTGGGTGCACACAGGAAGCCTTTCTACATATCACCTCATTTTTAAGAAATCAACCATAAGGTGCCAAGGAAATTTTGTTTCCTTTTTTTAAAAGATGACAAATGTACAGATATTAATATATAGAGAGATATAGATATATTTGTGCCCATGGCTACTGTTTTTAAGAGGGATGGAGCTGGCTTTTCTCCACTCCCATGTGGTTCTATTTATCCTGGACATTTCAAACCTTTTCTGTGCCTTGGTCTGGGACTCCCTGTCTGACCCACCTCTGTTCTTAGAGCTATTTAATGAAACAGAGATCTTCCAAGTGGCCCTCCCTGAGGGTGGCTTGCTCCTTCTGTCCCTTCCTTCTGCTGGACAGCGCCTCACTGCTGCTCTTCCCACCACCACTTTCTTGGCAAACCTAGCTTTCCTGGAGAGCCTGCGTGCTCCTGGGAGGCTGTAGAGATTGGACAGGTGCGATCCTGGGTCTCTGACACCACTTCTGCTGCCTGAAGTACTACGGCGAGTGCAGAGCCAGGCTGAACACCAGCATTTTGTCTGGGTTAGTAAAAAACCTAGCACAGCAGCAAACCACTGGGATAGAATCATAACACATCAGAAACTTCCAGAGGGAGGAGAGTATTAGATGGTTAACACATTTTCTTTGTAGCTTTTTTTCTGTTTTCTAAGTGGCCAGACTGAGGATTTGAGTGACTGTGGAGAAAGGCGTTGCCAGGCTGACTGAATTCTCTTGAGGGAGTGGGCAGGTTTCCTTGTGGGGCTGGGCTTCCTGTGAGAACGGTAGCGTTTGGGTGCAAAGGTAGGTTTGTGTTTTATGGGTCAGAGGAGACACAGTCATCCTGCTGGAAAGCAAGACTCAAGACAGCCGTGGAACACAGGAAACCAGGCAGCCCCTGGAAGCCAAACGCCTGCCCGGACGGCCCAGATCTGCACAGACCCCAGTTCCCAGGTCCAGGCTGACTGGAGAGGCAGCACTGTCTCCAAACTGTAGATTAACTCTGAGGACTTGTTTCATTACTTTAGTATGTCTGGGGAGCTGATGTATTCAGGAAGTGCTAGAGTATAAAATGATGGTATCCAGAAGCTCTGTTTATGTTTACATCCATGTTGGCTTCACTGCTGATCTGAGGCAGTTGTGAGGCTATGTGTTGTCTTTTATATTATAGCCTTCCCTCTAGTAAAACCAGAGAACTAACATTTTTGGTTTCTGTTTTTTTGTTTGTTTGTTTGTTTTTACAGAACCAGGGATTGAACTCAAGCCCTTGCGCTTGCCAGGGAAGTGCTTATTCTACTGAGCTGTCTCCCCTACACGTTTGTTTATCAGATGGGCTTTTTACCCCTGCAGGGAAATTCATCCAAATAACTGCTGCTTTCTATCCAAACCTTGCCCCTTTGAGATTACCAGTGGACTCAAGATGAGAGCCCAGGGGGCCGGGGAGATGGCTCAGTGGAATAAGCACTTGCCTGGCAAGCGAAAGGGGCTGAGTTCAATCCCCGGTTCGATGAGAGCCCAGCTCTGCTAGATGAAATGACTTGCTGGAGTCTCAGGCAGTCATTGTCTGTAACCTGCCCCGCTTATCCTGTCTAGCCTTCTGTGCTCAGAGAGCCTCCCCTTGCGCTGTCTTCATTTGCCCCACATTGAGGCCCCCTGAAGGCCTCCACTAACCTGGAGTCTTTGGCTCTCAATGGCTCAGGGTGCCAGTCTCTACCTCTTTTTCCCAGCACTTTGCTAGAATTGGACCAAAGGTTATAGCCAGCTACCCCACCACCAAATAAAACTGGGGGGTAGGGGGAGACCTTCCAACAATGGCACAAAGTTCACATTACTTGTGGTCATTTGCTAGGGATAGCCATGTTTCACACCTGGACTCAGAGTGCTTTCCCCAGAGGAGTCCATTGCAGCCATCGGCTGAGAGCTGACCTAAAATCTCACACCCAGCAAGTAGTGGAGTGGGGACAGCAACCAGCCAGCCTGCTCAGGGTCAGCCTGGAAGCAAAGAGAGCCTGGAGAGAACTTGATAAATCTCTAAGTGTCTAAACTAGGGGAATGTGGCTTTGCCTGTCATTTACCCAGGTCCACTTTGGTCCCTGAATTCCTCACACAAGACCTGGGCTGCTGGAGCATGCCGTGAGAGGCACTGGAAGGCTAGTGTCCGGTGTGGTGAGAAAAAAACTAGTTCTGTCTTCAGTGAGAAGGCCAGAGGACTGCAAAGGGGCCTTGGCATGCTCTGTCTCTTTAAATAGTGTCTACAGAGGATTTCTCTTCCCTGGAAAAGGTTCCCCTGTGACAGATCGACCAAACTCCATTTCACACATCCCTGGGAAGAGAGCCATTGTTGGTGCCCCTGGTGGTTTCTAGCTAAGTCAGTCTCAGCACAGGAAGCCAGAGAAGTTAGCAGATTCTTGGAGCCCCCTTGAGCCTTTGCTCTCTACGCTCAGATGAGTACAGGACAGATCTTCAAGCTCCTTAGAAGAGCCCTTCCCCAGCAGGACTGACCCTTAATGTTCTCCAGACTCCGCAAGTGTTGGGTGCCAAGGGGGAGACAGGAGAAGTACAAGGGGTGGAGAGAAGAGATTAGTGTAGGTCAATATGTAACTAAGGACAAATGATGTGGCCAGACCACAAGCAAAAGGGAACCCCAAAAGGAATCTGAAAGAACAAAGGCTTCTTGGAAGAGGAGGGCCTCAGGCGGGGGAAAGGAGGGTACCTAAGCAGGGTAGGTTAGCAGAGCTGGGGGTGGGGGGCAGACAGATCTTCCACCGACCCCCAGCCTGTGACCAGATTGAATCAACATCACTACAGGCACCAAGGGAGCCTCATGGGGGGGGGGTAGAGAGCCAATCAGGACTGAGAATAAAACAGGGTCAGAGAGAAGGGTGTGGCCTTATCAGGAAAGGCAGAGCCCTATTGTTCTTCCAAAACAAAGCAGCAAGAGCAAGGGGACACTTTACAACTGTAAGGGCTGCTCCAATTTATACTCTAGATGTGTCTTTCCTTAATTTTTTATGTATTTGGTACAGAGTTTTACTATGCAGTTCAGACTCCTAGTGATCCTGTTTTCAGCCTCAGCAGCACTGGGATTACAAGGGTGTGCCATTAGGGGGCTGGGGAGAATAGTAGAATAAGCACTTGCCTGGCAAGCCCAAGGGTCTGAGTTCAATCCGTGGTTCTGCCAAAAAAACAAGGGTGTGCCATCATGCCCAGTCTCCGCGATGGTTTGGCGCGCCAGGGGTCGGGGCCCGTGAGGCATGAGGTGACAGATATCAAGCCCTGCTCCCTGCACTTGCCTAAGCAGGTGCTTAGTCCACTGAGCTATCTCAGTG